>NW_028322115.1:961551-1282068 GCF_001445615.1 Aspergillus lentulus | reverse complement strand
TCAATTCGTGGCGTTCAAGGCTGTCCAATCGCAACCCTGGTATGTTAGCATGCATATGACTCTCCACCGGAAGCCTGATTTTAACCATTCACAGGTTTCAGCCTCCAAGAATAGACTTGGACAATAGCAATATAGAGAACTCCGAAAATACGGCTCTATTTCTGATCTCAATTTTCCAATATATATTTACGAGCATAGTTCTGAGCGTGGGACCACCATTTCGGATGCCAATGAGGGCGAACAGTGAGTGTTACATCCTTAGTGGCCGGATTAAAACTGACTAAATCGATAGAACCCCTGATCGTCACAATTGTCGTTGACACAATCGTGTCAAGCTACATGCTCTTCGATCCACCGGAGTGGATTATCGAAACTATGCAGCTGACATTTGTATCCAGGGGTTTCGCGTTTTGGCTTTTTGCACTCGCTATCGGCACATTTCTACTTTCGTTGGTCGCCGAACGCAAGTTCTTCCCCATACTCTCCCGGGCAATTGGTCATTTGAAAACACGGCTACGTCCGGGAAACCGTAAGCAGCGCCGTCAATATAAAGTGCTGCTTGATGAAATGCAAACATGAGCCTTGATTGTGGATACATACATAGCATTGGATATCAACGGTAATGCTATGGAGCGATTTGACCGCACTGTGTGTGAAGATTTTCAACCTCGCCGCTCGTTCCGCTCGACAAAAGGTAACCTTGAAAAATTGGGCTGTACATGGCGAACTGAGACGGACATAATGTTAATTCTCATATGTAACGGTCATCAATGGTCCCAAGGATGCTTCCAACCCAACAAAGCGGGGCCATCCTTCTTCGCACGATACATGAGCTGAGGGGTGGTGAAACCATTAAATCAGCATGCTCCTTAATATGGAAATAGAAGTGGGAAAGCTCGTACAAAGAACCACATGCTGGCACCTAAGGCAGTTGCTGTGAAGCGATAAAGCGGCCGTGCCGGATGAATATGGATAGGATGGTTCGCAGCCATCTTGGTGCTAGCAAGCTCAATTAGAATATTTATGAAAAGCTCTAGGCCCGAGAATATACTTGCTCAAACAGACACGTCTAACAGCTTCTTTCAAGACTGTGAAGGCAATATAAGTGCTAAGACATGAGAACTGTTTCAGAGATGGTCGCCAAAGGCAAGTCCAAGTCAAGGGTCACGGGAGGTCCACGTGACTTCAACCACTATTTTAAGCAAAGGCGCAAAACACTCTACTTACCATGTGCTTGTGACTTACGGAGTATATAGCATTGGTTTCCTAAGCGATAGTATGCATATTACCGTGTGGGGCTAAATGTAATTCTTTATATTTGAAGTTCCGAAAGATTTATTAATATGCATCAAAACATTAAAATCATTAAAGAGACTGTCTTGAGTTGATACGGACCTTAACTTTCACAGCTGCAACCCCCTTATCTTTTCAATCAGTCGAACTATAGTATGATACTTCCCTACATCATATGACTGGCTCTTCAGTCCCTAGGTTCCCGAGGTACTCTTCTCATTCCCTCCAAACAATATCCCGATGGCTCACAGTGTTAGTGGGTCATAATTTTCAGCACGGACGCTCGGCCTTGTGTAATTTCTATCGCCCAGGTTATTCTTCACTTGAAGAGCCAGATTCTTAATGAAAATGGCTATCGCATCTCTGGAAAGGGATGACCATGGCAATCCGAGATTCCGGGGTTGTACCAGCATCCGCGATTTTGAGTTCTTGGGCAAGCTGGGAGAAGGTACCTTTGGGTCAGTATCGTAATGCATGATTTCCAATACTCTTGTCAAAATACTGATTGCTAAAAGGGAGGTTTACAAGGCGCGTTCGAAGAAAGATGGATCTATAGTTGCACTAAAGAAGATTCTCATGCACAATGAGAAGGATGGTGTCAGGTCATTCGATCATGGACAACATTACCAAAGGCTGATAGAATCTATACCAGTTTCCTATCACGGCCCTTCGTGAAATTAAACTGCTGAAGATGCTATCGCACCGCAACATCCTACAGTTAAAGGAGATGGCTGTGGAACGAGGCAAAGGTTTGCCGTTGATTTCCCCAAGAAAGGGAGAGAAAACTAACTTAGTACAGGGGATGGACGCAAAAAACCAAGCATGTACATGGTGACTCCTTATATGGAGCATGATCTTTCGGGGCTGTTGGAGAACCCGGCAGTGAATTTCACTGAACCTCAAATAAAATGCTATATGCTTCAGCTTCTTGAAGGACTTAAATATCTACACGGTGTATTCCTTCCCCTTTACCATATGACCGGAGACCGTTCTAATTTATGAGTTACAGAACCGCATCCTACATCGCGACATGAAAGGTCAGTCAAAATGCATTCAAGACGCAGAGAAAGGCAATTCTTGTGCTGACCCGTTATAGCTGCCAACTTGTTGATAAGCAACAACGGCGTACTTCAGATTGCGGATTTCGGCTTAGCTCGGCCATATGATGAGCCTCCGCCTCAGCCCGGAAAGGGTGGAGGGGAAGCTAAAAGAGACTATACCACGTTAGTTGTTACACGGTGGTACCGCCCCCCGGAACTTCTCCTTCAACTTCGACGTTATACAACAGCTATTGATATGTGGGGTGTTGGGTAAATCTTCTGTTCTCTTGCTCCCGCCTTTTGTTGTTACTAACCATTGTAGGTGCGTTTTCGGCGAAATGTTCAAGGGGAAACCGATTCTTGCTGGAAGCAGCGATCTCAACCAAGCCCAGCTGATATTCAATCTTGTTGGAACACCAACTGAAGAAAACATGCCCGGTTGGAGTTCTCTACCTGGCTGCGAGGGCGTGAAAAGCTTTGGGTATAAACCAGGCAGTCTACGTGAGGTATTCAAAGAGTAAGGCCATGTCTTTCTATTGACTCATAATCCAACAGGACCTGTCCTGAATGTTAAATGAAAAGCCATCTGATTCAGGTCACAGTCAAAGTCCAATGGCCATATCCCTGCTTGAGGAGCTTCTCAAGCTTGACTGGCGGAAAAGAATCAATGCTATTGATGCAATAAAACATCCCTATTTTTCCAGCCCGCCATTCCCTGCCCGACCCGGGGAGCTCCCTAGTTTTGAGGACTCACATGAATTTGATAGGAGACGTTTCCGTGGGCAACGAGGCGCCATTCCCCCGGCACCTGCAGGGGGCTCTGTGGGAATGGGTCCAAACAGTGGCTGGGCAACTAATTCCGGCCCCAGACCAACAACAGACAACAGAAATAGCCGTATTCCCGGTGCTGCACGCGTTGGCCGGCTCCCTGCACACGGGGTTCAAAACCATCCTACAAAGCGCCCTTTTGAAAGCCGGAATGCTGTATCGCATGGGTCTTTAAACGCGGGGGAGTCGTTTCCAGGCTTCTCGGGTTCAAAAGATGGCGGCTTGCCTCCTAAACCCCCTGCGTCTGCTCGTCAATCATGGACCATGGGTCATTCAAATAGGGCGACACGTGAGAGAGGTCAACGCAATCATTTTGGAGGATGGCCTGATGGGAAACTGGATTCGTACATCCCGACTTACAGTGACGCTAGTGAACATTCTCGAGAAAGGAAAGGCAATAGCCCGAGTTCCATTGTTGATCGGCGTGATCTGGAACTCGAACAATCTAATGAGGGGCATAAACAGGGTCATACTTGGGACCGTTATGCTTCAAGAAGACGAAGCCGGAGTCCTGACTTTCGAGCGGCTCGAACAGAGGATCGAGCATTATATCGACGGTGATAAGCTCGTCCTTGTGAGAAACTGATGCAGAAAGGCTTTGCCAATTGTACCCTATGACGCTCTTGGTACCGAATGATTCAATGTTTATTATACGTCTCCTGCTGTCTATGACTTACTAAAACCCAGGCAGCTGCGTTCGAAGTGGTGGGTCTCAGTTCCATGTTTTGTGCCTTACCAGTACCGGTAAGGAGTGCATTTGTCGCCTCATGGAAGCTATTGTATGTGCCTTCTTCGGATGATATCTGAGGAGGGCCAGAACGTACAAATACACCTGCAGAAGGTGAGTAATGCATTGAGTTTGTATTGATGAATACTGACGAAGTTTAAAGTGTTCAAATTCGGAACAAGATTTGACTTGTTCGCGCTAGCATACGTGGGAACTTGGGATGGAATCCGTGATCACGTTTAGCAGGTCGACTGTATACGAGATGCCAACCAAAAAATTCAAAATAGACTATGTTCGTTGATTCCAGTGATGTTCAAGATTTCCCTTTTTTGCCCTCTCTATATCCTTCTATTTACTGTTTTGTCTTCTTGAGCACACAAGACTGGACTGTTCAACCATGAAATGAACCCTCCTCAATACGCATGGTCCGGACTCGGAGTCCTGCAGGATTCCCGAAGTTGGGTGAATATTATCTGAGCTGTGCAAGAGCCTAGTACAATATTCTGGTCATGATTCGGGCTAGATTAAACAGAGATGTCAGCCACGTATCCCTTAAATTCTCAAACGGTCACACATACAGGACAAGCTTTCTAGTCTCTCATACAATTCCTTGATGGTGGCATTGTCGACGTTACTGATATCAGCCATAAGATAGGCCACCTGCACAATTTTAGCTTTGCAATATTTGAACTGCCGATTGAGGTATCATGACGTACATCGCCTCTACTATCAGTCATTTGTTTATCAACATTATGGTCCCCGAGAATCTCGTTCACTATATCAAACATTAGAACGTCAAATATCTCAGAAAACAGTTGATCGAGCCAAACCTTTGCGCAGAACTCCAGGGACGTTGTGATGAATGTAGATGACCTAAACAAGAATTCAGCGGCTGCGAACCATGTTGTGACTGAGATTTCATTTCAACCTACCCGGGCATGGTTGGGTTCCTCCATTGTAAGTGAACGAAGGGTGACTTCAGGGAGGTTGACGGCACCAAGAGTTGTTCCTTCATTGACGTATCGTACTAAAGCTTGTCCTACCTCGACGCCTATGGCACTCTGCGCTTCTTCGGTGCTACCTCCAATGTGTGGGGTCAATATCACGTTCTTTAGACCACGGAGATCCGAGGCCCAAGTGTTAAGATCATCATTGAAATAGTCACCATTGCCGGCAGGCTCATTCGGGTAGACATCGAGGGCAGCTCCCGCAATCTTACCAGAACGCATTGCGTGAATGAGGGCGGGAATATCCACAACACTTCCTCGGGAAGCATTGATCAAATAAGCTCCAGGCTTCATTTGCTCGAATTGCTGTGAGCTTATCATGTCCTTCGTTTCTGGTAGTTCAGGGACATGGCACGTAACAAAGTCAGACTTGGACAAAAGGGCTTCCAGCGTCGGCACTTGCTGCGCAGTACCCAATGCCATCAAATTCAAGACGTCGTAGAAGATGACCGACAAGCCCATTGCCTCGGCCAAAACAGACAATTGCGCGCCGATATGACCGTAGCCGATGATTCCTGCCAAGAGAATAAGTCTCGATTCCACATTTCAAACAGGACAGGCGTACCCAAAGTCTTCCCACGGATTTCCCAGCATTTAGCGCTTACTTTATTCCAAGTACCGCCATGCATCTCCATGGAGCGGTCACCTAGCTGACGGGCAAGCGCAATAATCTCAGCTATGACCAATTCGGCCACACTTCGAGAATTGCTGAAGGGAGAATTGAACACAGCAATGCCATGCTCGGCCGCGTATTGGAGGTCGACCTGGTTAGTCCCAATACAGAAACACCCAATAACAATTAGATTGCGAGCTTCCTTGAGGACGCGGGATGTGAGCTTTGTCTTCGAGCGGATACCAATCACATGCACATCACTGATTCAAAGAGGTAGACAGTCAGCTCAGAGAAAGTCACAAAAGGTTCGGCCAAACGAACCGTATCTTCTCTATTAATTGATCCTCCGGGAGAGAGGATTTGAGGAATTCGACTTGATAGCCTTGTCCCGTGAGAATATCGCGGCCAGTTTGATTTACGTTCTCCAAGAGCAAAACCTTGATGTCCTCTGTAGCGAAAGGTTTTAAATGCTTTGCATTGGGTAAAGGAATCGTGCGGCCTGCAAATGCAGACCCTCCATGACTCGAGGGTGCAGACTGAAAGGATGCCGTTGGGGATGTGGAAAGGTTCGCATTCTGAGAGACGTTGAGGTCTCGGCGTATATTTATGTCTCGAGCAGATGTCGCCATTTTGACAATAACCGAGCGAAAGCAATGAAAAAGCAAGCAATATAGTGAAGGTAGAGAGAGGTATGGAGCAATTGAAGCTAGAGAGGGAAGATTTCACAGTGAATTCAATGCTTGAAAATATCAGGACCGATATAATAACAGGCTCGCCGGAATCGGACACCGATTGTAAATCACGACATCTCACTGATCTGAGTCATTGAGCTCGGCGGGGCTCTCGTTCTTACCCCTCCTATCGGAGACTTGTGGGAGGCTCTGGAAGCTCCACTTCGGCTTGCCTAAGATAACAGGAACACCACTTCTCGGTGATAACTGATAACAAGGGATGCAGCTCAGCGGGGGTTGAAAAATTGAAAAGAGCTCAGTGGGTGCTGAGAACCATGATGCAGAGATGTAGGAAGCCTTCTTTATCGTTATACTTAAGTTTAATAGTCGACAGCATCCATTTTCGATAGCGCTGAGCTGCAAGCCCCAACTAAAATGCAACCTAAATATGCAGGATACTCCATGGCACCGCCAAGTCATTTCCTCGTCCATATATTGCATATATTGAATAGCAATGTATTTAAGATAAGTACCAGATGACACTGTAATTATTGGGTTACAAGGGTGACTATTCTTTTCATTTCCCGATGAATGACTGTCTGATCTTAAGGAGTAATCACACATCAGCAGAGTCGGATTCCACGGGAAGAAAGGACCAGTAAATCACACCCACTCAGACCCGAAGGTCCTGTAGCTTTTTGGTAGCTTCCCCGGTGCCAGCTGCAGTTTTTATGTCTTGTCTGCTTTTGGATTTATGGGATGTCGTGTCTTTAGGAAGATCCTTGGTATACGGTAAGAATTCGGGAGCGCCGGGGATATATTTTCTTAGAGGCTCGGGCACATTGAATCCCTATGCTTCATTAGCGAATCAATGCCATTTGAGATAGCTCGTTTTTCAACACATACATCATCGGTTTGATAGTTCTCAAGGATGCAACAAAGCGTACGCTCTGTAGCACATAGCGTAGCATTGAGCGCGTGGACATAGGATTTCTTGACATCAGTGGCTTTCTTTGTGCCATAGCGTATTTCCAGAGCTCGTGCCTGGTAGTCGGTGCAGTTGGAACAAGAAACTAATTCCTTGTATTCACCCTGGAACGGGAACCAAGCCTCGAGGTCGTATTTCTTCGACGCGGCATTGTTCAAGGCGCCTGAAACGATAGCGACGACCTGATAAGGAAGACCAAGCGACTGATAAAACTCTTCTGACGTGGCCATCATCTCTTCAAAAACTTGCCATGAGTTTTCAGGCTTGGTAAGAACGAATTGTTCAACCTATGATGCATGAGCAAGCAAGCAGACGAACGATGACAGGGTTATCAGAAGTTACCTTCTCAAATTGATGGACGCGGAAGATACCCCAGGCATCTTTTCCATGAGCACCGGCCTCCTTTCGGTAGCATGTACTGTACCCGGCATATCTTTATCATACTTAGCAATGAACACAGTGTCAAACGTTGAGTTGCTCACTTGATTGGAAGATCTTTGTCCTGGATCCATTCTCCGTCGTGCAGGGCAGACAGCGGTTGTTCAGAGGTGGCTATGAGATACTTGTCGGTAGACTTGTCATCGCTCTCAGTCACCTTGTACAGCTCTTCATCAAACTGCTCGAGTTGCGCGGTCTTCGCCATCAACTCTTTGAGCATGAATTGAGGCGGCTGGTTCGGTTTGTACCCTTTCCGCCAAAGAAATTCAAGACCATAGTTGACAAGAGCTAGGTTTAGGAACAGACCGTAGCCTGTCAAACAATATCCACGGTGGCCAACGATTTTCACACCCCGCTCCGAATCGTACCCATCAAGGCGGGTGAGGACTTCGTGATGAGAAAGACAATTGCGCTTCTCTACCACCACGTTTTCCGGGGCCCACGTTCTGACCACCACATTGTCATCCTTTAAGTATATGAGTTTCCGATACTAAGATCTGGAAAGAGTAACCCACCTCATTATTGCTCACAGGCACTGACTCATGAACATAGTTCCCAATTGTCCGAATCTTACGATCTCTCATGCTTTCCAGTTCAGAGGCATGCTCGTCAGCCTCCTTTTTCCGTTTTTCCAGAGCGGCCTTCTGTTCCATCAAGTCACCCGCATCCTCTTTATTCTACCCCGCTCTAAGCGTTAGAAACGAATAATTGACAGAAGAGAATTGGGCAAAAGTATGGAGTAGGTTTGAGGGGCAATATAGACAGTAAGTTTGCCTCAAACCACTTAGCAACAGACCTTCTTTCGCTTTCCGATTTCTTTTTGGAGCGCATTGAGCTCTGATCCTATTTGCATGACTTCGTAACGCGCTGCTATGCGTCAGAACAAATTCGTTCTACCATTGGGCAGCGCTCTCTGGGGAAATATGTATACCTCGACGAGCCTCCTCATAGAGAGTAATCACTTCATCGACCACATTTTCTGGTGCAAATCGCTTCCGCTGGCTCTCCTTGATCTTATTCGGATTCCCACCGCGATCGGAGACAAAATCGGCAAGATCAAGCATCTTAAGTCTATAATAGGAGGGATAACAAGGAGGAATCAACCAGAAGAACTTAATGAATGAAGATATTCAAGAGACAGATGGAGGACAAATGTGGGAAGGCTTTGACACAGTCGAACCCGGTGTCATCTAATTAGGTTTGGAGGGGTTGAGAATAATTGAGGGGATCGTTTCGCTTGGGGGCATTGAGTAGTCATCCGTGCATAAGAAGGAGAAGTCAATACTAAATAAGGTAAGGTACTAGGGTATTATGTAATTGGAAACTTGAGTACATATTGTGTACTGTATTTACCTAATTTATCAGGCTGCTACTTAGGTAAGTTCAGGTGCTCTAAAGTTGATTACTACGTACTTCTGGATACCCTCTAGGTAGTTAACTTTCTAAGTCAGGTTCCTATGGGCCGGAAGGCATAAGCCAGGAGCGGTCGTCTGTGGTAATTATTGAAACTCGGTGGCTGCCACCAGCTGTTCCCCCAGCTTGGAATCTGGGTGTCTGCAAAACCCTAGGTGTCTATCTGAGAGCTCAAGCTGTATGTTACGTTCGCTGGTGGCATGAACCGCTCGTTGGTTACAACCCGTATACTGTAGAAAGAAAGGGCCACTGTATCTCCTAGACCAGAATGCACTTCCTGCATGAGCTCATTCTGGAAACGCTTCACTGTCCAACTCATTCAGCCATGGATCGCTCCCTCGAATGTCATCATACTTCTCTCTCTCCAGCAGTGTCCGACCCTCAGTCTTCCCAACCCCCTTGTACAACAGTGAGATTATATAACAGATAGGCCATAAAACGGGCAGGAAATCAGGACCGGGGATGATTCACAACCTCAATATTCATTACATTTCCACTCATTGAGGCGCAGGCCCGTAGAAGATTGGACTGGAATGCAGGAACCTCAAGTAGCGCTACATTAGTATGCACTTGCTGCCGCCTGCTGGTTGGGACGGGTTTTGGGACTTCTCAATCTCGCCAATCATCAAATCAAACGCTTTTGTGACGTTGTAGTCGAGACGAGCACTAGCCTCAGTGAAGGCGCAATGAAACTCTTCGCCCAATTGCCTACCCTCGTCCAGCGAAACTTGACGCTGTTCCGATTTGAGATCGCTCTTGTTTCCAACAACCACGAGAGGAACGTGATCCGCTCCCTGCTCTTCGATTAGCGCAGGAAAATAAAGCCATGCTAGCAACCTGCCGAATGCTTACAAGATGATTCAGAATTTTGTCGCGTATAACCCTCACCATGTCAAATGACTGGCGGGACGCTACAGAATAGACAATGATATACCCGTGTATTCCGATAAAGTGCTTAGAATTAAGTATGCTGTATTCATCCTGGGATGGAGTTTGTTAGCCTAATTGAAGTCGCTCATGCCTGTATGCTCACTTGACCAGCTGTATCAACGATCTCTGTGGCAAAATCCTGACCGTTGTACTTGATGATGCGACTGAACGTATTCTCAATGGTAGGATAATAGCTCTCGACAAAATGATGTTCAACAAATCGGACCGTAAGAGACGATTTGCCTGCGGGATCAATTAGTTCGGGAAACACAATCAAAATGAAAGATCTCTGAGCAGGGCGACAGGCAAGTAGGTGGCATGCCCGTATACGGAATCGTACCCACGGACCGACTACCAACAATGGCAATCTTCCTCTGTTTCGGCGCAGCAGGCATATTTCCCTGCGTTTCGTGGTTTTCTTGACCTCCCCTCCGTCGCTTTGATTGGGATCACCTGGGAGTAAGAGCAAGGGAAAATGCCCCAACCTTTGCGAAGTTGGTTCTAATGATCACGCCGACTAGCCAGATTGGGGCAAATAAGCACTGTGCCCCAATGAGATAAACTGCCTGAGAGAAAGTGTAGTGATTAAATTACAATAATCGAAATACCGATTAGTTTGCTGTTTTCTCGGGGTCTACCTAGTTATATAAGGTGCATGTTCCCAAGTGGCAAATCACCAAAGCATCAAACTACGTAGATGCATACCAAGGTCGCTCAGAAACCGCGGAACATACAAACATATCAAACGACATCCGATCACCGATCACCGACCAAACCTACATCATCTTGAAGCCCCGTTTGCGGCGTCCTTTGCCCTCCATCATTACATGATCATCTGTGCTGGCAGGGAAATGATGTTTACATTCAGCATAATATCCGCGCCCTAATGGGTGACATACAGATGGGAATCCAAAAAAGGTCTGGCTATTTCCACGCCATTGTGCCTATCCACAATTTACAAGAGCGTGTTTTCACGCAGCTGAATCTGCTGTATGATATGTTCTAATCTCGCCACAAGTCCGGAGTTTTGGCCTTTTCGTGACTCGGATGGATCCAAGTCTGAATCAATTTTCCGATAGTATTTCAGAAACTCACCTGCGGTTGATAAAACTACGGTAAGTCCCTTGTTGTCGAGTGACCTCCTCACCTGGGAGATTGCCTCGTCGCTGAAACAAAGCGTGAGCAGCAGGATAGATAGATATCCGACAGTAACGTTGCGATTGACTGTAGGAGTTGTATGTGCCTATGGACATTGTTATCCGAAGAACAGATTTGAAAGCGACATGCTGTTTGCTTCTTTTACCTACCTCACTGACCGAATTCACCCTTTCGTAAAATCGTTCCAAAAGCGATTGGATTAAAGATGTCGAATCGAGAGTCAGATGAAGGAAAAGACCCCTCGCTGACTCGCTTTTCTCTGTCATATTGATAAGGACACCCAAGACTAAGACTAACGTGTGCAAGGAGTTGTCCTCCCCTGTAGAACTATCGTCGGACGCGGCGCGAATCTCTGACGTGACGATGTTGACCAATCCCTTCACCAGCTCTGGTGTTGCATATTCGTTACAGAGATTCGGGTCGCTATTGGTGAGGTTCAATATTGCTCGAATATAGTACATGCGAAGTTGCCTACCCTGGTTGCACTGGCTCAGATTGAGAATTTCATGAAGCCGAGAAAGTGAACTCAGAGACGGGTAGTTTTGATCGTGGTCTGCTGCGCTGAATACGATCGCGTAAGACTCCAGTATCGAGAAAATCAAAACCAGTGTCCTGAACCTTTCCCGCGATACAGGAAATTTGATAGTCTTGCCTCTTTCTGGCAACAACAATTTGACAAGGTGGTCTGACAGAGTCGCCGGAATGGGTTCAATGCTGCCGCCCTTATTGTTCAAACTTACTAGGCAAGACTGGATGCTACTAAGAGCCACAAATTGAGGCGATATTTTGAAAGCCGGCTCGTCTCCGCTGATGGTTGAAGATAAACGAGGTAAAATGTGCTTGATGGACATTTGTACCGATCTTGATAACCCAGCAGTTGGTAGTTGCGATAGAGACAAAAGATCACGTTCCACGGGCAGTAGCACAGGAGATAGAACCATCACATCTGACCAGTGGCTGATTAACGAGATGTGAGATACCTTGTCGCATGAATTGACCAATCTGCATGCGCAAAGGGCGAACGATGCAGATACCACATCAAGGCGACCATCTATGCATCCGACGAGTCGTTCGTGGAAGCCATGTTCGAGAAAGCGCCGGACAAACTGACGGTCCAGTAGCTTTTCACATAGCTGGACAAAACTACCGCATCTACCAGATGTGGTATTGTATGCATCCTCAATGTCTTCGAATATCAATTCAATCGCGCTTCGAAAGCGGGAGTTGTCTCCAGCTTGCCTAAGCTCGTGAATCCCACGAACAGGACCGCTATCGCTTGTTTCTCCGTCACCAAGATGCGACGAATGACTGGAGAGAATCTCGCGTCCGTATTTTCGGTGCCCTTGGACAAAGCTGCCCGCTGTTGAAGCCGGGATTTCGGAAGGACGACGACTGTCAACGATAGAGGTGTCATCCAAGAAAGACCGCTGTCGCGCGTAAGTGACCCTACAGCCTCCCACTCTGGATGAGACTGGACCAGATGTTTCAGCACTCCCCTTGTTCTCGCTTTCAGTCACCAGCTTAACAGGTCCAGAACTCGGTTTCGGCTGACAGTTTAATAAAGAGTCTCTACGAGGGCTGTGGCGGGGAAGCGGGTCGACTTCGGTGTCGTCGTTGGCTCTGGATGCTCGCAACGCATCTTCGACTGTCGGCTCCAGGGGACCAAGTGAATCCACTAATCGCTTTCGCGTAGTTATTTGTGTTCTGCTCTCTGCCTTCGAATTAGATTGAAATTGAGAGCTTGAAGTAGCAAACTCAGTGGCGATCGAGAGTGTTTTGTTCTTAGATATCGTCTGCTCCGTACGGTTTGACTGCAAACAAGGCACTGCGGTAGATACTTCGTTTCTCCCAGGACCACCGTAAGATGTCGCTTGCTGAAGATCCTGGCCAATTTGTAGCTTGAGTTCACTCTGATCGACAAAGCCTTTCCCGTCTGTGCAACTCATGTCTGCGACTCCACTCAAATCTCTCTTGTCTCTTGGCGCCATACGAGAAACAGAATTATGCAGTCGATGCGAGACGTCTTGGTCCCGACCTTGTTGTGTCTTCTGAGAGACGTCAAGCTTCCTGCGTTTGTTTTGAGCAGAACGGTGTTCTTTCCCACTCTGGCCTTGGAAGCGACACAGCATCTTATCAACCGGCTCAAGAACAAGAGGTTCATCCCTAGATGGGAAACGCCCGTGTGTTTTTCCTGGAGACTGCTCCTCTGATGCTTCAGTCGTTGGGTTTGAAGATTTTGGTGGTTCATTACTCTCAATTTGTACTTTCGGCGTCGCATGATTACCCTTTCTATGTCTGGCTGTGGCGGTTCTGACAAGGTCGGTACGCCGTTCAGTGTCTTCTTTCATGTTGAATGAGAGAAGCGCCCGGAGAGTATGCTGGAGAGGAAGGTGGGAAGGACAGGTATGCCATAAGGTGCCCGTCAAAGTGTAAGTATTCTATACTTACAGTTGAGTGATGATGGTGCAATAATCAGATAAGGTATCTTATCACAACCTACGGAAGGTTTGCTATCTAGTACGGTAAGGTAGCTTACCTTACAGTTACCTTACGGTAGGTATTAGATATTTGTCGGGTGGCAAGGTAAATTATTAAAGTAACACAGTAACATGAGGCCTTTTGTACAAGCTGACGGTATTAAATTATTTTATTACAATACTTGCGAGTCTATTGCCAGTGTCTTCTAAGTAGTAGGTATGAATAGAGGGAGATTCATGACTGAAATAGAAATACCAGAACTAGGGCAGATCTATCGACCCAAGACGAAGATAAGGTACCTGTAGACTGGAGTGTAACCTACCTTAGGGTATGTGTAAAGTACCTTGTAGTACTGGTATGTAAAGGTAGCACTAAGCTCTCACTTTCCCCATCTTTCTTAGTACCAATTTACCCAGTGCTCCGCCTTTGCTGCTTCAAAATACTATTAGTACCTCTCCAGAGAGGTACTCGTAAGACAATCTGTTTTGTACTTTATCATTATTCTATTTGACGAGTTGTCAAGTCACTCGAGTTCTCCCGTATTTGCCTGTACACTATCCAGCTGTCTAACTACCTCGAGGACAGAACCATGACAAGCATTGGAATGAATGCTGCGCCTTCACCTGCACAAGGTGTTGGCCCGATTTATAGGCCTGAAGGCGAGAAGCCTACAGCAACAGTGTCCAAAGACATATCTTATGAGAATGTCCATGTGCTGCCACAAACTCCGCAACTAATTGCGCTTCTGACGTAAGAGGGATACTTCAATACAGACGCTGTGCCCTAACTGATATTGATGAGCATTAAACTCAATCATATGGAGAATCGTATCTTCTGACCAATTGCAGTATGATTAGGGATAAAAATACAAGCCGTGCCGATTTTATCTTTTACTCCAACAGGATTATCCGACTCTTGGTGGAAGAGGGATTGAATCATCTACCAGTCGTCGAGCGATCCGTTACCACTCCTGTGGGCCGTGAATACCTCGGGGTCAGATTTGAAGGAAAGATATGCGGAGTCTCAATAATGAGGGCCGGAGAAGCAATGGAACAGGGTCTTAGGGACTGTTGTCGGTCGGTTCGAATTGGGAAAATTTTGATTCAGAGAGACGAAGAAACCTGCAAGCCGAAACTCTTCTACGAAAAGCTCCCCCTTGATATCGCCAACCGTTGGGTACTGCTCCTTGATCCGATGTTTGCAACTGGTGCGTCATGTCCTGTATTTCCGATAAGATTGAAAACTACCCATGCTGACGACTTGTAGGAGGCTCTGCAACGCTTGCTGTCGAAATCCTGAAGGCGAAGGGTGTGCCCGAAGATCGAATACTATTTCTCAACCTCATTGCAAGTCCCTCTGGAGTCGCGGATTTCGCAGAACGCTTTCCAAAACTTAGAGTAGTAACAGCGTTCATTGATCAAGGCTTGAACGAAAAGAAGTTGGTTGAATTCTCTCCCAATGGATAGAACACTAACTTATCGATCCGACAGGTATATCATCCCAGGTTTAGGTGATTTTGGTGATCGGTATTATACCATGTAGCCATGTGGCTTAGCCGGAGTCGGATGTCCCGGCATGTAGCGGCATAGCTCTTACATAGAGTTGCAGTTTGCAGATGTGCTTTGAAAATTCATAGTGGTCTCGACTGCTCGACTATTGTGGTCCTTGAATGTGGTCTCGTATAGCTGTTCCATAAACTTCGTAAGTTCTCTGGTGAACTATCGATCATGGGGGCGGATAAGTACCTATTCAGTCATTATATATCACTATTTCCGACATCACGGTTGGTAGTAGGGAATGAGTGCTCCCGAGGATGAACAGCAGGTATATCATCATCACCATCGAATTTACTAGCTGTATCCTTGGCAACTGCGTCACAAGCATCCACCCAGTCTGAATATACATCAACAGCAGCAGAAAGGTCTAGCAAGTAGAATAGTGAATAGAGAAATCTCAGGTGCATTAGGAGTGACTGCACTTACAGTTAATTCCTGTTTGGAACCTTTGTCCACACACTTTACAGGATAAATTTCCAAGCCCTAGCTTTTTGTCTAATTTGACAATGACGGAGTTTTCATGATTGCAGAACAAGCAGGCAAATGTAGTTGGCAGTGGTTCTTTCTATTCCAATATTAGTATCATTGCTCAAGGCCACGTCACAAGCAATCACCTTTTTTGGTTGCTGTGGCTGTCGGCTGGACTTCTTGCGTTTACCCTGTTGATTTCAGTCAATATCTCGTTGTAATAGCTCAAAATCTAAGCTTTTGGCACCGACCATGCTTTAATATCAAGTCCTATTCAGGTCGCGAATTGTTCTCATGTGGAAAATGGTGGTCAATCAGATGTAGCTACTGGAGGACTGTTGTAATATTTGGTCAGTCTAGCCAGCTTTTGGAATAATGTTATAAGCCTTCGGATATGGTGAAGTGTTGGAAACAAGATGTGCTCGAAATTACGTATGTAGAAGTGATTGACTTGCAGATAGCATAATTATACTTTCCATTCTCATAGTACTCAACAGAGCTTGTCATATGACCAGCCGCTCTGTGGTATGCCACTGGAGATCTGGAAACAAGTAGTGGGGCTACTCTTGTATAAGGCGCCATACTCTCTACCTAGTATGCTTAGATCTTGCAGACTATGGAATGTGAAATACCTTGGATATGTACCCAGGGGCCAGAGCATGTTGCACTCCGCACTGGGGCATGGAATCGATCTCCGGTGTACTTAGCTTTCACTAGGTACTATCTAAGGTAGGTGATATATTGCCTTTGCGCTCTCCCACTGACCTCATTACTACCTTTGGCTTATGATGGACTACATCTTCCGGAGGGCGAAGGGTAAAATTCCTGCAGATACTGTTGATAAACATTTCAAAATGTATTAGTTATGTGATTACTTATGTGTATCTTGTCGATAATACCTCTTGTCTTATTAGAGTTCAAAAGGCCAGTGTGTGCAAACTATGTGGTGCCCGTATAGAAGAACACTGGTTGGAAATAAGAAGGTTATTGGAGGAGCCCCCATGATACATAATCATTATGGCATATCCACATCTATGCCACTCCAAGATGATATTGAGGTAATGAAAGCAAATGTCACATGATGTTGTGGGCAGGTATATATTATGTAATCTGATCGATAGGGCCGACGTCTCGCTTAGCGGACTTTTCTGTGGGATTGCAATTTCAACTTGTTATTCCGCCGACCAGCAACAAAGCGGTTACTCGACTCGACTCCCTCCACCAGAGCCCGTGGTGTGATATACCTGTCTGTCTTTGATACTCGCAAGATAGACTTGAGTCGCAGTTATGGCGGTTGGAAAGTATGCCAATTCACTTTTACTATTGTTACGCACACTTTTTGCATGTGTCTGGATACGGTGGTTTACAGGTACTGATCTGGGCACAGGAACAAGCGCTTGTCGAAGGGCAAGAAGGGTGTGAAGAAGAGGACCGTTGATCCTTTCTCCAGGAAGGACGAATACTCTGTCAAGGTATGTCGACTTGGACAGGTTAATTCGGCCGCAGCTAATCTGTATTAGGCGCCTTCCACTTTCCAGATCAGAGAGTATGTTACGCGCATAGATGTCGAATCGCAGGATAAAGGCGATTTATAATGGTAGGGGGAACCGTGCTGACTGGGTTATAGTGTTGGAAAGACTCTGGTCAACCGCACCAGTGGTCTCAAAAACGCCAATGACTCCCTGAAGGGTCGAATTTTCGAGGTGTCGCTCGCTGACCTGCAGAACGATGAAGACCATGCTTTCCGCAAGGTTAAGCTTCGTGTGGACGAGGTTCAGGGCAAGAACTGTTTGACCAACTTCCACGGTCTCGATTTCACAACCGACAAACTGCGATCCCTCGTGCGCAAGTGGCAGTCGCTGATCGAAGCCAATGTCACCGTGAAGACGACCGATGATTATCTCCTTCGGCTTTTTGCTATCGCCTTCACCAAGAGACGCCCTAACCAGATCAAGAAGACCACATATGCTCGTTCTTCTCAGATTCGTGCCATTCGCAAGAAGATGATCGAAATCATGCAGAGGGAGGCAGCCAGCTGCTCTCTCGCTCAGCTCACTCACAAGCTCATTCCCGAGGTCATTGGTCGTGAGATTGAGAAGGCGACCCAGGGAATCTATCCTTTGCAGAATGTTCGTGGTCCTGTTATTCTTACTCGGGATGGAGACTAACTGCAATCTAGGTCCACATTCGCAAGGTCAAGCTTCTTAAGGCTCCCAAGTTCGATCTAGGTGCGCTGCTGAATCTGCACGGTGAATCGACGACCGACGACAAGGGCCACAAGGTCGAGAGAGAGTTCAAGGAGCAGGTCCTCGAAAGCGTTTAAGTGGTCTGAATCACCAGTATGCTGGTTATTGGGACATTGATTTGTACCTACCTGTATGCCTGGATTCTTTTTTTATGAGTTAGAATGGAAAAGAACTTTTGTCGCGACATCATGTCTTTATTGACTTGTGGTGTCGGTCAATTTCTATGTCCTTCCAATAATGGTGTTTGCAAAAAAAAAAATTTATGCCATTATCCAAATATTCAATTGCCAATTATGATCAAGTTTAGCTGTAGAATATCTGCTATGCCAGCGATGTGCTGATGCAGGGGGGCAGGTCAGTCAGTGATGTAAAGGGCTCTGTTGCTATATGCTATATTGAATCAATTAAAAGTAAGCTATAGGTGGTATAACTATAGTGTCTCACCAGCTATGATAAGTAATTTTATAATTTATACTACCTATCACTTACCTATCTGTTAGGGGCTATCATAGACCACAGCTGCAGCACTACTACTTATAACCTATTATATGCTAACTAATTACATGGCATTACCTTTATTAATATTATAAGTAGTTAGTTAGCTTTGTAAATCAATCACCTTCCCTGTAATACTAATCTATATATATAAGATGATATACTAAATAGTAGTATAATATCCTTGGTCATTTAGGGGATAATTTATATTCCTCTAATTAATTAATTAATTAATTAATTATCTTATTGGGATTAATTCTTCACTAAATTATAAGGGATATTACTATTTACTCTTATATGCTAATCATATAGCACCCTCTTATACTTATTCATATATTAACTAGCTTTACAAGAATAACCATCTTCCCTATTATATAATCCTATGTACATAAGGTACATAGTACAGTGGCATGACAGAACCTGGAAGCTATTCCTACCACGCAACATGCCTAGATCTAGTAAAATCAATGCATCTACCATGATTGAGTCTTGTGAGGCTGTTCAATGCCAAAAAAAAAAAAAAAAAACCCAAATATGGCATTCCTTATATGACCCTATATGACAGGGCTTGCTTACTCACACAGCTTATCTCTCTTAATTTAATCTACCTTAATTATCTTAATTAATCTTCCTTACTTATAGCTTATCTCTCTTAATTTAATCTACCTTAGTTAATCTTCCTTACTTATTTACTTATATAGCTTATCTCTCTTAATTTAATCTATCTTAATTAAGATAGATAAGTATATCTAGGGGTCTAGAACCTTATAAGCTAAATTAATAGTAAGCTAGCTAGCTAGCTAGCCATCTTAAATACTAACCTATATAATAATTAATAAATAGGGACCTTATTAGACCCTAAAATCTAACCTCCCCCCTAAGAGTATAGTTAAATATATTATACTTTTTATTTTAATTAATAGCTTATATCTCTCTAATTAGGAGTAGGCTGGCCGTTGGGAAGGGATGGGAAGGGAAAGGGAATTCCCACTAGAGTTGCATAACCAAACTGCTGAAATTGAATCTGACCTACACTGAACTCACAGCAGTGAGGGTTTAGTTCTAAGCCTATAGAATTACACTGGTTTCAGTTTCCCTAGGTTAAAACTAATTTGAGTTTAGTTAAAACTATTAGTTTCAATTTTTAAGGTTTTGTTAGATTTAACTAACCAACCCTCACTGTTTTAGTTAGGAATCACTAAATACTTATATATTACTTATAATTTTAATATCACTAGATAGCCCTAGATCTAGGCTATCTAATGATATAAATATTAATTCAAAATACCTAGTGGTTGCTGAGATATAAGAGAATAATCATTCCTATCACAGGTTGGTATGAAAGTAGTGGTGGTTTATGTTATGGCACTGGCACAGCCACACTAGTACAAGGCAGATATGACAGGCAGAAACCTAAGGATTAATGATCACCAGTTAATCCCAGAGTAATTAGGGTGTGATCTAGAGGAATACTTAATCTAGACAGGTTTCTATAGAAAAATAGTTTAGTAGTTGCTTACTGAAATATTATGCTTACAGAAGCAAATATATAATATAGTATATAAATAGTATACTAAGACTATAATATTAGGGTATATAATATACTACTTCTATATTAAGAATATACTATTAGGTATACTAACTAAGGAACTCTAGATATATAAGGATATTTATTTATACTATATCTAGTACTCTTAGTTTAGTTCCTTATATTTAATATAAATTATTTACTTAAGTATAAAGTTTACTAGTCTAATTTATTAGTTACTCTTTACTATTAAGTATATATACTTAATAGGCCTTGCTTCTATCTCTACTATTATTATTCTTATATTATCTTTAGATTATCCTTAACCTAGGGAAGGTTATTATATTACTATATTATTTAGGCTACCTAGTTAGTAGACCTTAGGTAAGTATTAGATATAACCTAGGGGCTATATTATCTTATTCCTAAAGTAGTTAATTAGTAGAGAATAGCAGAGATAGATCCTAGGGTATAATAAATTAAATACTATATAGTATAAATTACTTTAGGAAGTTTAATTAACTCTTAATATTAAATATTATAATAGGAAATACTCTAACCCCTACTAGCTCTAATATTAGTTAGGTAACTCTGTAATAAACTACTTAACCTTAGATTATAGCTAAGGGCTTAATAAGCATAGTTAAATAGCTCTAGGAGTATATCTAATAATTAGAAGATTAACTTATAGTTAAATTTATTAAGGTCTAACTATTAGAACTATTTAATAGAATATATTCTAAGCTATATATGTTCTTAATATAGATAGATATATATATATAAATAAATTATAAAAAACTTATTAATAAATCTAATAAGGTCTTATTTATAACTATATATCTTACTAGACCTATATTTAATTAGTTTAAACCCTTTATAAGGGATTACCAGATGTATAATCTTAATAATTAGGATGATAAGACTAAGGTAATATTTACTAGTTATACTAAGTTTAAAAAATAACTTAAGAGGACTTTTAGTAATATTAATAAGGAATAAAATACTAAGTATTAGTTATAGTAACTTAAATAGATAGGCTCTATAAATAACTACACCTTAAAATTCTAGTAAATTATATCCTATCTAGATTAGGATAAAGATGTGTACATTATATAATTTAAGGAAGGATTAAAGCTAGATATCTAGGAAAAGTTAATCTAGATAGACTAACCTAAGATATTAAGTAAGATAATTAAGTAAGTAGTTAAGATTAATAATAAACTATATAATTTTACTATATATAAAAAGGAATAAGGCTAGGGAAGCTTTAATAATAAGTATACTATAAACTATTAATTAAATAATAAGAGGCTAGCTTAACTAAGGAGCTAGGGATATTTAGATCCTTATAGACTATAACTAATAGAGTTAGATATAACTTAGTAGACAGTACTTTCTAAAGAGGAAAGAGAATAGTAATAATATAATAAGCTATATTTCTAGTACAGGAAACCTAGATATATATTAAAAGACTATAAGCAAGGACCCAGGAAGGGCTAGTAGTATAAGAATAAATAGCTTAGGGTAATAGTAGAACTCTATATTACTAGAGGAGCTTATAATATAACTAGTACTATAACTCTAAGGAAGAAGAGTAATAAGTAGCTAAGAAAATTATTTAAAGAATATACTATCCTTAATAATAATAAGATTAAGGAGGAGCTTTAGAAGGAAAACTCTATAGAATATAAAAGTATAAAAGATAATTAGTTAAATAAAACCCCTAGTATACTTACAGTAACTAATCAAGATTTACCTAATAGTAAAGGGTATAGTTCTATTAAGTAGGAAAATGTGACACCTAAAGAACTATTATACAAATAGACAACACTTCCTGATGAAGAAAAGACTAACCAGGAAGGGCTAGATCAAGAGGATTTTCCCATAATAGATTAGGCTATAATTAACCAACCTATTAATCTACTTAATAAAGAGTATAGAACTTAGTAGGTAAGCCTTAATCCTAATAAGGAGTAACCCTATAAGATTCCTAAGATACCCTATAAATCCCTATAGAATAATAATAAAGCAGATTAATATGCTATATAGCTATAATAGCCTAATAGGAAATAGTTAGCTAAACTAGAAGTGCACTAACTAAATAGATAAATCCTTAAAAAAGTGAAATAAGGGGTAAAAGGATGCATATATTAGAGCCTAGAGTATTAGACCTAAGCTAAATTATAGGACCAGTATATAGCTAAGTATAATAAATATCTATATTATTATAGGAAGTATAAATAATAGTTAAATAAGTACTTCTATAAACTCTGAAAGGTGTTAGGGAAATAACTACTAGGATTATATTATAGGAAATATAACTATAACTAGTATTTATATTAATACTTTTAAGGATACCTAAAGCATAATAAAGTACTATAGATTATCTATTATAGTAATAATTACAGTATCTACTATAATAATAAGTATATAGTAGGATATTAGCCTCAGATGCTAATAAGTATAAAGGAAAATAATATATATTTATACTAGAAGCTTAAATACTCCTACAGGGGATATAGGTAATATCTAGAATATAATAAGATATATTAGATAGCATGCTTTAAAATATAATATATAACCTACTATAGAGGAAAGATTAAGGGAGGATATTTTCCTATACTACTAAAGGGAATTAGGGTACTAAAATAGGAAACTAAGAACCTCTATCTTATAGTAATAAAGAATGCTAGGCATCTAAGGGTAGATATATATATCTTAAATTAATTAGCTAGAGTAATAATTAATTTAGGAGTAATAGGTAACTTTATATACTTAGAATTTATAAAAAAGCTAGAACTACTAGGAAAAGAGAAAGCAGTGCCTAAATTAATTATAGATCTAAATAGAGAGAATTTAGGAACTCTTATAATTATAACTAAGTTAGGACTAGTTCTAATAGTTATATTAGGATATATTAAATAACTAAACTTTAATATTATATTAATAGGATAATATAATATAGTGTTAGGGATTCCTTAGCTTAGGAATTATAACCTAGTAATTAACTAGAGTATAAATTAAATCTAGTTTAAATATAAATACCTATAATAGGACTAAGTTTAAGGGGAAACTAGGACCTTATAATATATTATATTAAAAGAAATTAGTAATAATACTAAGTAGCTAAAGGGTAAGCTAAAGAAAGTAATAACTAGCTAGAAGATAATAGTAGTATTAGTAGTAATAAAACTATTATAAAGAATTATAATAATAAAGCTACTAGGATAGGCACTAGAGTAAGATAGTAATTATACTAATATTATAATACTAGAAAGTAATAAAGAGGATATATAAGAATTAGAACCTAGAATAGATAATCTAAGGAAAGGTGGTCCTAGGAATAATATTCCTAGAAATACTTTTATCCTAGAACCCTACTTATTCTTAGTAATAATAAATTAGGACTAGGGTGACCCTAAGGAGGTTAGTCCTAGGAATACTAAACCTAGGAATAACTAATTAGGGAATAAATTAAAACTAGAACTATTTCTACCCTAGGAATATTTAAAATTTAGAGAATTATTTAAATAACCTAAATAGTATGTCCTATTAGAATATAGTAAATATAACCATAAAATTCCTCTTAAGGAAGGAATAATATTAATATATAAGAAGATATACTAGATATTAGAAAAAGAGCTTCAAGTACTTAAGGAATATATTAATAAATAACTCTAGCTAGGAAAGATATAACTATTAAACTTACTAGTAGGGCATAGAGTACTATTTATATAGAAAAAAAATAGAAGTCTATAACTATATATAGACTATAGACCATTAAATATAATTATAATTAAGGATTGCTATCTACTTCTATTAATCTATAAAATCTAAGATTAAATTTAAGGAGCTAAATAGTTTACAAAGTTAGATATTATTAATATATATAACTATATTTATATTATAAAAGGCAAAGAATAGAAAATAGTATTTAGGATGAAATTTAGCTACTATAAATATTTAGTTATACTATTTAGGCTTACTAATATACTAGTATCTTTTAAAAGATTTATTAAAGAGGTACTACATAAATACCTATATCTCTTTATAATAGTCTATTTAGATGATATCTTAATCTTCTTAATAATGCTAGAGGAATATATTAAGTATATCTCTAAAGTATTATAGGAACTCTAGGAGGTAAAGATTAAGTTAAAACTAAAAAAATATAAATTCTATATCTAAGAGACTAAGTTCCTAGGGCACTAGATATCCACTAAAGGGATTTATATAGATTAAAATAAGGTAAAAGTAATTATTAAATAGCCTTAACCAAAAAATATTAAGGAAGTCTAATAGTTTATTAGACTTATTAATTACTATTAATAATTTATTAAGGGATATATAAATACTATATATCTACTCTTTATACTACTTAAGAAAGATAAGGAATTTAGATAGAACCAGGAATATAAGATAGTATTTATTAAAGCTAAGATATAAATTATAGAGATATCTATTCTAGTATAATATAATCTAGATAAGGAAATAATAATTAAGACTAATATATTAGATTATATAATTAAATTAAGAATAACTTAACTAGGGGATAATAGAAAACTATAACTAGTTATATTTTACTTAAGAAAGTTAATCTAAGCAGAACTTAACTATAATATCTATAATAAAGAACTACTAGCTATAGTAGTAGTTTTTAAGGTTTAGAGAGTCTACCTAGAAGGAGTAAAATATACTATTATTATAAAGATAGACTATAAGAATCTTATATTCTTTATAACTATAAAAGAACTAATAAGAAGGCAAGCTAGATAGGCTAAGATACTCTTATAATTTAATTTTAAAATTATTTACTATAAAGGAATAGAAAATAGACAAGATAATATACTTAGTTAATAACTAGATTATAAACTCTAAGAAAAAACTATTAAGTTAGTAATATTAAAGTAGTAAGTAGATAGATTATTAATATATAATTATTATACTCTAATAGTAACTATTAAACTATAAGAGGACATACTTATATAGAAAATTATTAAAGTAATAAAAAAAGATAAGATTATATAGGAAATACTTAAAAACTTAGTAGAAAATAAATATATAACTACTAATAAGCAAGGGTTAATCTATCTATAAGGACTTATTTATATATCTAAGTATATAAGAACTAAGATTATTATAAGATACTATAACAACCCTATGCATGGTTATATAGGAACTAAAAAAATAGCTAAAGCTATTTTAAGAAATTACTACTTTCTAAATATAAAAAGGAAGGTACAGGGATATATTTACTAATATAAGACTTATATCTAAGATAAGCTAGCTAGGTACTAGCTATATAGCAAGATATAGGCACTAGAGATACTAAAGAAACTATAGGAATAGATTACTATTAACTTTATTAGACTACTACTAGAATTAAGAGGGTATAATTACCTAATAATAATAACTAATAGGTTAATAAAATTCATCTATTTAATTCTAACTATAATAATAATAATAGTATTATAGTTAGTATATCTACTTATAGGATATATAATTATTAATTACAGAATGCTATAATATATTATATTAGATAGGGATAAATTATTTATATTAAAATTTTAGTAGTTACTAATAGACTTAATAGGAACTAAGTAAAGACTTATAACTATATATTATCTATAAGCTAATAGATAAATAGAATAAGTAAATTAAATAATTAAATAATACTTATAATACTATATAAATTACTAGTAAGATAATTAGGTAATTTACCTACTAATAGTATAGTTTATATATAATAATACTATTTACTTAATAATAGGGGAAATACCTTTCTTTACTAACTATAAATATAACCCTATATTAATTAGTAAACTATAGAATAAAGTACCTACAGCAGAAGAAGCTATAGATTTAGTAGATACTATTAATTATTTAAGGACTTAACTTTTAAGGGATATTAAATTTATAAATCTTAAAATAGTAATTTACTATAATAAGAAGTATAGGAGTACTCTAAAACTAAAAAGAAAGAAGAAAGTTTACCTACTTTATTAAAATATTAAAATAAAATAACTAAGTCAGAAACTAGACCACTAGAAAATTAGACTATTTATTATTAAAGAAAAACTAGGACTAGTTAACTACAAACTATAACTACTAAAAAATATATTAAAAATTTATCTAGTATTTTATATCTTATTACTAGAACCAGCACTAAAGAATATAAAAATTACTAAAAATATAGAAATTAATAATAATACTAAATAAGAATATAAAGTTAAGGAAATCCTAAATTATAAGTTAGCAGAAAACTATACTACCTTATAAAGTAGAAAGGCTATAATACCTTAGAAAATATATAGGAGCCTATTAAGAACCTAATAGGCTACTACTAACTTATTTAATAGTACTATTTAAAGGGAAATTAAAGTTCTCCTAGAAGGAGGGGGGTATCTAATTAATCTCTATTATTATCTAATTAAAATTAGGATTCTCAGAAGTTACAGCCAGCTATTTAATTTTAGCTATAAGATTAGGCTACTTAGAAGACTTCTTTTTATCCAGGATCTATAATAGTTTAGTATTATATTTTAATATTTTAAAACTATATTCTTTAAAAAACTATTATTGTTTTTGAAGATAAGAATGATGAGTTAAGGTAGTAATAATCTTTAATTAGACCTTAGCTAGGTAAGCCTGGAGTTACTCTAACTTAGGATATAATAACTTAAGTTTATTATCTACCTTAATAATATTATTAGTAATCTTATCTTCTACTTATTTTAAAATATTCTACTCCTTTATAGTATAAAACTCCTTCTTGCATAACCAACCCTGATGGGTATAAGTTATATATTTTATATAATAATAAGTTTAGTCTATTATATACTCTTAACTAGTGAGCAGGCAATGCTTATATAAAAAGGATAAAATAAAACTATTATAATAAATATATTTATTTTATTTAGTATGAACAGCAGGATAGTTATAAAGGGGTTGTTAAGGAATATCTAATAATATATTAGTATAATATTTAGGTATAACAGGCAAAATATAAGGAAGGAAAGAAATATAGGATATACCTACCTAGGAAGTACTGTTCTTTTAAATTAAGTTTTAAGGATGAAATACTAAGGGAGGGGGAGGTGATGTTATAGTATTAGTATAGCTATACTAGTATAAGGTAGATATAATAGGCAGAAACCTAAGGATTAATAATCACTAGTTAATCCTAGAGTAATTAGGGTATGATCTAGAGGAATACTTAATCTAGATAGGTTTCTGCAGAAAAATAGTTTAGTAGTTACTTACTAAAATATTATGCTTACAGAAGTAAATATATAATATAGTATATAAATAGTATGCTAAGACTATAATATTAGGGTATATAATATACTACTTCTATATTAAGAATATACTATTAGATATACTAACTAAGGAACTCTAGATATATAAGGATATTTATTTATACTATATCTAGTACTCTTAGTTTAGTTCCTTATATTTAATATAAATTATTTACTTAAGTATAAAGTTTATTAGTCTAATTTATTAGTTACTCTTTACTATTAAGTATATATACTTAATAGGCCTTGCTTCTATCTTTATTATTATTATTCTTATATTACCTTTAGATTATCCTTAACCTAGGGAAGGTTATTATATTACTATATTATTAGGCTACCTAGTTGGTAGACCTTAGGTAAGTATTAGATATAATCCAGGGGCTATATCATCTTATTCCTAAAGTAGTTAACTAGCAGAGAACAGCAGAGACAGATCCCAGGGTGTGACAGTTTATATATATTGTGATATCAACAGCTACCCTGAGGTTCAATATGATCTATAAGCATATGGTGGTATCTAGTGATTAATATAACTATATATATAATTATTTAGATTATCACTCTTCTTCATAGCTTAGATAGAATTATAAAAGGGGGCTAGAGCCCTTTAATATTAATATAATATATATAGGGTAGCTGCAGGCCTACCCCCTATCCTTATATAATTTAAAGGCTCTACTTCTTATTATAATAAATATTATCCTATCTAGTAGTATATCTAGATTAAGTAATTACTAATACCTAATACTAAGAAGGTTTAAAAGTTTATTAAAGAGTTTAATCTAGATTATAGTCTTACTATAGTATATAGTTATAATACTACTAAGAATATTACTAACTATATAATATTAATAGTGATATTTTATTTATATTATTCTTAACCTAGTATATATATATTAGATTAACTATTTTAACCTTTTTAGATTAATCTAGATACTAAAGATAATAATAATCTTATTATAGGATATCTTTTAGCTCTTCCCTAATATAATATTATAATAGTAAATATTATTAACTACCCTAAGTCTTCTAGAAAGTAATAGAGATATATTTAATATTATAACCTTAGAGAAAGAGATAAATTTAGATTATTAAATTTATTCTAATAATTTTAAAGTAACTTTAATAGTTATAATTTAGAAATTCTAACCCTAATTAGACTATCCTTCTTTATTAATAAAATAAATAATACTAAACCTATATCTCCTAGTATAGAGATCTCTTAAATCTAGTCTACTACTAGTAGTAATAGCTTTAAGATAGACTATACTTAATTCTAAGAATAATTTATACTAGCTACTTAGAGTATAACTAATAAGAATACTTATAATAAAATATTTTAATTATATACTTAGATAATTAAGTATCTCTAGGCTAAGTATAATTACTAAGATTATATCTAGCTACATAAGAATATAGAAGCTATATCTTTTACTTCTAATTTTTCTATATTCTCTTAAGGCTCTACTAAAGTAAGTAAACTATATTAAAAAATCTCTAATCTTAAGCCTATTCTTATATATAATAGTAAGTATAGTAAGAATACTATAATAAAGTAGCTTAAGAGAATTAATAAATATTTTTATAATAAATAAACTTTTACTTAAAAGATTACTACTAAACTTAAAAAGATTACTATAATTAAGTATTATCTTATAGGCTAGATTAAGGAGTAATAAAATACTTATAAATAAAAGATTAAATATAATTTAATAGCTATTATTACTACTTTAGATACTTTTAAATAATAGATCTAAGATAACTTTAGTAAAATTAAAGAAGAGAATAGATATTAGAAAGAATATAAGAAGTATACTTAAAAAAATTAAATAATATAATTATATACTACTTCCCTTATTAAAGCTACTAAATATACTAAGTCTAGAATTCCTAATAATATATTAATTTAGAAGTTTATTACTAACTTAAAGCTAGTTCTATATACTTATTAGATAGAAGATTATAATAAATTAACTTCTTTTAATAATATAATTTATTATTTTATTAAGTATAAATAAGAGATTATTTTATATACTTAGATATAGCTTTAATTATTTAGTAAAGTTAATAATTACTAAACTAATCTAATAAATATTAATTTAAATACTATTATAGTATCTCTAGACTATCTAAGAAAAGAGATATATAAATAAAAGGTCTAATACTAAAGTAATTAAGTATATTTTAATTATAAATAGAAAGGCTATAATACTTAGGCTTATACTATACTAAGTAATTAAAATTTAATTATAAAAAGTAGTTAGAAAATAAGAAAGACTATTAGATAAGGAAGTACTAGTTAGTTAATTATTAAAGATTTCTAATATTAAGAACTATAAGATATTTAATAATCTTAAACCTCTAAAGAAAGAAGATAATTTTAATAATAATAATAAGAAGAAGAATTAGCCTCTCTAAGATAGTACTTTTAATATAATAGAGATAGAACTAAATAATTATAGATATATTAATATATATTTAAATACCCTTAGATTAGATATACTCTATTTCCATACTAAGACTAATATATCTTAGATAGTAATTTCTCTCTAAGCACTATTAGACTATAGTTCTAGTTATATATTTATTTTAAAATATTTAGCTAATTTATTACCTTCTTTATAGTTTTAATTTTAAAGAATATCTAAGCTATTATAGATCTAATTACTAAATAATAAACTTATATATATATTATATTAAGTTTAAATTCTACTAAGGTTAGGTAATTAGTACTATATAATTATACTATAGATTCTTAAAACTATAGAGTATAATATTATCTTAGGTTAAGATTAGCTAAAATATATTAATCTAACTATTAATTAGGTTATAGGATAGATATATATTAAGAGATATAAAATAAAGTCTACTACTATCTATCTAATTAACCTTTACTACTAAATTAATTTAGATTTAGATTTAGAAGTATCTATTAACCTTATCTTTACTAAATAACTTTATTATATACTTTAAAAAGAATAATAAGAAGCCTAGTTATTTATTATTTATCTACTTAAAAAAAATAAAAAATATTAATAGACCCTTAGTAGTTAAGCCCTCTACTTACCTAATATAAAGATATATTTAGGGAAGAGTTATATCCTAGAATACCTCTAGAATAATTATTATAGTATTATATTAATACTAGAGATTCCTTACTAATTAATATAAACTCTTACCTATAGTTACCTAAGAAGTTTTATAAGATAAAGAAATAAATTAAAGAGCTATTAAAGAAAATAGTTATTTATTTATTAGCTAGTACTTAGGGCTTTCCTATTATAATTATCCCTAAGGTTAATAGGAAATAGTAAATATATATTAATTATTACTTACTTAATAAGGTAATTATTAAGAATATTTATCTATTACTATAAATTTAAAAGCTTCTAGATTAAGTAGATTAAATTAAGTATCTTTTAAAGTTTAACCTCCTCTTTAGATATTAGTAGTTATAAATAGATAAATTATTAATTCTAAAGATAGCTTTTAATATATTATTTAGTAAGTTTAAATTCTTAGTAATACTATTTAGACTTTATAATATATCTATAATATTCTATATAATAATAAATAGTATAATATAAGATCTTAACTTTATAATAATCTACCTTAATAATATCTTAATCTTTTTAGACTTAGATAAGGAGTACTAATATTATATTTAATAAGTACTTAATTAACTCTAAAAATATTAGTTATATATAAAACTCTCTAAATATATATTTACTAAGAGAGAATTAGAATTTTATAGCTATATTATTAGTAATAGATTTATTTAACTAATATCTATAAAGCTTAAGGTTATAAAGATATAACTAAAATTAATAAATATTTATAAAGTTTAATAGTTTCTAAGACTAGCTATATACTATTACTAATTTATATAAGAGTCTATAAGAATTATAGCTCCTCTTTATAAATTTTTAAGAGAATTAGATACTTTACTTTATAAAAAGAAGTTTTAATCTATAGTCTAGAATACTTAATATTAGTAAGTATTTATTATACTAAAAAATACTATAGTTTATATACCTATTTTAAAGATTACTAATCCTAAACTACTATATTAAATTAAAACTAATACCTCTAAATAGGTACTTAGTATAGTACTTCTATAATAAGATAAAAAGGGGCAGTAGTATCTAGTAATATTTAATAAATAAAAGCTTAATAATACTAAAAAGAACTACCCTATATATAAGAAAGAACTTTTTATAATTAAGGAAGTACTATAATAATAGGATTATTATATTAATAATAGTAAATCTATTATAATTATAATAGATTATAAAAGCCTTTAGTATCTAACTAATATAAAGATATACTTAAAATATCTTATATATTAGATTAAAGAATTTTAAATATATAATTTAATTATATAATATTATAAGGGAACTAAAGTAGTTATCCTTAATATAATTAGTTATTAACCTAACTTTATTAAAGAAGGTCTAGTAAATATAGTATAAGTACCTATTTTTAGTTTATTTATAATATAATTATAGTAAATAAGTAGTAAATAATACCTTTATAGCTTACTAAACTTATCTAAATCTAAATAATATCTAGTAATAATATTATTTTTAAAAGGTAATAACCTAAATATTTCTAATTATATTAAAATAAAGATTTAAATATTAGTACTAAACTTTTAATTAAAGATAGAGTATATTAACTATTAACTTATTAATTAATTATATTATATTAATATAAGTATTAAAATACTATATCTTAAAATTCTCTTTTAAATAGACTTTATATCCTAGCTATATAACTAGTTTAGTTATTTAGCTTATCCTATCTTACTTAGAGTTATTTATATCTATACTTAGTAGCTAATAATTTAAAAGAATATTTAAGAAATTACTAAAAGCTATCTAAATTACTAAATTATAAAGTCTTTAAAACTAAATCTTAAATATAAAGCTATATAGCACCTAGTAAAGAAAGATATCTAACTATTTAAATAATAAGGAATTAATCTTATTAGATATTTATTAATAACCCTAAATAGTAATTAGTAGATTATTACTATAGTTAATTATATAACTAGTTAGGTTATAATAAAAGTAATACCTAATATAAAAAATAAAATATTAGCTTATTTTCTCTATAAAGAGATCTTTATTAACTATAGAGTATTTAAAGAACTACTCTTAAATAATAGTATAAACCTTCTATCTTAAGTTATAGAGTTATATATTAAAATTCTTAAAGTAAAATACTATATAATAACTCTAAATTATCTTAGAACTAATAGGAAGAATAAAAATATAAATAGTTTACTTAGAAAGATATTAATAAAGTACCTTATAGATAAATTAATATATCTTTAGGATAAGTATCTACCTCTAGCTATTTTTATAGTATAAGTATATATTTATATCTAGATAAAACTATTACTATTCTACCTTCTTTATAATATATATCTATTATTACCTAGTTATCTATAGACTAATTAACTAATAATTAAATAAATTAAAACTTAATTATAATATATTAACTATATATAATCCCTAGCTAATAAAAAGTTATTAATATATATAATTAAATAAAAGTTAATTTAAGATAGTAATATATAGGAATTATAATTTAAATATAATTAATAGGTTCTTATTTAGAATAAGTCCCCTTAGAAGTTTTAGAGTAAGTAGTTTAGTCTATATTAAATTATTTAATTATATCTACTTAGTACTTATACTATTACTAAACCTAATAGATATATAGTAGAGAATCTTATAAATAGCTAATAATTAGTAGAAGCTATAGCATATTAGGAGGAACCTAAAGAAACTATAAATATTAGCTATACTAATATAATAACTATAGAAGGTAGGATTATTAATTTATATATCTATTAAAGTATATAAGATATTTAAAGATATTAATAACCCCTTATTCTTATATAATAAACTTTTAAAAATAACTTAAAAGGATTAGGAATCTGCTAAATATCTAAAAGTATATTTAAAGTAGGTAAAGAAGGATATCTTAATAAAATAATATACTTAATAAATAAGATTTTAAGAATATATTAGTAATATACTAATAGGAACTAGCTAATCTATATATTATTAAAAGGAGTTAACTCTAGTAAATAACTAGAGTAAAATTAACTTAACTTCTTTAGATAATAAGCTAAATAAGGAAATATTATATAATCTATTAAAGAATAATTAAACTTAATAAAATACTAATAAAAGAGATATAAACTTTAATAAATTATTTATAGTAGTAATTCTAGCTTATTAAAAGTAATTAAAGAAGGATAAGTTATTTAGTATTATAAGAATATTAAAATAAAGAATAAAATACCTATTTAAATAAAGCTAATTACTCTTAAAGATAACTAAATATAAAAAGAAACCTATAAAATAGCTCTAATTAGAAGAGCTATATCTATACTAAACTTTAAGAACTAGAAAATTAAGTTAACTAAAAGGCTTCCTTAACTTTATTAACTTCTTTAATAGGAGTTATACTTAATTATCTTAGCTTCTATTTCTATCTTAAAGATCTAAGAGATCTATAAGTTACTTATCTTAGTATATCTTATTCTTAGGGTTAAGTTTATTATTAGCCTTTTTCTTTTTAATAGGGTAAAGGGCCTCCTTAAGCTTTAAAATCTTATTATTAATTATCTTAATAAAATATATTAGATCCTTATAAATATATTAAAGCTACTCTAGATCTTTAAATTTAGAAATTAAAAGAGGCTAGGCTAGAATATTTCTATTAAGAGGATTCTTTCTATAATACTTTATAGGAGTTAAAAGTTTAGTTAATAATTAGTAGTACTTATCTTAAGTAAGGATAGAGCTATAAGATAAATAATAACTAGTAAAACTACTTAGACTTTATTTAATAGAAGAAGTATTCTAAGAATATTTAAAGAAAGAAGGAATATTAGTAAAGGGGATAGAGGCTTTATATTATAGAGTATAAGTAGGATCTAAAGTAATTATTTATTTATTAGTAGTATTATTAGGTACTTCTATAATAGTTAGAGAGATATCCTTTAGAATAGGACTATTACTATAAATCTTTAATAAGCTACTAGCCTATAGAATAATACTATAATTATTAGTAACTATTAATAAGATTTAGGGAAGGAGATATTTATATATTATTATTTATATTCTACTCTTTATTATAACTAAGGTAGTACTTATATTTTATAGCCTTTCTATTCTAAATATAGTTTATATAAGTATCTTAGAATAGACCCTAACTAGACTTCTCTAGACTATACTTAGGTAAAGTTATATACTTCTAAAAGATACCTAACTTCTTATACTATTTATATAGAGTGTTAAGTTTAATACTATATAAATATAAAATTACTATAGACTATTAAGATTAATTTATAACTACTTTTATCTAGGGCTAGCTATCTTTATTAAAAGATTATTATATATTATAAATAATATTAAGGAGAATAATATAAGACTTCTTCTATATAATTAGTAGAAGAGGATATTTAGTAGTAATATACTTAATAGTATTATAATAATTAGGGATATATATTTATATAGGGAACTAAGGATAAAAAAATAGTAGTAAAGAAGTTAATAAAAGTAAATATACTCTATAAAAGGAAGAGACTCTAAGAGATTAGTAATTTAAATAAATAATAATCTAGAAATTAGATTTTCTATTAAAGTTACTATAAAAGGTTATATATAATAAAGTATAAAAGATTAAGGGTATTTATACTTAGGCTATATATACTAGTAGTAAATACTTACTTATTTATTTATAATTATTAGTTAATTCTACCTTTATTAATTTTATTTATTTATACTATATAAATAAGATAATATTTACTATAATTCTTTATTTATTAATTAAGGTTATTAATTATTTAGATAACTTATTTATTACTACTACTAAATAAAATAATCTAATTATACCTCTTATTTATTAATAAAGAATATACTAAGCTACCCTTAAGGTTATTTTAAAGTAAGAGTATAAAGGAATAATTAGTTAATTCTATAGATATTTAATAAAGAAATAATATTATTTAAAAGCTAGATCTAGTAATTAATATCTCTTAGTAATAGTTAAGCTCCTATAGCTATAATAGTAGGTATTAATTAAAGTTTATAACTTTTATTAATAACTAAGAACTCTATAAACTAAGTTTAGTCTAAGTAGGGGAGGATATAATATTAATAGCTACCCTAAGGTTTAATATAATCTAGGAATATATAGTGGTATCTAGTAATTATTATAACTATATATATAATTATTTAGATTATTACTCTCCTTTATAGCTTAGATATAATTATAAAAGGGGGCTAGAACCCTTTAATATTAATATAATATATATAGGGCAGCTGCAGGCCTACCCCCTACCCTTACATAATTTAAAGGCTCTACCTCCCATTGCGACGAACGTTATCCCAGTAGTATAATAATATTATTATTATTAGACTATAGTATTATCTAATTACTATATTATCTTATAGGTATATTAGTAGGGTTAGCCTTTCCCTTTTAATACTTAATAATAAAATTAAATAGTATTAATAAAATTAACTAATAGGCCTATCTGCTATTTAACTTTAGTTATTTTATAAAACCTTATAGGTTAGTATAATTAGAAAGGACCTTAATTTAATATATAGCTCCTTTAGTATACTAATACTAATATTTAAAGAAATAAATAATAGTAAATAATTCCTTATCTAGTATTACCTAATTAAGTTTAGCTCTTATAAACTTTCTTAACTAGAAGGTAACTAGATACTATCTCCCTTATTTATCTAGTTAGAAGTGAATACCAGCTATACTATCCTTTGAAGTATCTATCTTTATCTAAATTAGTAGAGTTAGGTAGGCTAAAGTAATATAGTAGTAGTATTATCTAAAAGGCTATAATAAGTCTTTAAAATATAAGCTTCTTAATAAGTTTAAACTTTATTAATTCTAGTTTCTTTCCTTCTTTTATTCCTCTTAGGAGATTAGTTAAAGGTAAAGTAATTAAGAAATAGTTTTTAATAAACTATTAGTCGAAGTTATAGAAGCCTAAGAAGACTTAGATACTATAATAACTATAAGGTTCCTTCTATATAATAATAGTTTCTACCTAGCTTATATCTATAGATATATTATTAACTAAAATAATATATCCTAGGAATTTAATATAATTTTAGTAGAAAGTATATTTAGAGGATTTAGTATAAAGCTTTACCTTCTATAGTCTTTCTAAGACTTAAGAGATATATTTAGTATATTCCTCTTTTATTTAGGAGAAGATTAGGATATTATTAAGATAGGCTATATAGAAGATATTAAGAATATTATATAGGGTAGTATTAATATAATTCTAGAAGGTAGCTAGTATATTTATAAGGCTAAAAGGTATAATTATATATTTATAGTAGCTATATTAGATATAAAAGGCTATCTTCTATTTATCTCCTTCCTTAATATAGATTTAATAGTATATATCTTAGATATTAATCTAACTAAAGTATTTAGCCCCTAAGATTTAGTTAAGAATCTCTAATATAAGGGGTAATAGATACTAATTTTTTATTATTATCTTATTAAGTCTATAGTAATTAATATATAGTCTTAACCCTCTATTCTTTTTTAGAATAAAGAGAATAAGGGCTCTAGTAGGACTTTTAGAAGGTTAAATTCTTCTATATATAATATTCTTATTAAAATACTCCTTTAATTTATAGAGTTCTATTTATAATAAAGAATATAATAGACTAAATAATAGTAATTTATTAGGTTTTATTTTAATAGTATAATCCTAAGATAAGTAAGATAGTATAATCTTTAACTTTTCTACTAAGAATATATTATAGAACTTAGCTAGTTCTAGAGGTATATTTTTAAGAGAATACTTTTTATCTTTCTCTTACTCTAAAAGCTATACCCCTTTAATAACTTAACTAGTATAGATACTATTATATAGTTATAGTATAGTTTTCTAAATTTTTAAAGGTTTATTAGGGTAAAGATTAGTATCTTAAACTACTATTAGTACTTCTATAGTAATAAATAGATATAGAGGTCCTATAATATAGTTATTAAAAGAAGGATAGGACTTCCTTTAGATTATAGGTTTTAATTAATAACTATATAAGCTTATTTAAAGCTCTATTTATTACCCCTAGAATTATAGATAATACTAGGGACCTTCTAAACTCTATAAATAGGAGTAATAAAGTTATTAACTACCTTACTAATAGGGTTAGTAAGTTTAGCTTACTATAGCTTTTATAATTTTATAAAAGTAATATTAATAATATTAACCTTAGTATAGCTATTAAGATTAGTATGTATTTTAAGGCTATTAGGTAGTTATATCTTAGAGGTTCTGCCTCAGGTCAGATGGCCCTATGTTGTTCTATAGGGCTATCTGCTAGGGCAGATAGCCTCTTACCATCTCTCTTACTTCTAGATAGCCATGAATCTTAGCAGCTTCATCATCTAGTTCCTTTATAAGGTTATAAGCCCTCTGCTTTTATTTTTATATTTATTTTAGTCTATTATTTATTAATTTTATTAGTTTCCTGTTTTTCTTAGCAATTTCACACTATTTTTTATATTTTTATAAACTCTTATATATCTAATAATAAAGTTAAATTAAACCTACTCTCCCTACCTAGAACCTTTAAAGAATTATAAGAAGATATAAATTAGAATTATACTATAGAAATAGTAGATATTATCTAGGCTATAAAGCTAGTAGATAAAGATTCTATACTAATAAGTATATCTAGATTAAATAAATAATTAAAGATATAAAAGGACTATAAATTATAGACCTTTTATACTAAATTATAATTAAAACTTTATAAGCTGGAAGATTTAATTAATAAATTAATATCTAGGCTAGAAGTTATATATCTAAACTATTAAATATAGAGTAAAGCCTTAAAGCTAGTATATAACTAGCTAATAGGCTAAATTAGAAAAGATATTACTAATATACTATATATAATAATAGATCTAATTATATATATAGATAATATATAGAAAGTAATTAAGAATATTATATTAGGCTATAGCTATTTAGAATTATATTTAAATTTTAAGAAGATAATCTATATAAAGAGATTAGATTCTATAATAATTACCTAGTATATCAGTATCTTTAGAGATAGGGTAGATATATATAATAGGCTTAAGATACTAATTACACCTTATATAGCTATCCTTTTAATACTAAAAGAGCTATTAAAGGAACTGCTATCTTAGTATAATATTATTAAATCTAAATTTACTAAGGACTCCCCTAAGAGTCTCTTAAAAACTAAATTCTATAAGTATTATATACTAGTAATTAATAAAGGGAATAAATATAAGGCTGCTTTTAGTACTAATAAATAAATATTAAAGTAATCTAATTAATTAATTTAATTGTATTAAATATAATCATAGACTAGCTTAAATTCTGGCTTAACTAGTTAGAATATATAGATAAATATATAGAATTAGTTAAGCTACACTACCTAGAGAGCTATATATAAACTAGCTCCTCCCCTAGGTAAGAATTATATAGAATATATTAATAAATCTCTGAGAGATAAAGTAATATATATAATAAATAAGATAACTATAGGTTCTACTATCTACTAGGCTATAGACTAGCTATATACTACTATCTTACAGAAGATAGGCCTCTAATATAGAAACTACTCTTAAATATATAGTATTAGAAGCTACTAAAGAGAACTGCTATAGGATAGTTAAATTAGATAAATACTACTTACTTAGCTACTTAGATTCCTATAGAATATACTAATATAATTATTAATCTTATAGGAATAGCTATTAAATATACTAAAGGAATTAATTTAATTAATTCCTTTAAGATTTAACTAAATTATATTAAATTAGATTATTAATATATTTTAGATTCTGGAATTATATATATAATCTATATAAATAGAGTAGAAGTAGTAAACTATCACCTATATTAACCCAACAAGAAGGGATATTAATTTAAAACTACTAAAGGAAACCTATTATATATAATAAGAGAAGGAAGTTTAATTCTCTGCTATTATATAGGAGATATTATTAATAAGATATATATTTTCTATAAATACTATATATAGGTAATTAATACTTATATTAACTAATTAGCTTATAAAGCTTAGATACTATTATAACTCTTATATAAATATCTTAGAATATAATAATAAAACCCTATTTAGCTATACTATATTAGATATAGGTATTCTAATACTAAAAGTACTATAGTAAGCTAACCTTATAGCTATAATACTAACTCTAATAGAGATCTACTATAGACTAGGATATTATAGTAAGTCTAAGCTAAATTTAATAATTAAAAGAGATAATCTTGATAGTAATAAGATTATTAGATTAGACTAATTCTATTATAAGGCATACTATCTAGCTAAGATAAAGAAATAAATATCCTATAAGTATATAGATTAAGTAAAAGCTCTAGACCTTCTCTAGTATATTAATCTATAGCTAGTAAAGCTATAGAGAATTTATAGATACTATTACTACTTTATTAGTATTAATAATTACTTATAATTCTAATATATTAAATAGTATAAGACTAAAGAAGATAAGCTATCTAATTATTTAATTAGATATAATAAAGAACATAAACTTTTAACTAGAAGATATATCCTAATTTAATATATAGATAGTAGAACTAAATTTAATAAGTTCTATATATAGGCTAAAGATAAAGAAATTATTATTATTATAATACCTATAAGGTCTCTAGAGATAAATAGTATTATAGAGATCTATAGGGGCTATACTAATAGTATAGCTAGAGCTATATTAATTAATTCTAGCCTATCTAAATAACTATAGCTATATATAATAAAGATAGCTATTTATATTAATAATTATCTAGTCCCTAAAGATAAAAATTATACCCTAATAACTAAATAGTATAGAGGCCTAGGAATTAGTAATCTATTTCTACTACTAGATTATTTATAGCTATTTAGTATTCTAATATATATCTAGATATATCTATAAGAAGGACTGTATTTAAGCCCACAAAACTGCTCTATATATATATAAAGTAAAATTAGTTAGATATAAAGAAGATAATAGTTATATCTATCTAGGCTAGGTACTAGAAATAAACTAGATTATCTATATAAGGGATATAATATTTAAAGATAGATATAGTAATAATAATTATAAAGATAGAGCTATTATAGTAAAGGAAGGTCCTTACTTAAAGGATCCTACTAATCTAGAACTAATATCTAGCCTAGATATAACCTCTAAAGATAAATCTAATACTAGTAAAATAATTTAATTTATAAAACCTAAGCCTATCCTAATATAACTTATAATTAAGCTAGCTAGCTAGCTAATTAGAATATAAGAATTACCTATTTAAGGAAGAATATAAATAATTACCCTAGATCTCTTAATTATACACCTAGATATATAAGTATAAATAAAGGCTCTATAAGATATATAAGCTAGATTAAATACTTAGCTAGATAAGTAATATAAACTAAGATCTTAGTTAACCTTAATATAACTAGCTACTTAATATTAACTTTTATTAGATAAACTACCTTAATATTCTATAATCTATAAATTACTAGAAAATTATATATAAACTAAGTAATAAAGGAAATAAGTATATTTTAATAATAGAAATAGGCCTAGAGATCTAATTTAAACTACTAGTAAGATTTATACTAAGCTAATAAGCTCCCTATAATAATATTATTAGTATAGATAGACTATCTACTACCCTAGTAGCTATAGAAGTAATATAGGTAGCTAATAACTAAGCTAATTAACTAAGAAGACTATAAGAAGATATCTAATATTTAGATAATAGCTATAAAAGCCTTAAGGAAGATCTCTAATATATTAAATAGGAATATATCTATAAATTAATTAAGTTACTAGATCTAATTATTAAAGATGTTTATATACCCTGATAATAGACTAAATATTAAGATCTATTTAATATACTAGGAGATCTAATACTAAGAGTATTAAAGTCTATAAAATCTTATTTAGTTTTAACTATACTACTATTAATATAGTCTAGATCTTAATCCTTATACTCCTTATTAAGAATATCTAAATAATCTACTAAGGGAAGACTACTATAATAACTTCTAGATAAATTAAATAATAAAGTAGAAAGAAAGTATAGAATCTTAGAGGGTATAATATAACCTAAGATAAAGATAATATAGATATAATATCTATATTTAGATATACCTTTCTATTAATTTCTAAATATAATTATAATATAATTAGTTTTAGATATATTATAATTCTAAGGGGTCTATATATATATAATATTAAGATTCCCTAAATATATTATAAGCTATAAAACACCTATTTAAATATTATTAGGAATCAGCTATATATATATATATATATAAATTAATAAACTATAAGAATAGAGAGTATATAAATTAGTTTTATATCTAAAAGATAACTCTCTAATTCTCTCTGGTAAATAGATATATAATCTAAAATTAGATATAGATAACTATATTATAGATTTTTAGGCTAGGTGGTTTATAGTAATTACTAATAACCTAGATTAGATTTTAATACTATCTATAGACTAGTAGTAGTAGAAGTTATAATTAAGCTTCTTCTTACTTTTATTACTATATAGAATCTAGAAGTTAAATAGGTTAATATAGTAATAGCCTATCTTTATACCTTTCTTTAAAAAATATATAATCTCTATATATTAATCTACTAGTTTTAAATAGAAAGAGAAAGTCTCTAGAGTTCTTAAGGCCCTTTATAGACTATACTAATCTACTTTCTTATAGAATAAGAAATTTAATAATAAAATTATATTAATTAGATTTAAATAATTAGCAGAAGACCCCTATATTTACTAATATAGAGATAATAAATATCTACTAATTTATATTAATAATATACTCCTAATATCTATAATACTAAATAGAATTAAATTAATTAAATTATAGTTAGGAGACCTCTTTCTTATTAAGAAGTTAGGGGAACCTTCTTAATTCCTTAGGTATAAAATTATAAGGGATAGAGAATATTAAATAATTATAATATCCTAAAATATCTATATAGATAAGATTTTAGCTAAAGCAGGAATATAATAGTATTCTAAAAATTAAATCCTAATATAGCTAGGATAGAAGCTAATAAGAAAAGAAGATAAAGATAATCCTTTAAGAGAAGCTATCTATAATTTTTAATAGTAGGTTAGCTAATTAAATTAGCTAAGTATTAAGATATAGCCTAATATTATCTACTTAATATATTAATTATAATCTAAAGCTATAAAGCTAGATAAGAATAATTTAATAACTATTAAATCTATCTTTTAATATCTATAGTAAAATATATATAGTATTAAACTAGGAAGATACCTTACTAAAGGTATTAAAGGCTATATTAATTTATTATTCTAAGACTATCTAAATAGGAAGTTAACTAAGGCCTATATTTTCTTTTTTACTAGTATATTAATTAGTTAGTATATAAAAAAGTAATTAGTAATTACCCTATTAAGTATAGTAGTAGAATACTATATATATAATACTATAATTAAGGAAGCTCTTTAATTAAGAAAACTATTAAGAGTACTATATTTAGATATATCTAATCTACTAACCCTAATCTATATAATAATAATAATATATTTAATATTATTTGTAAGAAGGGTTTCTAATTATTAATTAGATAGCTTACTAATTAATATCTCTTTACTAAAGATATAGTCTAATAAGGCCTTATTAATTTAATACTAATTAATAGAAAAGAGAACCCTACTAATAGTCTAACTAAGCTATTATCTATATCTAATTTTAAATAGTTCTAAACTATATTATATCTAATAGAAGTTAATACTATAGAAGATAATATTACTAAAATAATTTAATTAGATAAAATACTAGAGTAACCTAAGTAAATACCTAAAGGAAGAGATTCTAAGTAGTAATATAGTTATAACAGAGATATTACTAAATTAGGAAATTAGTAAGGAATTATATATACTAGATAGTTTATTTACTAGAGGTCTATCTAGGGGGGTGTCTTAGAGGTTCTGCCTTAGGTTAGACAGCCCTATATTATTCTATAGGGCTATCTGCCCTAGCAGATAGCCTCTTGCCATCTCTCTTACTTCTAGATAGCCGTGCATCTTAGCAGCTTCATCTTCCAGTTCCTTCATAATTATATTAGAATATAGAAATAGCTAGTAGTCTCTACTTCTAGATAAGAGATTAAAGGTATAGGTTTTACTCTAACCCTTTATTATTTTCTATAATTAATTAGACTTTTATATCTCTTATAATATATTAATTAGTAAGATATCCTTTACTACTATATTTATAATACTTTAAAGGATTTCTATCCTTATTAAGTTAATTTTATTTAGGTTTTAAAAACCTTTTAGAATTACTTTAGAAGTATTTTAATAGATTACTATCTCAAGGTCTTCCTTATGGTTTTTTGATATCTTTTTTTTTCTATTTTTATTATTTTTATAGAAAGGTATGATATTTTAAAGTAATAGATACTATTTTATTTTATATATTTAGTAATTTATCTAGGTGCTCTTAGATATAAGTATATAACTCTAGTATAAGGCTACTAAAGAAAGTCAGAGTATATTACTTTTTATCTTATTAAGGGAAATACTATTTTAGAGAATCTAGATAATAATAAAACTCTCTAAAGTCCTTATATAGGTATTAATAAGCCTAATATAATTTAATAATAATATTAGCCTTAATAATTTTAGTATCTTAAATTAGGCTTAAGGTCTAGTCCTTAAAGAATTACTATAAATTCTTAGTATTTTATTATTATTCTATTAGTATTTTATAGATCTTAATATACTATTATTATATATAGGTAGAGTCCATTTATATAATAGTAATAATAATTTTAGATTTATTAGGACTATATTTCTTTAGGGCTTATTAGAATATATATTCTATATCTTAGAGCTATTCTTCTCTTTTCTAAAATAAATACTTAATAGTAAAGATAGGAAGATTCTTAAATTTAATTTCCTACTTATCTTCTATTAAGGAGAAGGTATTATTTTAATAAAAAAGTTATTTAGATTTATTAACTCTTTAGATCTATTAAAGATATTTAAGTTTAGTAATCTATTATAGGATTTATTATAATTTAGTACTCTTTAACTCTTAGGGTTAATTAGTAGGAGTAGAGGAGTTACTTAGATTAAAAGATATCTCTTTAGCAGAACTATATTATTCTATTAATAAAGGGGTAGAAGTAATAGCTTTATAGTAAGATTTAGTAGGTATTATAACTAATAATTAGGTAGTTAAAGAAAGAAGGATTAGAAATTATAAAGATCTATATAATAGGGTAGATAGCCTATTAACTAGGTAAAAATTAGTAATAATAATTAATAATAATTAATAGAAAAGAATAGTAAAGAGTAGTAGATTATATAAGAATAAAACTAATCCTTATCTTCCTAAATATCAGATAAGGGGGATACTATTTATCTTTTCTAACTATCCTAGATATATTTAGTAATAATTTAAAAATAGCTTAAGGTATGGAAATAGGAGACTAAAAATAATTATGAAGCAAGGGGTAACTATATAACTAGATAGCTGGGCTGTAGCTGAACCTTTACACCTTCCCTCTAATATCTAACCCTAACCTAGCTCTAAACTCTAAGGAAGATATCTATAAATATAATAACTACCTCTACTATAAGAAGGCAGAGATAGAAAGTACTTAAGAAGGCTTAAGTATATATAATAGTAGTATTTATATAGAGGAGGGCTGCTGGTATATAGCCCCTAGTAGCTATAGCTAGTAGCCCCCCTCTATACCTAGAGACCCCTAAACTTAGACTAGATAAAGCTAAGGCTACTATAGTCCCCTAAGCTAACTAAACTATTTAGATTCTATAGTATAATATCTAGAATTTACTAGATATTAGTATAGCTCCTCTCCTTTAGGACCCCTAGCTTTATACCTATATGATTATTATAATCTAGGAGCTGTAAGTTAATATATATAGAGACTCTCCTCTAATATACTTCCTCTAGGAAGCTACTAACTACTTCTATATTATATAGCTAGCTGCTGAATAAAGAACCCTATATATTTATATATATTTAGAAGACCCTATACCAGTAAGCCATCTTTATATCTAAATATATTATATTTATAGTTATCTAGCTAGCTCTGGGGAAGCCCTGGATTATTATCTATAATATATATAACCTATTATATAGACTATTATAAATAAGGGAGTAGTAGAGCTTATCTAGGCCCTAGAGGCTGTAGATTAATAGTAGTAGGCCTTAGGTAAGCTAGTAGAGTATATAGTAGTTAGTAACTTTAATATCTACAATAGCCTCTAGGCTAGGGTGTACTAGCTCCCTAGGGCCTAGTATAATTAATCTTATATAGAAGCCTTAAAGTAGGTTATTAAGTAATAACTACTAGAGCTAGTTACTCTAGTTAGCCTTATTACCTAGCCTACCCCTATCTCTATATAGGCCCCTACTAATAAGCTAGATAAGATAGATAATAGTACTAGCCTAGGGACCCTCTCTATAGAGGAGAGGGGTATTAGTATAATAATTAACCTTACCCTTATCTTCTAGGGTCTTATAGACTATATTTATATCTAGAAAGCTAATCTAGATAGTAATTTAGACCACCTCCTAATTAAAACTAAATTAAATATTAGCTTCTAGCTAGAACCCCTAAAGAGGTACTGAAACTAGGCTACTATAGACCCCTAGAAGCTAACTATAATATTTATTATATATATACTAAATCTAGCCTAGGCTGCTAATTTAGATATATATATAGCTTAGAGAGGTATTAACTAGTTTATTAACTAGCTAGTTAATATAATTAGTACTATAGTTAATACTATAGTTCCTTAGCTCTATTTTGTGAGAACGAATGGATGACTTGATTCAGAAACTATCTAAGATGAAGCTATTGTACATGAGTAGAAGGGCAATGAGTATACAGCACTAAACCTATTCTAGAGATATAGGTGAGAGTAGGTAAGAGAGTAGTATTCATACCCCCCTCACTCCAAGCCAGAGCTGGCATATGTGCCTAACTGGTTACCTAATTAGGAAGGTGAGATAGCCTTTAGAAGATCAACCATCCCTAGCTATCTAATAAACTAAGTAAATACAACCTTTATAAGTAGCTTAGTAAGGCTGTTAGCTACTTACTTAGTGGTAGGGATATAAAGATATTCTAGTTTACTGGCTATAACCTCTTAACAAAGGAAGTAATATCTAATATTAATATACTTAGTCTAAGTATAATACTCTGCATTCTTACTTAATAACTAAGCCCCTTAATTATTAGTGTAAATATATATAGGAAGGTAACAATAGACCCTATTAAGGATAGAGAGTTTAGATAAAATAAGTATAAGCTAGATTACTTCCTGGGCTGCAAGGGCTATAGTAATATATTCTAATTTAGTTAATAAAAGAGTAATGCTAGTCTGATATTTAGAATACTAAGAGATAGGTGAATTACCTAATAGGAAGATATATCTAGAGGTTGAAACTAATTTAATAGCATAAGGACCAGCCTAATTAGTGTTAATAAAGCTATTAAGATTACTAAGTATAGAAGGATAGAATAGTAAGAGTAAGAGTATCCCTACTAGATAGTAGAATATATACTTTACTATGATAAAGTGATTAGGGCTAGGATTCCTAGTAAAGTAAGTAAGCTTAGATATAGTAAAGATAATATCCAGACAGGTCCCTAGTATAAGCTAGATAAGTAAGCTAATTATCTCCTAGTATAGAAGAATATTATCTTTTAAAGCTATTTAATTATAGTTAGAGAGAACTTTCTTATTATTATAAGGAGTTATTATATAATAGTAATTAGTTATTCTAAATTATCTTAAGATCTTCTGTATATAGTTAGTCTAGTAAAGGAAGATACTACTATTTTATTTAACTATATTAATTCCTAGATAAATAGAAACCTTTCTATTATCTATATACTTAAAGGACTTACCTAGTTTAGATAAGAAGCTATTAATAAGCTCCTTAGAATAAGAGAGAATTAAGATATTATTAATATAGAGAAGCAGAGTAATACCTTATTTAGTAAATACAAAATGGTCTATATATATATATTTAAAATTAATAGAGAGAAGGAAGTTATATATTAATTAATACTATTTATAGAGAGACTGCTTAAGGCTATAAAGTATCTTTATAAGTAAGGTATATTTACCTACTTACTTTAGTCTATTAGAAAGATATATATAGATTAGCTCCTTAAGTAGAGTATAAAGGAAGGCTATAATAATATTAATATACTATAGAAGCTAGCTATCTCTAGTAGTAAGAGTAGTAAATATCTTAAAGCTTATAGGCTTTATAATAGCTATATAGACTTTATTAAAGCCTATTCCCTTATATTAATAAAAGCCTTAAATAACTAGGTAAGCCTTAAGAGTTCTGTCCTATTTAATCTTAAATATCTATTTAAGAGGTAGAAGCCTTATCCCCTTTTACTAGTTAATTATCTAAAAGGTGCTATTATAGATTAGCTCTAAGACCTCTTTGTAGATAGCCTAATGCTAGTTAGACCTATACTTATAAGTAACTGCTTCTATGTATATATAGGGTAGGAAATCATCTCTCTATAGATTATAGGAGATATCTAGATTAGCTATAGCAGATCTAATTATATAGGCATATGATTATTCCTCCACTTTACTAACTAGGTCTGGGATATAATTGATAATAGTCTAGAGAATATGTATATCAGCTATTTAAACTAGCTAAGGTAAGAATAGCTTATTAAAGTATATAGCTAGGCCCTCCTTAGCTTTAAGAGCATGATGAGATGGGTTCTATATATATATAGATTAATATAAAGGGGGATCCTCTGAGTCCTAAATACTATTTAGTTTTATAGCAGGTCCTGGAGAAGGGATCTACAGGCTCTTATTAGCTAGAGTAGGTAGTTCTAGATTATAATTAGCTAACTATTTAATAGCAGGATGATTAGAAGTACTAGGGGGCTGCAGAAGGGAGTATTTAAAATAAGAAGGAAGTAGGAGGTTAGGAAGAATACCTATAGATTTATATTAGATTAGCTAATCAGGTGTCTTAGGCATAGTGGAATTAGATTTAGATAGAACTAGAGGTAGAATAATTAGAATTATAGGCTATACTAGAGCTAAGAATCCACTGTTTCTTATCTTAAGGAATTTAATTAGAATATAATGTTATTTTAGCAGCTAATTTATCTTATTATTAGCCTATTAATAGTATTAATTAATCTAGTTAAGATTATAGGCCATATCTGGCTTGCTAGATATCTAGGGTTCTTCTGCAAAGATAATATTATATAAGTAGATAATCTTCTTAGTAGATATATTATAGATCTTATAGTATCCCTCTATATAGCTAATAAAATAACCCTTAGATATATATAGATCTAGCTTCCTATATTATTTTTTAGGTATTAAGACCTAACACTTGCAGCCTAGACTATGCTAATAAGATATATCTAGCTAGATGCTGTAGAGAGCCTTATACAGAGTTATGCCTATCTTAGAATAGAAGAGGTAATTAGATATATAGTTAACTATAAGTATAAGATATCCCTAGAGATATTTTAGAAGTTAATTCTCTACTATAATAGATATGATGGGCTTAATTAAGTATTAGTTCTTTATCTTAGGAATACTATTTAATTAAGGAGTATAGGGAGGTGTAGGGTCCTAGATAATGCCCTTATCTAATATATATAACTAGATTAGCTTATATTCAGCTGTATTATCTCTATGGATTTACTTAACCTTATAAAAGAACTATATCTCTAGGTAATTAATTACCTAGATAAGCTTATCTAGGACCTCTGTATAAGATTTAAGTAGAAAGATCTAGTAGAACTATGTAGTATTATCTATAACTATTAGGAAGTATATCTTACTACTATATACCTAGATACTAAGAGGTCTATAAATATTAATATATAGGAACTCACCAGGGCTAGACTAAATTAATTTATCTTAGCTATATAGAAGCTAGTAATCCTTACTAATAATATATAGGCTATAAGGAAGTTATAGCCCCCTTTCTTTAGGTATAGGCTAGTTATATAGTCTAGTAGCATGCAGAGCTGATATTTAGATAGATAGGTAGTCTATTAGTGAGCTAGATTAATAGATATTAGCTTAGGATCCTTAATAGTTATTATATTAATAAAAGCTTTGAATCTAGGGTGAGATATATACTTAATATCTTTAGAGCTGGATAGCCTGCCAGCCTGCTGTAATTATTTAAATATCTTAATAGATTTATAGCTAGTGGTGTATAGGAATTAATAATTCTATATTATTTTAGTAAAGGCCTTAATTAAACTATTATAGATTAGCTTAATGCTGCTATTCTTCCTAAAGATAGTATTAATACCTAATTCTATAAGCTTTTAGATAGAAATTAGATTATAGGTAAGGGCCAGTGTATGCCATACCTTTAGTAATATAATTAATCTAATATAATTATTGCTATTTAGTAGTATAAGATTAATAATAATAGTGCTATAGCCTTTAGTCCAGAAGACCTAGCCTATAGCTATATAGACTGGCAGAACCATCTTATAATAGTTAATAAATAAAGAATAGTAGGGGGTTATTATATTACTTATGCTAGAATCTAATATCTAGTTATAGGGATGGTCCTGGTTAATAATGCTAACCTCTTTATATTATATCTACTAATGGGAAAGCTTAATGTTGTTGCCTATAGGGAGTTACTATTAAATATAATCTAATTAGCCTCCTTATCATGTTCTTTGTTTGCTTAATTAGAATAGGAACTAGTAGTATTAGTAGTAAATCTACTATATCTATAGCTATGCCCTCTCTAGCCTCCTCTCTATAAGGAAGTAGTAGTAGAAGGATTAGAACCAGTATTCTTTAGATAATATACAGAAGGAAGATGACTACTAAATTTATTATGATAGTGATACTAGATAATGCTAATATCTTTATTATCTAGATCCTTGTTAGGGCCTTTAGATGGATGTTAATTAGTCTAATTTAAATTTGAATTACTATTAGAATCATTGTGGGAGGTACTGGATTAATTCTAATTACCTCTATATCTACTGTATTAGCTATTCCGCCCCCCTTAAATAGAGTTTATAGATAGTTGATTGGAATTAGATTGGTTTCTACTAACACTAGTAGTATAGTATTTAAATTTAAAGTATTAGAACTATATATAGATATTAGATAGCTTGATCTGCTATCCAGCTATTATTAATTCTAGGTTTATAATAAAGTTATCAAGATAAGGAATGCCTTTAATAGACTATAAGAATAGATAATATTTAATCTAGTTAGAAAGTTCCCCTATAGTGTGTATTTCTGTAATAGTAGCTTGCTATCTCTATAGAAATATATTATAATTACTATTTAGATCATACCTAATCTAATAGATCTTCTGCTAGAGTAAGAAGAGGCTATCCCTATCTAAATACTTATAGAGGCTCTCTAGCTTTTTAAAAGCTAGAACTATATCTATAATGCTAGAGATATGTACCTTTATAGTATTATTAATAGTAGTATATAATATTATAAGTACTTAGTAGTTAAGATATATAAATTCTTTTATCTATTATTTAAAGCAGTCCAGGAGCTATTAATTCTAGATATTTTAATTAATAGTATTATTAATATCTTTCTCTATTACTACTATCTAATTAAGGGCTGCAGCTACTACTACTTATAAAGAGGAGCTTATAGTTACTACTAAAGGAGCTAAGGAGCCTATAGTATCTACTATTATAGAAGCTAGGGGGCTTCTAGTAGTATTTATTACTATAGAAGCTAAGGGGCCTGTAGTAGCCTATTCTTAAGCTAGCTACTCCTTATATCTGTAAATAAGGCTTTATTAAATATAATTATAATTAGTTTTATACAGTGCTGGATGGGTTAGAGCTATATATTAGTATCTAAGGAGCTTCTATAGTTAGTATTTCTACTATAAAGGTATCCTTAGAGTGCCTTAATCTAGATAGACTAGTTAGACTTGCCTTTAAGTGTAGGCATAACCTTATAGGGTTTAATGTTAATATCTATTTTAATTAGATAGATTAATATATAAGGATTTATTAAAGAAAGGAAAGGGCCTAGAGGCTTCTAATTTAATAACATAGGCTAAATTCTACAAAAGAATTACTGTAAAAGGAAGGAGGAGTAGTATAGATCTATAAAGTTAGAATTTTTAATCTAACTAATGAGAATAAGTGTATGGAATATATTAAAAAGACTATAGAAGTAGAGAATAAAGAAGATAATAAAGATCACCTTATAATAAGCTATAAGGGCTCATAACCTGTAAGAATAAATAGATAACTTGATTCAGAAACTATCTAAGATGAAGCTATTATACATGAGTAGAAGGGCAATGAGTATACAGCACTAAACCTATTCCAGAGATGTAGGTAAGAGTAGGCAAGAGAGTGGTATTCACATATTTATCTTAGTACTCCTACCCTAGCTTTACCCTAGAATACTACTCCTTACTCTAAGATAAGAAGTACCTTTAATAGGCTATCTCTACCTACTAAAGTAAGTATTAGTATAAGGCCCCCCTACCCCTATAGGTATAGCTAGCTTAGGCTATCTAGGCCTATAAGTATATAGTCTAGAGGTACTAGTATAATATCTTTTAGGAGTAGATTACTAATATAGTAGATATAGATAATATCTAGTATATTATCTACTAGATAAAGAACTAGGGCCCCTACTAAGCCTATACCTTGTCTCTTTAGGATCTTTATACTAGCTTAGTAGTCTATAGGGCTAAGGAGAAGACAGATCTTCTAGCTTATTAGTTCTTCCTATTATACCTACTAGTTAATCTAGATAACCTCTAGGGATATAACTACCCTAAGCTAATTAATATATTAGAATTTAGGGAGTATAAGGTTCTTTATACCCTCTACTTAGCTAAATTAGATAAGGCCCCTAGCCTAGATAGAATTACTAACTAGATATTATAGATAGCTAGTTATATACTAGTCCTAGGCCTAATAGGTCTATATAACTAGTATATCTAACTTATCTACTACCCAGAATACTTCTAGAATACTATTACTATTACCCTCTATAAGCTAGGTAAATTAGACTATTTAGTTTTAAAATATACTAACTAATTACCCTACTTAATATACTTAGTAAGCTACTTAAGGCCCTAATTACCTTCTAGATAAGCTATCTAGCTAAGATATATAGCCTACTTTCTAAGTACTATTCTAGAGGCTATAAAGACTAGAGAATAGAGAATATCCTTTATATAGCTTTAGAAGCTATTTACCCTAGCTAGAAGAATAGTAAGATAATATCTATATTATTATTAAATATCTCTAGGGCCTTTAATAATATCTCCTATACTTAGCTTCTATATAATCTCTATATATATTAAATACTATAGACCTATATTAACTAGCTTAGTAGCTTCCTCTAGGACTAGTCTATCTTATTAGTATTACCTAAATATACTATACTAATCTAGAGAGCAGAAACTAGTATTCTATAGGGCTCCTCTCTCTTACTAATTCTCTATATCTTTTATAATACTAACTTAATAAGCTAGAAGGACCCTAAATAAGGTATAGATAATATTAGATATATTAATAATATAATAATATTAACTACTAGTAATAATAAGTATACTAACTATTAATAACTATAGGAGTACTACTAGTAGGGGTATCTCTACTAGGCTACTATCTATACCTCCTAGTTTAAACCCTCTAAATTCTAGCTTATTTACTTCTATCCCCTAGGCCTAATAAGTAGCCCTAATATACTACTAGACCTTAGTAATAGATAGATTATTAAGGCTAGTATAATAGCCTAGCTCCTTAGGGTAACCCTTAACTAATACCTTACTTTTAAAGTATACCTAGAGTTGCATAACCAAACCACTAAAATCAAATCTGACCCTTACCAAACTTATAGCAGTAAGGGTTTAGTTCCTAGCCTAGGGAATTACTTTGGTTTTAGTTTAGGTAGGGTGAAACTGATTTAAGTTCAGTTAAAACTGTTAGTTTTGATTTTTAAGGTTTTATCAGATTCAACTAACTAACCCTCACTATTTTAGATATAAATCACTAATTTCTAGGATCTATCTAATAATTTTAATATCACTAGATAGCCCTAGATCTAGGCTATTTAAATATATAAATATTAATTTGTTATACCTAGTGGTCAGTGAGATATAAGGGAATAATTATTTCTGTTATAGGTTGGTATAAAAGTAGTGCTGGTTTATATATATATATATATATTAATCTTTAATAATCACTATGATCTAAGGATGATTTTAACCACCATCTATTTAACCCTTTAGATATTAAATTAATATTTTAGATATAGATTATTATAATAATAAATACTATATATTTTATATAAAAATATTAATTTTCTATAGATATAGTAATAGTATGGTAGATAGTATGGTAGTTAATAATTATTTGAAATTTTAGAACAGTAAAAATTTACTAAATAATAGTGGTTTAACTCACCTAAAATCAAACCAAATCTAACCATGGTTAGTTAGTAGGGGCCTAGCTAAGCCTAGCTAGCCTAGTAGCAGATTTTACAGTGAAACTTATACTAAATCAGAATGGATCAGGTTTGGTTCTAATTTCTAAGATTTAGACTCAAAATCACAGCAGTTCAGTTCCAACCCTAGTTGGACTCACCTGAACTTGGACTGAATGCAACTCTGAGTATACCTTAGATATATTAATACTATAGCTATCTAATACCTCTAAGCTATTAGTATATTAGGTAGCTCTAAGTAGGGTCTATAGCTCTAGGAACTTTAGTATATTTATATAGCCTATATTACCCTAATTATACTATATACTATCTTAGCATAGTATATATTACTAATCTAGGGCTAAAGGTAATTCTATAGCTAGTAGATAAAGATATTAAATTAAATCTAGTATTAGGCTAGAAAACTAGTCATAAAGGCCTTCTAAATAGTTAGTAAGGCTATATTTAATACTAAACTATACCTTACCCTAATACTATTACTTATCTATTAATATTATATCTAAACCCTTATCTAAATTACTACTATAGATAAATAACCTTATTAATATCTATTTTTATATATTTATCTATAATTAAATCTATAGTTCTAAATTGAAATACTATAGTATAGGGTAGTTATAAAATATTATTTTAGCTCTTTGAATATTTATAGTACTTATAGTATTAGTATAAACTCTATAATTTTATTCTCTTTTTTATTAATTATAACAGGGGTATGGTATAGTAATTTTTAAGTATCTCTTAAGAAATTTATAGAAGTTTTTAAACTCTAGAAAGACTTATATCCCCTTTATATTATCTAATATATAGCTATTCTTTAAAAGTTTCTACCCTCTTAGATTCTATATATACTTTATTAATTTTAACTATAAAGCTAAAAAAACTACTTTTTAAAGATAAAATATATATTTATTAAGCAAAGTATATAGCTTTATTCTTTATAATTACTATAAAATTATTTAGATATATTTCTTATACTCTTTCTTATTCTAGAAAAGATTAATATAATATCTAGATAGATAATATAATAGATATTAAGTAGATTACTTAGTATATTACAAATATATATCTAGAATATAGCTAGTATAGTTACTAGTCTAAAAGACATTACTTAATATTTATAATATCTATAGTATATTCTAAATATAGTTTTCTACTTATTACCTAGTTTAATCTATAATAGTCTATCTAGTATCTTATTAATCAAAGATAATAGATAGTAGTTCTTAATTATAATAGTATTTAAGCCTTAATAGTTAATATATAATTATAAACTACTATTTTTTAGATATAAAAGCAATAGGTACTTTTATAGAGCTCTTAGAATATCTTATCTACTTCTTCTCTAGTACCTTTTAATATATTTTTTAAGACCTCTAGCTCTATAGCAGAGAGATTATAGATTATTCTAAATAAAGGCTATTTCCCTAACTTAATCTTAATTGCATAATTATACTATATATTTAGTATAAATATATTAGCTTCCTATCTAAAAAAATATTTATAAACTTATATTATAATATTACTCTAGAAGTACTAGTTCTCTTGTTAATGATATAAAAAGAAGAGTATCTCTTCTCCTACTATCTCTCTTAGATAAATAATAAATATTATATTATTACTAAGAATTTTCTTTATATATTCTTTTAGTAATATAATCTCTATCCTAAAGATATTATATTAATCTTTATTAGCTTAATATTCCTAAATATAATATATAAGATTAATAATTAGATTTACTATTACTAACTATAATTATTCTAAGGTCTTTAAAGTTATATTATAATCTTCTATATAATATAACCCTTTAGCTATCTATAGCCTTAACTTAATAAAATATATCTATTACTTATTATTCTAGGTTCTCTTTTACCTAGTATTAATTAATATATTATCTTATATATCTATGTCTATAAGTAAGCTAATATACTTATTAGCTCTATCTTTAGCTAATTCTGCTGTAGCTATCTTCATATTAAATATTAAGAATATAATATTTATAGCTCTTTTATTTAAGTCTAGTACTACTATTATATATAATACTAGATTATCTAGTGTTTCAGCTTATTAGTTCTTATATTACTTTTTATATATTTTAGGTATTTTATTATAATATAGCCTTTATTATTATAATTATAATATTCAATAATATTCTTATCCTCTCTAAGGTTATATTTTTTTAGTCATAAAAACTATATTTTCTTAATCATTGTGGTACAACCACATAATAAGGGTTATATACTATCTCTGCTATATATAGCACCTAGAAAGATTATTAATTAATTAATATACTATATAATAGGTAGTACTATAATAATATAATAATACCATAAATAATAATCTAGGACCTAGATTAATAATCCCCCTAAACTTTTTCTTTAAATTATCTTACTTTACTATCTTATTAAATTATAAATAAGGATTTCCCTATAAACTAGGCAGGCTAAATCCTAATATTATAGTAGTTATTAATACTATAAGATTTACTCCTTATATTATTAGACTTATATATTAAATTATAGTATACTACTAGAGCTTCCTAAATTAGTTAGTCTTATAATCTTAAAAACTATCTATATTATATTACTATCTACTATCCTAATTAATTATCTTAATAAGTTTTTTTTAGCTAAATTTAGATAGACCTAAGCTACTTTAGCACTTATTATATTATAATATCTAGAAGCTTAGGCATTCTTAATAGATATTTTAGATAGTAGTATAGTAATTCCTTACTAAAATAAATAGTATTACTACTATTAAACCTATAATTATTACTTAAATTAACTCTTACTCTACTATAGAGTCTATATCTAAAGTACCCTAATTATAGTATAATATTCTAAAAGAGAAAATACTAATAACTATAAACTTCTAACTATTTATTAGTAGTAAGTACTTTTTTTTAAAGTTACTAGTATTTATTATAGTATTTTCTATCCCTAATATACTATAAGACTTATTTTATTATATTACCTATTTACTATTAAAATATAATAATATTAATCTAATAATAATCTTATATCTAGTAACTTACTACTAGGCCTTAAGTTATCTTTAAACTACTCCTATAGTTACTCTCCTAATCCTATATAATATAGCTTTTAGTATAGAGGTTATATATATCTTATATATATAAATTAACTATCTTATTAGCCTTAATAGTAGTAATTCTAGATACTATAGTCTTATAACTATAAATAAAAGACTAATAAAATTTAGAGAATATTAGTTTTACTATCTACCCTAAGATAGAATTAACTATTATATAACTAGAATTAGGTATACTCTTTCTAGACTTATTTTTAATACTTTCTATGGAACTATATTTATATATATTATAGTAAATAGTATAGAGATAACTAGAATTATAAAGATATTAACTATAATAAGTACTTTTATAGTAAAATAAAGTTTACTAATTACTATAAAGACCTAGAGTTTTATAATAATAATTAGTATTCTAATCTATAAAACTAAGAATATAAATCTAAGGTAGCTAATATATATTTTATATAATTAGTATAATATTATACCTATAAATAAGAATTTATATCTAGTAATACCTTATATATCTATATTTCTAACTATACTAGCCTTAGTACCTTATATATTAATATAAATAATCTCTCTATTATTAAGGCTACCCCTATATATATTAAATTAAAAAAGTAAGATAGTATAGGATTTTACTCCTAGTATTATATAACTATTAAAGTATATCTATATAAAGATAAATAAATTATAATAATCTATTTAGACTTAGGCTATATAATAATAATTATTAATAAGGACTTCCTTCTATAATATTCATCTAATATTAAAACTTAGTAATACCTAGTCCTTATCCTAGTTTATAGAATAGTAAATAGATTTATAAGTATCTAATTTATCTTATTCTTATTATTCCTCCTAGTAAGAAGGGGTATAAAGAGATATATAATTAAATTATCTATTAAGATATATATTACTAAAGATTTAAAAGCTAATCTACTTATTGGTATTATATACTTAAAAAATATAGATTTATTATTAATTTTATATAGTATAGAGTAATAATAGTATCTTATAAAAATACTAAGCTTATATTAATAATATCTCTAAAACTATATTATATAGACTATAGTTTATATAAATATAGTAAAAGGTTATAATACTACCTTACTTAATAACTAAGATACTAATTAAGTAAACTTAAGATCTTCTAATAATTATAACTATATCTCTAAAGCCTCCTAATATAAATATATTACTCTCTTCTTATATATCTAAAATACTAATTTTAGTTATATAATAGTAGTAAATTAAATAGATTAATTAGTTATATTATAGTACTATAAAAGGCTAGGACTTTATCTAAATTTAAAGTAATAAATATCTATTATATTATTACCCTAAGTATATATAACTTAGCTATTATACTATCTAAAGAAGTTATAAAAGCTTTATAAGTTATAATAAATTCTAATAATCTAAATATTAGAAAGCTTAATAATAATATATGAATTTATAGACTACTAGAAGTACTAAGTAAACTAGTAGATATCTTAATAGCCTACTTAATAGTCTAAATAAATACTAAGGTAATTGATATCCCTAAGAAGAGATAGATATAGATCTACCTTAAGAATAGTAAGGAAAATTAAATTAAGATATATAATATTAGCCTATAGTATTAGTAGATAATTAATAAAATATTTAATAGCCTATATACTTTAGGAAGAATAGGCTTCTTAATAAATATTACCCTATTAGGGGCCCTAGTATATATCTTAGACCCTAAAATTTAATTTTAATTAATATTTAAACTACTAAAATTTAAGAATTCCTTATTCCCTCTATCCCTAGCCTTTATTATTAACTATATAGTCTAAGATAAGATAAAGAGTAGAGTAGTAATTAACTTCTAAGATATTTAATATAGCTATTATTCTAGATATCTATCTAGTACTATTATAAGTAGAAATTATAGCTAAATATACTAGCTATATCTATATCTCTATTATAGATATAATAGCTATATTTTACTAATAGCTATTATATATAGACTTATAATAGTTTATAGGTATAATTATATATTAAGGGTAGGAATATTTTTATATATATCTAATAGGATTTATAAATAGTATTCTTTATATTTAATAGCAGGTTAATTTAATATTTAGAACTATAAAATATTTCTTATATATCTATATTAATAATTTTATCCTGTGCAGTAAAACTTTTAATAATTATAAATAATATCTATTAGAATTTCTCCTTTTAAATATATAGAGATAAAGATTACCCTATCCCCTTAGAAGATATTTATTACTTTCCTATTAGTATAGCTTTTAGGCTAAAGTATATTATTACTAGGTATAACTACTATAATAAAAAGCTAAAGTCTATATTAGAATTAGAATTCCTAGTTATATTATCTAACCTTAATACTTATATTAGTTTAACTAGATAACTTAGATTATATATTCCCTTCTACTTAGCTATTATCTAGCTATTATAAGATAGGAAAACTTAGCTTTTAAATAGAGGTCTATTAAAAGAGAAAGCTAGGAAATTTTATACTAAGTAAACCCTACTTAATAATATTACTAATAAGGAATAGGAATCCTTCAAGAGTATCTAAGACTACCTAAAGAATAGGCTAATGCTTATTTATTAAAACCCTAATTTACTGCTATATACTAATATTAATTTATTTAGCTAAATATTAAGGATATTTATAAAGCTATAGTTTTCTATATATAATATAATATATATAATAATCTATTATTTAATATTATATAGGACTACCTTAAAGGACTATCCTTAGAAGCTATTCTACTAATTATATTCCTTAATTATATATTAACTATCTCTAAGAAAAACTATTAGCTTACTAAGTTAGAAGTCTCTAGCCTTATATAACTATTATATAAGATCTAATATATAGTAGAGTCTAGTAAAGCTAGCTTCTATATTTATATAGATTATATAGCTATAGTAGATATTATTAAATAGATAAGTTTAATAGTATTATTAATAGATAAGTTAAACCTATAACTAGTATAAGCTTTATAATATTACTAACTATTTCTAATTATAATACTATCTTATAAATTAGATAAAAAATATATTATTCTAGATATACTATCTTAATTATCTTCTTTTATAAAAGATAATACTAACCTAACTTTACTTAATATAGACTCTTTAGATATCTTATTTAGCTATATCTTCTATAATAAAGAGTTATAATTAATAATAATTATTAGTTAGTACTATTAAGGGAATTTAAGAAAAGTATTATTAATAAATATTTAAAATACTAAAGATTTATATTCTAAAAGAATATATTTTTTAGATAGTAGTTATCCTACTATATAAGCTCTATATAATAGTCTTTTATATATATGTAATAGCTATTTATATATACTATATATCTTACTTTATAAAATATTATAAATAGTATATAATAGTAACAGTTATTCTTGTATTAATAAGATACTAGAATTACTCTATAATCTAGTATTCAAATAAATAAAATACTAGGTTAAGAAGTATATCTAGTACTATCCTAAATATTAGAAGAAGTAGATATAATAATACTAATCTTATAGAGTTTTATAACTAATTTTAATACTAGTAATCCCTTTCTATATAATTATAATTAATATTATTATTAGATTACTAGATACTAGAACTTTTAATATAATAATATAAGTTATTAATAAATTTATAAGATAGATAATAGCTTTACTAGGATATATAATATAGACTACTTAGAAATAGGTAGTTACTTTACTATCTAAACTTAATAAAGAGGACTAGGGAATCTCTAAGGTTATTATTTTAAATAGAGATCTAAAATTTATATCTAAAGTTTAGTAGTAGTCCCTTAAAATACTAAAAGTTAAATAGAGGTATTCTACAGCTTATTATATCTAAATAGATAGATAGAGTAAATAAATAAATTAAATAATTAAAATCTATCTTTAGTATATAATTACTTTACTTAATAAAATTATAGACTAGCTAATAATCTTAGCTACTATATAAAGAATATTTAACTCTATAAAGAATATATTAACTAAAGCTACTCTATATAAACTTATATATAGATTTTAACTCTCTATAATACTAAATACTAGATTTTAAGATCCTACTCTTATAGATAGATTATTTATATACTATATAATAGCTATAGAGGCTTATACTTTATAGTACTTAAAATAAAAGAATAGTATAATAAATATTATATACTACTTACCTTTAGTAATAATAATAAAGTATTATTAAAGCTTTATACTAGCTATATTATATAATTAACCCTAGGCTATAAGTTAAGAAATTAGTATATAGATTTCTTTAAAGTTTTAGACTATATTAGTCTACTTATATATAAGTTAGATTTTCTAAAGAACTAGAGGTTATATCCTATTATCTCTATTATATATCTTAAGAAATATAATTATAGTAACCTATTTTACTATAAACTAGAAGAGCTAGATCCTATTAATATTAAAGAAGATATTAATAAATAATAATCCTATAAGATAGAGAAAATAATTACTAAATATAAATTACTAGCTAAAGATAAAAAAAATAAAAATAATATAGTATCTTATTAAATAGAAAGGCTATAATAATAAATAGCATTAATAAATATTAGTAGACTAGTTAGGTAATACTTAAGAGCTTATTAAAGAATTTAAAGTAAGTATCTAGTAATATAGTTCTATCTTTATAATTATTAATATTTCTTCTTTTATTTTATTATTATTATTATATTATCTAATTTCTTTATACTATATTATTGATTCTATTTACTAATAACCTCTTAATAAGTTCTTATTAAGAGTTATTAATTTTATTAATTTTCTTATTATTTTACTATTCTACTATTCACTAATAACTATTTAGTATATTTACTTAATAGAAGTATTAAATATATATATCTACTACTATTATCCCCTCTTATATTAGCTATATTCTCTTTCTCTCTTTTTTAAACCCCTCTAATTCTCCTTTACTTACCTACTTATAGATATATAGCTAGGCTACTAATATATATAAAGAAAATATTATCTTATTAAAGGTTTTATAGGTACTAATAGCTAATTAATAAACTATCTAGAAACTAAATATAAAAGGATTTAATATTATCTAGTTTATTAGCTAATTTAAAGCCCTCTTATCTAAGGAATAGGAGAAAACCCTATAACCCTATTACTAACTAAGATAGAAGATTAGATAAATAATATTTTTAGTATTAATCTTACCTACTCTATATAAACTCTTATTATACTTAAATATAAGTAATTCTACCTACTTACCTATAAGTATTATATAATATACTATAGTAAAAAATATTTTAACTAGACTTTTAATAAATAATATTATATAGATAAAACTTAATTCAGTAAGTAAGAGCCTATATTAGTATTTATAGGATATAGTAGCTAATTTAACTATAGTTAGATTTAGATAGCTAAGTTCTATAAATTTTTTAATTTTACTAAAAAAATCTTTAGTAATTATAAGTATTCTATATCCTTATTTAATTAGTTAAAAATCCTTAAGATTAAGGAAGGCTATCTAAATCTTATACTATAGATTCTATTCTTTTCTAAATATAAAGACTACTAGGATAGGTAGAAAAAAAGATATTTTAGCTACTTTTTATAAAATATTAGTAGTAAGTTAAGCTTCTATATCTTAGGTTATTTTTCTAACTAAATAAATATATATATAACTAGTAACTAGGCTTTCTATAGATACTTAATAATAATAATAAGTATATTTAAGCTTTTAAAAACCTTAAGACTAACTATACTCTTAAATATCTAATATAGTAAGTAGTAGTAATCTAAGTATAGTTAGATTTATACTAATATTTAACTAGGTCTAATTAGATATTCTATATAGAAATATAATAATACCTCTTACATCTCTACTTAAGTATATTATTATATAGGTAGATTTAATATAGGTTTATTTATAGACTACTAATAATATACTAAAGATTTTTATCTAGATTAATATTATTAAGAATATCTTATTTAAGGATACTAGTGGGATAACGTTCATCGCAATGGGAGATAGAGTCTTTGAATTATGTGAGGGTAGGGGGTAGGCCCTTAGCCACCCTGTATATATTACATTAATATTAAAGGGCTCTAGCCCCCTTCTTATAATTCTACCTAAGCTATGAAGGAGAGTGATAATCTAATAATTCTATATATAGTAATAATAATCACTAGATTCTGCTATATACTTATAGATTATATTAAACCTTAGGGGTAGCTATTAATATTATATCCTCCCCTGCTTAGATTAAACTTAGTCTATAGAGTTCTTAGTTATTAATAGAATTTATAAATCTTAGTTAGCACCTGCTATTATAGCTATAGGGGTATAACTATTACTAAGAGATATTAATTACTAGATCTAGTATTTAAATATTATTATTTCTTTATTAAATATCTATAGGACTAATTAATTATTTCTTTATACTCCTTAATTTAAAATAACCTTAGGGGTAGCTCAGTGTATTCTTTATTAATAAGTAAAAGTATAATTAGATTAGTTTACTTAGTAGTAGTAATAAGTAAGTTACCTAAGTAATTAGTAACCTTAATTAGTAAATAAAAAGTTATATTAAATATTATCTTATTTATATAGTATAAATAAATAAAATTAATAAAGGTAGAATTAACTAATAATTATAAATAAATAAGTAAGTATTTACTACTAGTATATATAGCCTAAGTATAAATACTTTTAACTTTTTATACTTTATTATATATAATTCTTTATAGTAACTCTTAATAATCTATCTATTAGCTAAACTTCTTATACTATAAATTTCTAAGTAGTTATAGTCTCTCTTTCTTAAGTATTATATTACTCTATTATATACTCTTCTTATTAATATAATTTTATTTCCTTCTAATAATATATTTATTTATATTCTTAATTATTATAGAGCTATCTAGTCTATAGAGTAGGAACTTAGATAAGCTCTAACTAAAGTTTAATATTTTTATATAGTTCTTTTTAATCTAGTTTATAAGCAGCTTAACTAGACTATTTAAAATAGTAAGAAACTTTAGAAGACTATTAAATCCCCCTATTATTAAGATACTATATTACTTTAGTAGTATAGAGTTAAATAGAGTAAACTATATTTATAGTATATAAAGAAGTCTAGTACTTTTTAGAAATATATCTCTACCCCTAAATTTATCTTAGAAGGTAGGAAATATTATGCTCTTTTTATAAATACTTATATTAACTATATCTAGAATAACTATAGGGTGTAATATAGTTATTATCTTAATTAGAATTTAAGTTAGGACCTAGAGTTTAATATATAAATATTTTAATAAGATATCTTCTTCCTTTATTTATTCCCTACTAACTATTACAGTACTATACTATAGGCTAGTAGTTTAAATATTCTTAATAATAGTAATCTAGTTTCTAAATAGCTGCTTAATATTATTAATTTATTTAATATAGCTTTTATATAAAAACCCTTAATAATATAGCTAAATCCTCCTTAAAGATCTATCCTAATATTATTATATCCTCTCCTACTTCTAATATATATTCTAGTATAAAATAAACTTATCTTAAGCTAAGGATTAGTACTATCTCTAGTAGTTTTTAAAAGGATAATACTTCTATATTAAAAAGTAAGGATAATAGTAAGATACTCTTATATTATTCTTTTATTACTTTAGTTTTATTTTATTACTTATAATCTCCCTCTACTACTCCTCTTAGTGGTTCTTTAAAGCTAGATAAGAGTAAGGTAATTAATATTTATAATATTAATCTTTATCCTTATAGTTATTTTATAGCTAATAAATTTAATATAGTTTTCTTTTAGTAGAAATATATCTTTAATACTTTATCTAAAGCTCCCTTATCTTTTTTAAAATAATCTATTCCTACTTTAGTCCTTTTAAATCCTTTTCTAATAATATTAGGTGCCCTCCTAGGTAAGTATTAGTATAAGTAGATTAAGGTTTTACTAACTCTCTTAGTAAAGAGAAAGAAGTACCCTCTTAATAGTATTATTTTTATTTAGCCTCTTTTAATTCCTAACTTTAAGGATCTAGAATATCTTTAACTTATTTATAGGGATCTAGTATACTTTAATATAATTATTAATAATAAGATAGTAAAGCTTAAGGAGGCCCTTTACCCTATTAAAGAGGAGAAGAAGGAGGAGAAGCTTAATCCTAAAAATAAAGTCTATTAGAATAAGTAGCTTACTAATCTTAATAACCTCTAAGGTAGAGGCAGAGGCTAAGATAGTTAAGTATAGCTTCTATTAAGGAAGCCTATAAAGTTAAGAAAGTCTTTTTAGTTAAATTAATTTTATAGTTCTTAGAGTTTAATATAGATATAGCTCTTCTAATTAGAGTTAATTATAGATTTTTTTTTATATTTAGCTATCTTTAAGAGTAATTAACTTTTAGTAAAATAGATATATTATTTCTTTATATTAATATTCTTATAATACTAAATAACTTACCCTTCTTTAATTATTCTTAATAAGCTAGAATTACTACTATAAATAGTTTATTAAAATTAATATCTCTCTTATTAGTATTTTATTAAGTTTAATTATTCTTTAATAAGTTATATAATATTCCCTTATTTAGCTTATTATCTAAAGAAGTTAAGTTAATTTTACTCTAGTTATTTCTTAAAGTTAACTTCTTTTAATAATATATAGATTAGCTAGTTCCTATTAGTAAATTAATAATATATTCTTAAAATCTTATTTATTAAGTATATTATTTTATTAAGATACCCTTCTTTACCTACTTTAAATATACTTTTAGATATTTAGTAGATTCCTAATTCTTTTAAGTTATTTTTAAAAGTTTACTATATAAAAATAAGGGGTTATTAACTTCTTTAAATACCTTATATACTTTAATAAGTATATAAATTAATAATTCTACCTTCTATAATTATTTTATTAGTATAGCTAATATCTATAGTTTCTTTAGGTTCTTTCTAATATTAGCTTCTATTAATTATTAATTATTTATAAGATTCTCTATTATATATTTATTAGGTTTAGTAATAGTATAAGTACTAAGTAGATATAATTAAATAATTTAATATAGTCTAAACTATTTACTCTAGAACTTCTAAGGGGATTTATTATAAATAAGAACCTATTAATTATATTTAAACTAAGATTTCTATATATTACTATCTTAAATTAACTTCTATTTAATTATATATATTAATAACTTCTTATTAGCTAGGGATTATATATAGTTAATATATTATAGTTAAATTTTAATTTATTTTATTATTAGTTAATTTATCTGTAGATAATTAGGTAATAATAAATATATACTATAGAGAAGATAGAATAGTAATAGTTTTATCTAGGTACAAATATATATTTATACTATAAAAATAGCTAGAGGTAGATACTTATCCTAAAAATATATTAGTTTACCTATAAGGTTACTTTATTAATATCTTTCTAAGTAATCTATTTATATTCTTATTTTTATTATTAGTTCTAGGGTAATTTAGAGTTATTATATAATATTTTACTTTAAGAATCTAGATATATATCTCTATAACTTAAGATAGAAGGTTTATATTATTATCTAAGAGTAGTTCTTTAAATACTTTATAGTTAATAAAGATCTCTTTATAGAGAAAATAGGCTAATATTTTATCTTTTATATTAGGTATTACTTTTACTATAACCTAACTAGTTATATAATTAACTATAGTAATAATCTACTAATTACTATTTAGGATTATTAGTAAATATCTAATAAGATTAATTCCCTATTATTTAAATAATTAGATATCTTTTTTTACTAGGTACTATATAGCTTTATATTTAAGATTTAGTCTTAAAGACTTTATAATCTAGTAATTTAGATAGCTTTTAGTAATTTCTTAAATATCCTTTTAAATTATTAGCGACTAAGTATAGATATAAATAACTCTTAAGTAAGATAGGATAAGCTAGATAACTAAACTAGTTATATAGCTAGGATATAAAGTCTATTTAAAAAGGAATTTTAAGATATAGTATTTTAATACCTTTATTAATATAATATAATTAATTAGTAGGTTAATAGTTAATATACTCTATCTTTAATTAAAAGTTTAGTACTAATATTTAAATCTTTATTTTAATATAATTAGAAATATTTAGGTTATTATCTTTTAAAAATAATATTATTACTAGATGCTATTTAGATTAGATAAGTTTAGTAAGCTATAAAGGTATTATTTACTACTTATTTACTATAATTATATTATAGATAAACTAAAAGTAGGTACTTATACTATATTTACTAGACCTTCTTTAATAAAGTTAGGTTAATAACTAATTATATTAGGGATAACTACTTTAGTTCCCTTATAATATTATATAATTAAATTATATATTTAAAATTCTTTAATCTAATATATAAGATATTTTAAGTATATCTTTATATTAGTTAGATACTAAAGGCTTTTATAATCTATTATAATTATAATAGGTTTACTATTATTAATATAATAATTTTATTACTATAGTACTTTCTTAATTATAAAAAGTTCCTTCTTATATATAGGGTAGTTCTTTTTAGTATTATTAAGCTTTTATCTATTAAATATTACTAGATACTACTATCTCTTTTTATCTTATTATAAGAGTACTATACTAAGTACCTATTTAGAGGTATTAGTCTTAATTTAATATAGTAGTTTAGGATTAGTAATCTTTAAAATAAGTATATAAACTATAATATTCTTTAGTATAATAAATATTTACTAATATTAAGTATTCTAGACTATAGATTAAAACTTCTTCTTATAAAGTAAAGTATCTAATTCTCTTAAGAGTTTATAAAGAGGAGCTATAATTCTTATAAACTCTTATATAAATTAGTAATAGTATATAGCTAGTCCTAGGAATTATTAAACTTTATAAATATTTATTAGTTTTAGCTATATCTTTATAACCTTAAGTTTTACAGGCATTAGTTAAATAAATTTATTACTAATAATATAACTATAAAATTCTAATTCTCTCTTAGTAAATATATATTTAGAGAGTTTTATATATAACTAATATTTTTAGAGTTAATTAAGTACTTATTAAATATAATATTAGTACTCCTTATCTAAGTCTAAAAAGATTAAGATATTATTAAGATAGATTTATTATAAAGTTAAGATCTTATATTATACTATTTATTATTATTTAGAATATTATAGATATATTATAAAGTCTAAATAGTATTACTAAGAATTTAAACTTACTAAATAATATATTAAAAGCTATCTTTAGAATTAATAATTTATCTATTTATAACTACTATATCTAAAAAGAAGGTTAAGCTTTAAAAGATACTTAGCTTAACCTATTTAATCTAAAAGCTCTTAAATTTATAGTAGTAAATAAGTATTCTTAATAGTTACCTTATTAAGTAAGTAATAATTAATATATATTTATTATTTCCTATTAGTCTTAGGGATAATTATAATAAGAAAGCCCTAATTACTAGCTAATAAATAAATAACTACTTTCTTTAATAGCTCTTTAATTTATTTCTTTATCTTATAAAACTTCTTAGGTAACTATAGATAAGAGTTTACATTAATTAATAAAGAATCTCTAATATTAATATAATACTATAATAATTATTCTAGAGATATTCTAGAGTATAACTCTTCCCTAAATATATCTTTATATTAGGTAAGTAGAGGGCTTAACTAGTAGAGATCTATTAATATTTCTTTATCTCTTTTAAGTAAATAAATAATAAATAACTAGGCTTCTTATTATCTTTTTTAAAGTATATAATAAAGTTATTTAGTAAAGATAAGATTAATAGATACTTCTAAATCTAAATCTAAATTAATTTAGTAGTAAAGATTAATTAAATAGATAGTAGTAGACTTTATTTTATATCTCTTAATATATATCTATCCTACAACCTAATTAATAGTTAGAGTAATATATTTTAGCTAATCTTAACCTAAAATAATATTATACTTAGATATTTTAAGGACCTATAGTATAATTATATAATATTAATTACCTATCCTTAGTAGGATTTAAACTTAGTATAATATATATATAAGTTTATTATTTAGTAATTAGATTTATAGTAGTTTAGATCTTCTCTAAAATTAAAATTATAAAGGAGGTAATAAATTAGCTAAATATTTTAAAATAAATATATAACTAGAGCTATAATCTAATAGTGCTTAGAGAGAAACTACTATTTAAGATACCTTAATCTTAGTAGGGAAATAGAGTATATCTAATCTAAGAGTATTTAAATATATATTAATATATCTATAATTATTTAGTTCTATCTCTATTATATTAAAAGTACTATCTTAAGGAGGCTAATTCTTCTTCTTATTATTATTATTAAAATTATCTTCTTTCTTTAGGGGTTTAAGATTATTAAATATTTTATAATTCTTAATATTAGAAGTCTTTAATAATTAACTAACTAGTACTTTCTTATTTAATAGTCTTTTTTATTTCCTAATTACTTCTTATAATTAGATTTTAATTACTTTAGTATAGTATAAGCCTAAGTATTATAGCCTTTTTATCTATAATTAAAATATACTTAATTACTTTAGTACTAAACCTTTTATTTATATACCTCTTTCTTTAGATAGTCTAGAGATACTATAATAGTATTTAGATTAATATTTATTAGATTAGTTTAGTAATTATTAACTTTACTAAATAATTAAAGCTATATCTAAGTATATAAAATAACCCCTTATTTATACTTAATAAAATAATAAACTATATTATTAAAAGAAGTTAGTTTATTATAATCTTCTATCTAATAAGTATATAGAACTAGCTTTAAGTTAATAATAAACTTCTAAATTAATATATTATTAGGAATTCTAGACTTAATATATTTAGTAGCTTTAATAAGGGAAGTAATATATAATTATACTATTTAATTTTCTTAAAATATATTTTTTATATTCTTCTTAATACCTATTCTCTCCTTTAATTTTATTAAAGTTATCTTAGATCTACTATTTAAAAGTATCTAAAGTAGTAATAATAGCTATTAAATTATATTTAATCTTCTATTTATATATATCTTATTACTCCTTAGTCTAGCCTATAAGATAATACTTAACTATAGTAATCTTTTTAAGTTTAGTAGTAATCTTTTAAGTAAGAGTCTATTTATTATAAAAGTATTTATTAATTCTTTTAAACTACTTTATTATAGCATCCTTACTATATTTACTATTATATATAGGGATAGGCTTAAGATTAAAGATCTTTTAATATAGTTTACTTACTTTAGCAGAGCCTTAAGAAAATATAGAAGGGTTAGAAATAAGAGGTATAGCTCTTATATCTTTATCTAACTAAATATAATCTTAATAATTATACTTAGCCTAGAGATACTTAATTATCTAGATATATAACTAGAATATTCTATTATAAGTATTCTTATTAGTTATACTCTAAGTAGCTAGTATAAACTATTCTTAGAATTAAGTATAGTCTACTTTAAAGCTATTACTACTAGTAGTAGACTAGATTTAAGAGATCTCTATACTAAGAGATATATATTTAATATTATTTATTTTATTAATAAAGAGGGATAATTAAATTAAGATTAAAATTTCTAAATTATAACTATTAAAGTTACTTTAAAATTATTAGAATAAATTTAATAATCTAAATTTATCTCTTCCTCTAAGATTAGGGTATTAAATATATCTCTATTACTTTCTAGAAGACTTAGGGTAGTTAATAATATTTACTATTATAATATTATATTAAGGAAGAGCTAAAAGATATCCTATAATAAGATTATTACTATCTTTAGTATCTAGATTAATCTAAAAAGATTAAAATAGTTAATCTGATATATATATACTAGGTTAAGAATAATATAAATAAAATATTACTATTAATATTATATAGTTAGTAATATTCTTAGTAGTATTATAACTAGATATTATAGTAAGGCTATAATCTAGATTAAACTCTTTAATAAACTTTTAAACCTTCTTAGTATTAGGTATTAGTAATTACTTAATCTAGATATACTACTAGATAGGATAATATTTATTATAATAGGAAGTAGAGCCTTTAAATTATATAAGGATAAGGGGTAGGCCTGCAGCTACCCTATATATATTATATTAATATTAAAGGGCTCTAGCCCCCTTTTATAATTCTATCTAAGCTATGAAGAAGAGTGATAATCTAAATAATTATATATATAGTTATAATAATTGCTAGATACCGCCATATGTTCATAGATTATATTGAACCTCAGGGTAGCTGTTGATATCACAGTATCTAGTCTATCTAATTATAAAATATTAATTCAAAAGATCTAGTAGATATAGGGGAATAATCATTTTTGTCATGGGTTGGTATGAAAGTGGTGTAGATATATATATATATATAACTAATAGTTGATAACTACTATGGTTCAGAAATGATTTTTTAACCACCACCCATTCAGTCCTATAGATATTAAACTAAAATTTCAGATATAGATTAATATAATAATAATTACTATATATTTCATATAAAAATTATAAATATATTTCATAGGCCCTAGATATAGGCCTAAGATAGGAGAAATTGAATTCTGAAAACCATTGAAAATTTTTGATATTGCATGTGCCTACCGCCTGCCTAGATATGTTAGTGACTGCCTAGACTGGATCAGGGTTGGTTCTGATCTCTAAAATTTGAACTTGAAATCGCAGCGGTTCGGTGCCAACTGGTTTTGAACTTGCCCAAACTTGGACTAAATGCAACTCTAACTATATACTTATAGATTTTAAAGTAAGCCTATAGATTAATATACTAATCCTAGAAGATATAAAGATACTAGCTATAGCTAAGAGAGCTATAGAAATTAATAAAAACTATATAAAACTATAAGTACTACTCTAGAAGTTAAAGGAGTAGATAAAGAAGTAGTATAATAAAAAATATATTAAAATATTACTAAATATTAATAATATATAATACTATAAGTAAAAAATAATACTATCCCTATGCTAAACTAGAAGCTAGTAAGTAGAATTGTCACAGGCTAGAAGCCTAATAAATCTATAACCTAGATTTAGATGGTAAGAAATTGCTAAAAGGTTCTAACTAGGGCTATAACAGCTGAATATAAAAAGGAGTATATAAATAGTAGGCAAGATCATATAATAAGATTAATTACTATAAGAGTTATATAACTGCTAGTATCCCTACTAGATAAGAGTTTATTAGTACCTAAGGTAGATTATAAGTACCTAGTAGGCTTAAGTATTTAGTAGGCCCTACCTGCTATACTATCCCCCCTTTAAATTAAGGCTAGTGTACCTTCTATATAATAAGTACTACTATATTAGTAAGGTTTATAGCTAGCTCCTAAGTAGGCTGCTTATAGCCTACCTACTTAATAAGGTACTTTATTTAATAGCCTTATCTAATATATTTCTTATACTCCTATAAGATCTTCTTAATAGTATATTCTGCTTTATTATTAACTAGGACTACTAGTAGCTAGTAATTATTATTTAACTAGCTTAGGAATAGATTACTAGTAGTAAGATATAGTAGACTAATATAGAATATATTATATATACCTAGTAGAGTATCTAATTAGTAAGTATATAATCTAATAGCTTTAAGCACTATAAACTTTATATATTATATATTAAGCTTCCTACTTAGGTAATCTATTTAAATATTCTATAAGTCTAATTATACTTTTAATTTAATAGTATATTATAGGGCTACTAAATAAGAGTAGTTTAAATACTCCTTCTAGTACTATTAGGCTATAGCTAGTTCTAACTATACTATATTAGTAGCTTCCTTTATCTTTATTATAATTACTTTAGCCTTAGCCTTTAGTAAATAGGCTATATAGATAGTAGCTATCTTATAGTCTAGATCTTTAATCTTTAATAGTTTAATATTATATCTATAATCTAGGAAGAATAGGCTAACCCCTATACTAACTATATTCTAGCTATTAATTACTAGTTAGGCTATTAGTAGTAGTAACTTCTAATTAATTTATATATAGTTATAGAAGTTCCTAAGGTAGGCCTCTAGTATTATATTTATTTATTTAATCTACCTATCTATTTATAGGTAGAAGGCTATTAAGAGGTATTATTAGATATCTAATTATTTATAAAAGTACTCCTAGAACTAGCTAATAAACTATAGACTATAGTCTAAAGTAATTATATTAGGAATACTATAATAACTAATAAATTAATTAATTAGTAATTAGGTAACTATCTTAGAATTTATTTACTTATAAAGTACTAGGATTATACCCTTCCTAAGTTTATTACTAATTACTATAATATCCTTATAGCTATTAGAGGTAGATAGCTTTATAATAAAGTTAATAGCTATCTTATACTACTTATAATCTAGGATTAATAATAGCTTAAGTAGTCCTTAATATTATTTATACTATATATAGTTAGTACTATACTTATTATAGTTCTATATAAATTATTAAATATCTATAGAGAGCTTTAGCTAGTAGAAGTTCTAGGTAATTATTAAGTATAGTATATTCTTTCTAAAGTAGTCTATTAATACTAAGTTATAGGTCTTCTATATAATCTTTAGCTATAGAGGTTTAGAATTAGGGATCTATTTATAGCCTTAGTAAAGTAGATAATTATTTAGTAATATTAAATACTTAGTAATTAATATTTAGATATATAACTTCTTTAGGAATTATATAGCCCCTTTCTCTATAGCCTAGTATATTTTCTATAGATTAATATTATCTAGTATTTTTTTAGGAGTAAAGATACTTTACTAATAGATATTATACTAGAGACTATATAACAGGGCTTAGTATATTAGTTATTATATTTACTTAGTAACCTTATATCTAGGTTAGATACTACTTTATAATTATAGAATACTTATATATATACCTAGCTAGTAATAACCTTAAATAGCACTAAATAATAATTATATATCTTAAGTCTATTATTATCTATATCTTATAGTATATCTTACTCCCTATATAGTAGGGTATCTAGGTAGGTAGCTAGCTTCCTAGACTAGTAGTATATCTTATAGTTAAATTAGCTTAGGGTATATAACTAATATATCTATTATTTATTAAGTCTGTAGATTATCAAAGTATTTAAGGTTATAGTAATCTATAATAAGCTTAAATTATAGTAAGCTAATTGATTCTAATTCTTACTTAAGAGTATTAATAATAGCTAGTAACTCCTTATTATAGATTTTATAATTATACTCTATAGATATATTCTTCTTAGAGATATAGATAACTAGCCTTAGCATCCTATTATTATTATACTAAGATAGAATAACTTCTATTACCTAGTTAGATATATCTATCTTAATTACTATCTTTCTGTTAGGGTTAAACTATATAAAAATTAGGGCTATAGTAAATATCTTTTTTAATAGTTTAAAGGCCTTTATTTACTTATCTCCCTATATAAAAGGGGCTCTCTTATATATTAGTATTATTAAGGGTTATATTATATCTAAGAAATCCTATATAAACTATTAATAGAAGTTTGTGAAGTCTAGGAATAAATATATACTATATATAAAGATAGGGGTCTGCTATTCTAATATTATCTTTACTTTAGTAGGGTCTATCTATATACCCTTACTAGCTTCTATTATAAATCTAAGATATTTAGTACTCTTTACCTTAAATTTATATTTATTAATATCTAGCTATAGTCCTATATTCTTTAGGTACTCTAGCACCTATTAGATATATAGCTAATACTTAGTAAGAGAACTATCTATAAAGATTAGTATATTATTAATATATATAGAGGTGAATTTATTTAGGAAGTCCTAAAGGGTCTAGTTAATATACTATTAGAAGGTACTTAGTATATTTACTATACTAAAGGGGGTAACTAGCTATTTAAATAAGCTAAAATAAATATAGAAAGTAGTTAGCTATTTATCTCCTAGGGTAATATAAATCTTATAGAAGATAGTAATTATATCTAGCTTAGTAAACTACTTTACCTTTAAAATATATTCTAGGGTCTTATTAATTAAGGGAAGTAGGTATTAATCCTTCTTTATAATTATATTTAGTATATAGTAGTTAATATAGAATTATAATCTACCTCTAGGCTTATAGGTAAATAGTACTAGTACTATAGCTATAGAACTACTAATATAAATAAAGCCCTTCTCTAATAATTCTATTAATATCTTTTATAGTACTAAGAGTTCTCCTTATAATATACTATATAATAACCCCTATAGGGGTTCTATTAACTTCCCTTTATTATTCTTAATAAGTTTAATTTAGTAATCTATACCTAGATAGTATAATAGTAGTTTATTAACCTTCTTCTAGTTAAATATATTAAGAAACTTATAGTAATACTTTAGTAACTTTATAGCTAGGTTAGTATACTCCTTAACCTATAAGGCCTTCTTAATATCTTAAATACTAATAGTAAAGATCTATATAGTCCTATTCTTTCTTTACTATTAGTTATAGATAGTAAATCCCTAGATACTAATCTATTTTACTACTAGCCTTAGCTTATTCTTAATACTTTTAACTATAGATCTATCTATAAGCTATAGCTAAGGCTCTTTAGCTTTTATTATTACTTCCTAGTCCTTTATCTAGGGGATCCCTAAAATTAAGTTAGTCTTATTACCTAGCTTTAATACTATATATATATAGATTATATACTAATAGCTATTACTAATATCTAGGGAGAAGTAAGTAATTATTAAGATAATATTTTCTATTATACTAGTATAGTTCTCTAGATTAATAGGCTTAATCTTAATCTACTCTAGTTATAGCTTCTATATAAAGTATTTAGCTATAACTATATAAGATATATATCCTATATTAGGTAGGATTTAATAATTATATTCCTTATTAATTATACTAGATACTATAAATTCTAGAATATTAAATCTAATAGCCTTTTAAAACTACTAGTAATTAATAAGTATATCTTCTTTCTAAGATATAAATAATACTAGCTTTCTAGTTATATTAACTATTTAACTAGCCTCTATAAGAGTCTTTTTATAGGAGTAGCTAGTTTTCTAACTTATTTATATTATTAGTAGGCTCTAGAGCTTATATATCTAGCTTATTATCTTTAAGCAGGGGCCTAATAACTTAGAAGGCTTAAGGTAGTTTTATTTCCTTACTCTATAAAGAAATAGTATCTAGGTACTAGCAGCCCTTAATTATATAGTCTAAGGTTTTATAGTATAGGTATCTTTCTTTAGTATAATAATAAGACCTCTTAGCCTTTTTAACCTATTTTATATACTAATATTAGTAAGCTAGGGTTATAGTAGTTAATTCCTAATCTATAGGGTTACTAGGGCTTAGTATACTTAGGACTAGATTTATTAGATATATAGAAATATAGGTAATATAACTATAGCTTATAGCTTATATATTCTTCTTATATTACTTAGCTTAGGCTGCTCCTTATATATAGAAGGCTTTAATTTAGTCTATAATTATTTATAGCTACTAATAGTAGCCTTTAAAGCTTACTTTCTTAGCTATACTAAAGAGCTATATCTATATCTCTATATTTAGGGTACTATTAATAAAGGTTTACTTTATATTATTAGTCTAGCTATAACCTCCTGCCTCTATTAATAGCTAGTTAAAGTCTGCTAATATATTACTAAAGGGGTAACTACTTTATTATATATAATATAGCTCCTCTATAGCTTTCTCTATATAATTCCTATCTTAGAATATAAGGTTAAGCTAGCTAATTATATAATCTAAATTAGCTCTAGTTATAGTATAGTTCTAGGTATACTAGTCTATCTAAGAGCTTATTATAGTAGTAGCTTAACCCTTAAGCCTAGTAAAGGTATACTATATATAATTATAATAGCTACTAAATATAAAATAGTTAACTTCTAGTTTCCTTAATAGATTAGAGTAGAAGATATTATATATAGCCTTATTAATACTATTATATTAGTTAGGGTTAGGTAGAATTAGTTTTAGCCTTCTTAGTAGTTTATTTATAGGGGTAGTAGTAGGAGTAGATACTATAGGGTTTATCTAGCTAGTAATATCTAGCTAGGGAGTAGTAGCTATCTGCTATACTTCTATTTAAGTTATTTAATCTATAATCTCCTATAACTATCAGGCTATTTAGGCTATAGGGTCTGCCTATATAGTATTCTATTACTATATATATTCTTTATTAGGTCCTTCTAGTAATATTAATATCTATAATAATATATTATTATAGCTTATACTAGCTATACTATCTATATTATTTATTTTAGCTATTCTATTTAGTTCTGTGGTTTATCTGGTTTGGCTGGTTCAGCTGGTTTATCTAGTTTATCTAGTTTGTCTGGTTTATCTAGTTCAGCTGGTTCATCTGGTTTGTCTAGTTTGTCTAGTTTATCTGGTTTGTCAGGTTTGTCTGGCTATCTAGTAATAAGTAATTTCTAATGTCACAGGCTAGAAGCCTAATAAATCTATAACCTAGATTTAGATGGTAAGAAATTGCTAAAAGGTTCTAACTAAGGCTGTGACAGCCAAATATAAAAAGGAGTATATAAATAGTAGGTAAGATTATGCAATAAGATTAATTACTATATTAATTACTATAAGAGTTATATAACTGCTGGTGTCCCTGCTGGATAAGAGTTTATTAGTACCTGAGGCAGATCATGAGTGCCTAGTAGGCTTGAGCATTCAGCAGGCCCTGCCTGCTACAAGAATACTTAGTTTATTTAAAACTATAAAGAAGTAGGGTAAATAGTTATACTAGCTATATCTATCTAAATTATATAGAAAGATATATAATATCTTCTATATATCCCTATTAAAACTATATAAAGAAAATACTAAATATATACCTTAGCTAGGGCCTATAATTATTAAAGATAGTAAAGAATAGAAGATAGTAATTATTCTTTAATACTAAAAATTATATAATAAAGATTAGTACCTAGTCTAATAGTATAGATAGAAAGATAAATATAATATATAAAAACCCTATAAGTATATTAAAGATATCAAGGCCTATAAGTAGTTTATAAAATCTATAAGGAATAAGATATAATTAATAAAATAAATTTATTATATTAGGCCTAAAGGCTATATATATAGTATTAAAGAAAAATAAAACTAAATAATACCTTAAATATCTAAAGATAGAGTAGAAAATTATCTATACTATACTTAGTAATATACTATTAAAGCTAAAAAAAGTAGATATACTAAAACTAACTATAGAAGAAAGAAAAAAAATAGCTATAAAAAATAGATGGTATGCATGGTTGGTGCATGGGGTTATATATTAAGGAAGATAGATTCTCTAAGTACTATAGCCTAAGACTAAAGTAAGTACTTACATAGCTATATAATTATTAATATATAATAGATTCCCTGTAAATAATAGAAAAAAGAGAAAAAGAAAAATATATAGTATAGTAAAATAATCTAAGTAGCTATAGTATAACTTAAAAGATAATATTAGTAATAATTAGAAAAATAAGATTAGGAGTTAGAAGGTTAAAAGATAAGTAGAAAGATAAGATTAGTAGCTATTAAAAGGTTAAAAGATAAGTAACTTATTCTAGGTTTTTTAATAATTTTATAATATACTTCCTAGCTTTACTAGATAGCCTCTAGTTATCTATACTACTGCTTAATAAGGTATTATAATTATTATCTATAAAGCTAAAGTATATATCTTCTACTTATTAAAGTACTTTCCTAGCTAAGTCTATAAATATTATATTCTTATTATAACTCTTTACTCTTTTAAGTATTTATTATAAAGCTATAGTAGGTTTTCCCTAAAGATAACTTATAGTATCTTTATTAATATATAGTACTATAATACTAAGTACCTTAAGTAATACTAGCTAGTTCTTCTTATTAAGTAGGATATTATCTAGTAAATTATATTTAGCTAGTATATCCTTATCTTCTACTAGTAATCTAGCAGCATTCTAAGCTATATAATAATCTACTATCTAATCTCTATACTTAGTTAAATTACTTAGTATATTAATATCTTTAGTATTATCTTTATTATTAGAGAGCTAGAAAAAGAAGTACTTTATATCTTAGGTAGTAGTTATAGTTATAGAATATATCTTTAGTTTAATAAGCTCTTAAATTACTTTATTAACTTTCTAAATAACTATATAAAGATCTAATATATACTAAGGAATCTATATAGGTAGTAATAGATCTTTTAGTCTATTCTATTAACTTAGGTAAATTAGGTAATTATTAGGCATCTTAAGGTTTTTAAAGAAGAATATATTATATTTAATATTATTCTCCTTATAATCTTCCTTCTTTTTCTATCTATAAATTTTAGTTATAATAGACTTCTTAATCTAGTATTCTTCTAGTATAGAGACTTCCTAGGCTTAATATATAATATAGAATTTTATTATTAAGACTCTATACTTAGTATATATATTCTTAATATATATTAATTAATTTTTAAATATCTTTTATGCTATATGTAGCCTTTTAACTTTCTTATTATATAATAGATAGAGATAATAGTTATTAGTAGATATTATTTTTCTAATAGAGTTATAAACTTTAAAAAAGGGAGAGGCAGTCTTATACTTAAGGTAGGCTATAGTATATATAACTTTCTAGAATATATCTAATCCTTTAGAGTTTAAATATAGCTAATTCTTAATAAAACTTAACTACTAGTATTAATATATTTATATTAGGAAACTTAGGTACTGCAGATAAGGTAGTTATAATCTTTATAAAATTAAGGTCTAATATATAATACTTATTAGGTATAAATAAGAAAGGTATATAGGCTAGGCCTTATACTATCTATTAAGCTATCTTTATCTATTTTTTAATTATAGCTAGGACATTAAGGTCCTTTTTCTTAGGTATATAATCTATTAATAGTAATAATAGTAATAATAAAGTATCTATTATATAAGGGTTTTCTAAGAGGTCTAGGTATTTATTTATATTATATTATTACTTAATATCTTTATTAAGTAAATCTAATAGTAAATCTATTATTTTACCTACTTTAGAGATTAATTTCTCTTTATTAAGTACTAATAGTGACTATAAGTCTTTTTATAGATAATCTAATAGTAATTTAATTATTTTGCCTATTATAATAGGATATAGTAGCCTAAGCTTAAGTAATAATCTTTATATTAGTATTAGAGGTAATTACTATATATATATTAGGAAGATATTAACTAGTAACTTAATAATCTTATCTAGGGATGATTATGCTGGTGATTCTAAATAAAGTAATTTAGGTAAATAAGATATAGTTAGTAAATAAGATATAAGGAGAGTTATAGTAGTAAAAGAGAGAATTATAAGAGAGAAAGATATAAGTAATACCTATTATTAATAATAGTAGTAAATAATGTAAAGGGGTAATATAAAGTAAACTATATCTACTATAAATATAAAGAAATAATTATAAGTAAATAATACTAGTAGTAAATATAAAGAAATAAAGTAAACTATATAAGTAAATTACTACTAACTACTAAATATAATTACTAGTTTTATAACTTAAATTACTAAACTAGTTCTTTAGTATCTACTATCTACTTAGTTAGTATTTATATATTCTATTTATCTTTATAGCCTTTCTATCTAATAAGGTACTAAACCTTTAGTTTACCCTTATTCTTATCTTTATTAGGCAGGGTCTGCTTTATAATAATTCTTTCTACTTTATATAACTAATATTATTTAGTATTACCTTCTATATAGACTAGTCCTGGTTTACTTAGTTTATAGTTAAAAGGGTCCTTATTATTATACTTCTTAAGATATATAATTAATATAACTAGATATATCTTCTATAGAGTCTTTTAGGAAATCAAGTTTATAGGTAAGTAGGCCTATCTTCTTAAGAATAATAAAAGGACTAGTATACTAGTTACCTAGCTTATAACCTAGTATTAATTAGGTAATATATCTAGTATAGAGTTTTAATAAGACCTTATTATTTTTATAGAAAGAGATAGGTAGGTTAATCTTAGTTATAGTACTATTTTATAATAAGTACTATAAAATATAGTGCTTTAGCTACTATAATATAATATAAGAAAGACTATTTTATTAGGCCTAGGTATATAAGGTTTAATAGAGTTAATAAGTTAAGTCTATATATTAATTAATAAGGTATCTCTTTAGTTAATATATTTTTTATTAAATTAAAAGTTCTCTATATTACTAGTAATATTAATAGCTAATTAGAGACTATATCTAGTAAAGTAATTATATAATAAAGGTAAATCTTAATTATCTAATTTATTTATTTACTTTATCTATTAGTTTAAGTATAATAAGCTATAGAATAGTATTAATAAATATATAATAATTTAGTAAATACTTACTATACTTTAGAAATAAACTTTAGATCTTTATTAGAGATAATAAATTTTAGGATACCCTAGTTACTAGTATTAAATATTATAAATAAAATTATTACTTATTTTTATACCTTTTATATAGAGTATCCTAGAATAGCTATTATCTACTTAGTAAACTTATTAGTTACTAATAAAACTATATTAAAGGTCTCTATATTAGGTAAAGTAATAATAATATTAATTATAATAGTATAAAATAGGATAGTAGGTAAGATAATAGGCTAGAGTATTCTACAGAGTAGATAGTATTAGGTCTATTTCTTCTAATACTCTAGGTAATATTATATATATTACTTTACCTAATATTATTATTAGTTAAAAATTAGTCCTTATAGTAGTTCTATTATCTAATTTACTCTAGGATATCTATTCTTATTATAAGCTATTTATAGTATTTCCTTAAGTAATATATAAGGTATATAAAGTAATCTATTATTTATATAAAGTAAGGTATCTTAGATATAATATAATAAGATTACTAGGATAGATAAGTTAGACTTAGTCTAGAGTATTTATAGAACCTAAAACTATTATTTATTAGTTAGATATTTAGTAATAACTCTCTACTTAAAGTTACTAGATAGTATAACTCTAATAACTATAGGCTATTATTATTCTAGTAAATAATTACTATATAAAGTATAGCTAAAGAGAATATCTAGTAGATCTATATCTAATATAGTTAGATTTAGCTTATCTTTTATAAATAAGGGTAAATAAGATAGTATATTTAAGATAATATATATTTTTCTAGGCTTATAGAAAAGTAGTAGGTTTAGAAATAACTAGATATACTATAATATATAAACTAAGTATAGATTAAGCTTATCTATTAATAATATTAATAGGCTTATTTATTAAGTAATATCTACTATAGTAGAATAATTAGTATAGAAATATACCTCTACTTTATATACTTTAACTATATAATAGATTTTCTAGAGAACCTAGATAAGGCCTAAGACTTCTAGCTCTATTAGCTAGTAATTTCTCTCTAATATTATTAATATATAACTAAGAAATATAATTAGTAATACTACCTCTAGTAGTAGATTTTTTACTTAGTCCTATACTATATTAAAGTATAATTCTTTTAGAATATTAAATTTAATATAAAAGATTATAGTGCTATGACCTTATTTCTTAGAGAAGTTAATATTAGTATATAATAGTAAATCTAGGTCTTAATATACTAGTATATGTTAATTCTTTAGATAGCTTTATAAGGAATTAAAACTTTCTCTTTTATTATTAGTAATATTATTTAGTAATATATAGAGTTGCATTTAGTGTGAGTTTAGGCAAGTCTAACCTTAGTTGGAACCAAACCACTGCAATTTCAAGTCAAAATTTTAGAGATCAAATCCAAATTGAACCTGATCTGGGTTAGTTATAGTTTTACTATAAAAAACTATAGCTAGGCCTAGCTAGGCATAGCTAGGCCTATACTAACTAACCATAGTTAGATTCAGTTTAGTTTTGAGTTGGATAAACTACTATTTTTAACTATTTTAACCCTTATTATTCCCCCTAGGGGGCCCCCTTTAGGGACCTCTCTAGGGCCATACTTATATAAAATTATTATTTTTATATAAATTATATAGTAATTATAGTCATTCTAATATATATTAGAGATATCAATTTGATATCTATAGGGGTGAATGGGTGGTGGTTAAAAATTATTTAAAAGGATAGTGGTTATCAGACCTTCATGCCCTTATATATATATCTCTATACTACTTTTATACCAACCTATAACAGATAATTATTCCCTTATATCTCAGCAACCCCTAGGTATTTTTAAATAATATTTATATCACTATATAGCCCTTGATTTAGGCTATCTAGTGATATTAATATTATTTAGGAATATTTAGATTTCAATGATTTCTAGGTAAAACAGTGCAGGTTAGTTAAACCTAACTTAAAAAACCATAAAAACTAAAAACTGCAGTTTTCACCTAACCTGGTTTAGGTCTAGGGTAGCCTAATTAAACCTAAAGTAGTTCCCTAGGCTTACCCCTAAACCCACACTGCTGTGAGTTTAGTGAGGTTTAGTTTCAATTTTTGCGGGTTAGTTATGCCACTCTAGTAATATATATTCTATATAGTATTTCTATACTTTACCCTTTATAGGACCTTAACTTAATAACTATATTTTATAATCCTATAATAGTTAGATAATGGCTAAGTAGTATAGGATATAACTCTATATCTAGCCTATAAAACTAATATATATATTAAGGTTAGATAATATAATAAGGAATTTAAAGCTTATTATAGCCTTTAGTTTTTCTTCTATAATAGTTATATCTAATAATAATATATTCTAGCCTAATAGTTAAACTAAGGGAAAAGTAATAAATATCTTTTATAATAATAGTATTATCTATATTTTAGCATATTTAGATAGGAATTTAGATAATTATTATATATAATCTTTAAAAGTCTTACTTTATAATATAAAGTTATTAATATAGATCTATAAGAAAGATTTCATATCTTTAAAAATTAAATTAATTTATTATTAAATATATAGTATACTATTAATAAATTCTATAAGGTATATATAGAAATACTCTTACCCCCTATATATTATAACTCTAATAAACCACTATAAGTCTGGGTATAATAACTATTAGTAAAATATTATAGTTATATCTATAACTAATATATAAGGATATCTAGTATATTCTATAATAATTTTAGCTTAGGATAGCATAGGATAGATATCTAGAATAACTACTATATTAATTCCCTAGAAATTAATTACTACTCTACTTTTTACCTTATTACTTACTAATTAGTTAATAATAAATACTAGTAAAGGTAGGTAAGGTAGCTTATTAAATTTTAGAAGTAGAGGTATATATTATAGTAGTATAGCTAGATTAAGGATATATACTAGAGTATCTAATAGGGTAATATTTATTAAAAAACCTATTCTTCCTAGCTAATATAGTATATTAAAAGTTTTATCTATAACTATTTTATACTTAGGACTAATATTATAGACTTTAGCTATTTTTTTAATTTACTATTTCTATCTTTAAGGTAAATATATATCTATCTCTCTTCTAGAATATTAATAGTCTGAGTATTATTCTATACTATTAGATAAGCTATAAGAATTACTAATAATTATTTAATAACTTTAGAGGTACTATAAATATAAATCCTATTATTAAGCTTAGTTATTATTAAGTTATCTATATTAACTTATAATATCTTTATTAACTTCTCTAGTAGTATTACTGCTAGGTTATATATATATAGTATATCTATATAGATTATAGTATATACTTATTACTTTAAACTTAGATAAGAGGCCTAACCTCTTATAGTATTATAGTATAACTAGTTAATCTATCTAATTTATAATAATAATATATAAGAAGTTAGTGTCCTAAATATAGGAGAATAATATAACTTATATATACTAAGCTATATTAAATATATAGTTATAGTTATTAGTAAGACCTTATTATTTAACTAGTACTTAAACAGTTATATAAGGTAGTATAATAACTTTCTATTAAGTATATACTAGTTATAGATCTAAACTATAGATCTATCCTATTAGGTTTTAGAGAGATAGTTAAAGGAATTTTAGTATTCTTATAGGAAACTATAACTACCTTATAATTTATAAAGTTAATTATAAACCTATATTTACCTAATATATCTACTCTAATAAATAAGTTAGCTTTAAGTCCCTAAGTAAGGTATATCTTAATCTAAATCTAGACTAAGTAATATCTAGTTCCTTATTTTATAGAAATAAATAGTAATATAGAGATAAACTAAATACTTATAAAGCTATTAGTAATATTATATACTAGGATTAGTACTAGGTATTACTAGATTTATATATTTAGTAGATATTATAAGAGAAAATCCTTATTAATTATTATTATTATATATCTAGAATCTAGGTAAATTATAGTAACTTATTTTTCTTTATAGAGGTATACTTTAATTATTATATACTTCTATAATTAAAAACCCATGCTATTATAAAATATATTCTATTTTAGTATTACTTTAATTACTAGTAAATCTATAATATTAATATAAAAGGCATCTACTACCTTATAACTTATAATATAAGTATATAATATATTATTTAATAGAAATTCCTGTTTATATATATAGTATTAAATTAGTTATCTAAAATATATATTAACTTATTCTTATTTATATTTATCTTCTTAAGCTTATTATTCTAGATATTCCTAATTATTATAATAATCTAGAGGGAATTTATCTAGGTATAATTTTATTTTACTAGTAGGGTATTTATTAAAGTTAGTATTAATATTATATTTATAACTATCTTTATTACTATAGTATATATAAGGTCTCTAAAGAAAACTATAATTTTAGTATCTATTATAGTAATATAGGAATCTTAGTTAATTAAACTAATTTAGCCTTAGAGGTAAGACTAATACTCTCTAGGTTTTATTAGCCTTATAATCTCTAGGATTATAGTCTTTATATACTTATTATTAAGGGGTTTAGATTTACTTATATATATTACTAGTATTAGTATTTCCAGGGCTATAATTAGGATTAGGAAAATTATAAGGGGCTTAGTTTAGTAGGGGTATACTATATCCTTAATATAGGTATCTAGTACTAGTAGGATATCTAGTACTAGTAGGATAATTAGGATAGTCTCTAGAAAAATAAATAGGAGGATAAGACTATACTATTTAGGGATAGTATCTATAGAATCTACTATATAGTATATTCTATCTAGCTACTTATATAGGAATATAATATAGAGCTATTATACTAGTAAACTTATTAAACTAATTAGTCTATTTCTTATTTAATACTACTATAAAATCTACTATAGTTATAGTTTTATCTAGTTTATTAATATATTCTCTAAGGGGAATATCTAGATTTTACTATACTTAGAGAACTAGTAAAAAGTTAGAGTTACTTTTACTATATTATTTTATAAGTAAGATAATTAATATTATATATAATAAAGATAGCCTCTTTATAATTATATCTATAATTATATAATAGGTATTCTTAAGTTACTACTAAGCTTAACTTAGAGGTATTCTAAACTACTTTTTAAGGATTATATACTAGTCTTTAATATTATTAGTATAGATTAAACTATATTATATAATATTATCTAATTCTATATTCTACTATCTTAGAGCCTCCTCTTAGAAATAGGTATCTAAGTTTTAGCTAATCTTTATAATAGATTAAGATTACTCTACTACTTATAGTTAATTTATAAAAATAACTATAAAATAATAGAAGGACTTATTATCTTTTTTAATAATCTTACTACTACCTTAGGTAAATAGTATATTAGGGTAAAAGAATCTAATATTAGCTAGGTACTAACTACTTCTATTATTTAGTTATTCTTAATTTTTAGAAGTATAGGACTACCTAGCACTACTAATATTATAGTAATATAATAGATAATAACTATCTTCTTTACTTAAACTACTAGAGTTATAGTTATTATTATAATCTCTCTATTAGTATCTAGTTCTAGAGTAATAATAATAATAATTTTAGTAGCTTTAATAACTTCCTACCTCTTTATTAGTAATTCTATTTATAGTATTATTAGTTTTCCTTAGTATATTACTTTACTATATATTATTCTACTATTATACTATTAACTAAGTATTAATTAAGGTTTATAAAGAAGTAGCTACTATATTTTAAATTATTATATTTAGTTATTCTTATTATTATTCTATAAAGATTAGATTTTAATTTCTACTATTTAGTCCTAGGTTAGGGCCTATTATATTATTATAATATAGGCCTAGGGAATCTAGTATTAGTATATCTTTAGATAATTTATTATCTAGTCTACTATCTACTCTTAGTAATTCTACTAAATCTTTAGTAGTTAATAATACAAGGACTAATTATTTATAGTAAGTATTAAATAATAGAGTACTAAGATTAAGTTTATTAAGCTACTCTATAAAATCTAATAAAATATTAAATTTATCTATCTTTTTTTCTAGTAAATTATTAGTAGGACTTTTATCTTTTAGTAAATTAATAGTAGTATCTACCTTTTTAGTCCTTAATATATTGAATAATATTTCCTTCTTTAGAAACACTAGATATCTTAGTATTAGAAGGATAAAATTTCTTAGTTTACTTAAAGGGTATTTTACTACTTAGTTATTAGTTTATAAGTAGTATATATAAAATATTAGAAATTATTAATCTTCCTAGAGGAAGTCTAATTATTTTAAGAATTATTAAACTACTATAGCTAATATAGCTCTAATATATACCTAGTTATTTAGGAATTTAATACCTTTAGGATCTTCTTAATATTATAAGATAAATATTATCTAAGCTATAGTTTCTAGATTAAAGTCCTCTATAAATCTATATCCTATTTCCTTAAAAGACCAGAGTTATAAACTTTAAAAAATAGGATAAAATTAGTAACTATATAAGAAAAAGAATATAAGAATAATATACTAACTAGTAGGGCTAGTAGAGGCTACTATACTAACTATACTTAATACTAGAAGTACTATATCTTATATAATAGAAGAGAGTATTACTACTACTCTATATAATAAAAAACTATAAGTAATAATAGTAATACTTTAAAGAAGTATAGTAGATAAGGCTAATAGTAATAGAAGAAGTACTAAGAGGAGATAGAGATAGAGTAGGTAGATCTATAGATAGTATAGTAATAATAATCTAGGTACTGCCCCCCTAACTATAAAATATATTATATCTATAACTAGTATAGGCTATAGTATATCTATAACTAGGGGGATAGCTCTAATAAGTATAAGAAATAATAGGAGGAGTAGTAGTAGTAGTACTATAGCTATAATAAGTATATAAGTAGTAATACTATAATAGAAGGTATAGGAGTATATAATAACTATTTTTCTATATATAAAGGTCAGTAATTATCTATTTTCTAAGGAATATAGTAAGGGAATTAAGTATTTATAAGTTAATAAGGTAATAACTACTAATATAGAAAAGAAATAAAGAAGATATATCTAAAAGTATACTAAATTAAGGAAAATAAAGAAGAAGAGGTATTTAAAAGTATTAAAAATATAAAGTAAATAAAGAAATATAATAAAGGGAGTAGGAAAATAAAGGAAATATATTAGCTATTATAGCTATTATAATAGAACTAGTAAAAATAATAATAATATCTATAAAATACTATAAATCTATATAGAATAGTAAGTAATATAATTATTATCTATAAAATAATAGAAAATAATAGAAGATAAAGTAATCTACTATTTATATATAATAATTAGAAGTTATCTTAATACTAAGAGCTATATATATTTAGCTAGAAAACTATATAGTTATACTAATATAAATAAATTATATTAGTTTATAATAAGAGAACTAGTAACTATAATTACTTATAATAAATAAAAGAAAATAGAATATATAATTATAAAAATAATAAAATAGATAATAGAAACTATATAGTAAGAGAGAATAAGATAAAGTACTTATAATAAAAGATCTTATAGTTACTAAAGAGAGAAGAAAAAGAAGAAAAAAGAAATTTATAAAACTATAAAGATAATAAGCTACTATAGTAACTTTATTATCTAAGTAAGTAATAGCTAAAGCTATTTAGTATATTTACTATAATAAGATTAAACTACTATATAATAGTATTAAGTAATATAATAATATTATTACTAACTAGTATATTACTTTCTTATAATAATAAAAACTATAGAATAATAATAATATTAACTATTTTAATTAAACTAATAAGAATATATAGTTTATATAAGGTAAAAGAATATTATAATAATATTTCTAGCTATAGAGATATAGTCTATAAAGAGGGAGGTAGTTATTAGATATAGTAAGCCTATATATAGTAAACTATAGTAGTTATATAGGTAGTATATAACCTACTAAGATATTATTACCTACTAAGGTATAAGATGCTTATACCTTAGTAATTAGTTCAACTATAAAGGCATTACTACTACCATACTATCTACCACCTAATAGAGAGCATTCCATAGATGTGTCACACCCTGGGATCTGTCTCTGCTGTTCCTGCTAGTTACTACTTTGGGAGTAGTGATATAGTCCCTGGACTATACCCAATACTTACCTAAGGCCTACTAACCAGGTAGCCTGATAATGTAATAATATAATAATCCTATAGGATTAAGGGTAGTTTAAGATAATAGTAAAGATAGAAGTAAGGCCTATTAAGGATATATCCTTAATAGTAAAAGAGTAACTAATAAATTAGACTAGTAAACTTATACTTAAGTAAAGAACTTATAATTAAATATAAGAAACTAAACTAAGAGTACTAGATATAGTAGTAATAAGTATTCCTATATAGTTCCTCTTATTATAGTAGTGCTATAATATTTTATATTATAGATCTGCTATTTTATAGCAGCACTCTGAAATACTAGATTAGTAATCTATTCTTAATATATTACTGCTATATCCCTAGAGATCATATAATAGTACTATTAGTTCAGTTATATAGTAGGGTATAACTAAATAGTATTTCTATAGAATCCTTATCTAGATTAAGTATTTTCCTAGATTACTTAGTGATCATTTCCATGATTAATTAGTGAGGGTTGATCCTCATATTCTGCCTGTCCTATCTGCCTTGTGCTAGTATAGCTATATTAGTGTTATAATATTACCTCCCCCTCTCCTAGTGTTTTATCCTTAAAACTTATTTATAAGGCTATTACTTCCTCTGGTAAGTATTGTTTCTTTTTTATAATATTATTTTTTATTATTACTAACTATAGTATCTAAAGCTTCCATCTAAAAGAATACCTTAGCTCAAAAGATTAAAGATTAAGGTTTTATAATAGTTTTTTCTTATGTTCATTATGCCCATCTAGATAAGAAATATATTAAGTCTAAAGGATCTGATTATTATAGTAAGTATATTAAGAAAGGTTATACTTACTATATTAAGTTAAAACTATCCTTTACTAATGCGGAGTAGCACTGTTTAATTTAAGCTTAAGATTTAATAAAAGAAGAAGAAGAAAAACTTCTTACTAAATTAATATATTTATAGAAATAAGAATATCTTCTTTATTATTATATAAATAAGTTTATTACTTATAAATTTAAAGAGGTTAAGGAGCTTAAAAAGTTAGAAGAGTAGGAAAAGTCTAAGAAAGAATAAATAGTTAATTATTAAGGAGAGGATGTAAGCAGCTTTACTTATTTAATTAAGCTATAACTTACTGCTGTAGATAATATTACTTTTTCTTAGCTAATAGGTGATCCTTCCTTTTAGGTGAATGTTGACTTTTCTATATATAATACTATTAAATAAGTTAGTAGTAGTCTATTAGGTTCTTAATAGGCTCCTATATATTTTCTAAGGTATTATAACCTTCCTATTTTATAAGATAATATGGTTTTCTGCTGACTTGCTTATAGTTTAGGATTTCTTTAACCTTATATTCTTATTCTGTGTTGTCCTTGATTTCTATATTTTTAGTGATTTTTGTGTTTTTTAGTATAGGTTCTAATAATGAGATATAAAATACTAAATAAATTTTTAATATACTTTTTAGTAGTTATAGTTAATAGTTAACTGGTCCTAATTTTTCTTTAATAATAAATAGTCTAATTTTCTAATAGTCTAGTTTCTGGCTTAGTTATTTTATTTTAATATTTTAATAGAGTAGATAAACTTTCTCCCCCCTTTTTAGGTCTAGGGCACTCCTATACTTCTTATTATAATAAATTACTATTTTAAGGTTTATAAATTTAATATCCCTTGAAAGTTAAGTCCTTAAATAATTAATAGTATTTACTAGGTCTTTAGCTTCTTCTGCTATAGGTACTTTATTCTATAATTCTCTAATTAATATAGGATTATACCTATAGTTAGTAAAGAATGATATTTCTCTAGTTATTAAATAAATAGCATTATTATAAGCAAACTATGCTATTAGTAGGTAAACTACCTAATTATCTTATTAGTAATTTATGTAGTATTATAGATATTATTTAATTATCTAGTTAGTTTATTCTGTTTATCTATTAGCTTATAGATAATATATAGTTATAAGTCTTTGCTCAATTCCCATCAGATCTATTAATAATTACTAAAATTTTAATATAAATAATTTATCTCTATCTAATATGATGTATTATGGCATCCTATAATTAATAATTATATATCCTATAAGCAGTCCTACAAGTTGTAATACTGTTATTATTATTATAGTTAGAATTAGATGGATAAATTTTATTAGTCTATTAGTAACTATCATTAGGTAATTATACCCTTTTAACTCTGGTAGTAGTCTAATAAAGTTAATAGTAATCTATTTCTATAGTTTCTTTAGTATTTCTGGTAACTGCATCTTGCTATATAGCTAGTGCCTAGCTAGCTTATCTTAGATATAAGTTTTATATTAGTAAATATATCCCTATACCTTCCTTCTTATATTTAGAAAGTAATAATTTCTTAAGATAGCTTTAGCTATTTTCTTAGTTCCTATATAACTATGTATTAGGTTATTATAATATCTAGTAATAATCTTACTTCTTATATACTTAGGTATATAGATAAGTCCTTATAGATATATTAACCCTTACTTATTAGTAGTTATATGCTTGTTTTCTACTGAATTTTTAAGTATTTCTTAGATAATTTTATCTTTCTTTATTACTTTAATAATTTTCTAAATAAGTAGGTCTTCTTACAGCTTAATAGTTGCTATAAAAGTATAATAGTTATATATTAATATCCTATCTTCTTACTATCTTAGGATTACTAGTTTAATGGTTTTCCCTTAAAGCTTATAATCTAGTTATTAACTAAGTATATTAGCTTATCCATTTTCCATCCCTTTATAATAAATAATCTTAAAGTTAAACTATAAGAGTATCTTAGCCTACCTAGCTTATCTCCTTATTAGTTCCTTTAAAGTTATAAAAAATATAAGGTTCTTATAATCTATTTTTATAATAATAGTATATTTTGCCCCTTCTAGGTAAACTCTCTATACTTTAAATACTACTACTATAGCTAGTAATTCTTTATTATAGATATTATAGTTAAGTTCTGCCTAAATTAACTTCTATAAGTAGAATATAACTAGTTATAGTTTTCTATTATCTCCTGGTTAAGTCATTCTTATTCTAATTATATAGTTAGATGTGTTAGTTTTAATAGTTATTTTCTTTTCTAGGTTGTGTTATATAAGAATTAGTATATTTATAATTTATATTTTAGCTTTATTAAAGGCTTTATTATACTCTTATTACCACCTAAATTCTTTTCTCTTTTTAAGTAGTATAAATAGTAGTATTATTACCTTTATATATCCTTTAATAAACCTTTAGTAGTAGTTAATTAATTTAGAGAATTATTATACTTCCTTAATACTTTTTAGTTAAGGCTAGTCTCTGATTGCCTATACCTTATTTTAGTCTATATATATTCTATTTATAGAGACCTAGTGTCCTAAGAACTCAGTCTCTTAGATATAAAATTTATATTTTTTTAGTTTTAGTTTAATGTTTGCTTTCTAAAGTTTCTATAGTACCTTATTAATATGCCTTACATGTTCTTCCCTATCTTTAGAGAAGATCAGGATGTTATTAAGGTAAGTAATTATAAAAAGATATAAATATTCTTATAGTACTTTGTTAATAAACTATTAAAATAATGCTGGTGTATTAGTGAGCCTAAATAGTATAACTAAATATTTATAGTAGCTAAACTTTATTCTAAAAGCTATCTTCCACTCTTCGCCTTCTATAATTTAGATATAGTTATATATATTAGTAATATCTAGCTTCATGAACTACTTAGCTCCTTAAATTTAATCTTAGATCTTATAGATTAATAGAAGTGGATAGTAATCCTTAATTATAATATTATTCAGTGGCCTATAGTCTATATAGAGTTGTAGGCTTCTGTCTTTTTTAGATATAAAGAGTACACTATATCTTGCTAATAAGTTTAATAGTTATATCTTTCTAAGCTATAACTGCTCATTGATATACTCCTTAAGTATTTATAGCTCTTTTTCTAATATTTAATATATTTTCTTATATATCAGTGATTTTCCTTCCCTAAGAGGAATCTTGTGGTTATATTTTCTATATTTTAGTAAGGTATATTATTTAGGTTGCTTAAATAATACCCTAAATTTTAAGTATTCCTAGGGTAAAGCTTATTCTAGCTTTAATTTATTCCCTAGTTAGTTTTTCCTAGGATTAATCTCCTTAGGATTACCCTGGTCCTGATTTATTATTACTAAGAATAAGTAGGTTTTTAAGATAAAAGTATTCCTAGGACTATTTATCTTAGGACTATCCATCCTTAGATTATTTATTCTAGGTTCTAATCCTTATATATCTTCATTATCACTTTCTGGTGTTATAATATTAGTATAGTTACTATTATGCTCTAGTGCCTATCCTAGTAGCTCTATTATTATAATTCTCTGTGATGGTTTTATTACTACTAATACTACTATTATCTTCTAGTTAGTTATTACCTTATCTAGTTCACCCCTTAACTACTTAGTGTTACTATTCTTTTTTTTTAATCTAATATACTATAAGGTCCTGGTTTCCCCTTATCTCTAGTCCTGTTATAGGTATTTATAATTTATAAATTAAAGACTTTCTATCTTCTAATTAATCCTTAGGTTATAATTCCTAAGCCATAGAATCCCTAACACCATGTTATACCTACCTAATAGGATGATATTAAAGTTTAGTTATTTAATATGTCCTATTATAACTATAGTTATAGGTCCTAACTTATCTATTAATAGATAAGTTCCTAGATTCTCTCTATTTAGACCTGAAATAGGCTCTAACTGCGCCTTTTTAATCCCTAGGATCTTTAATTAATCCTTAAGATAAGGATGCATATAGTTGCCAGTAACTCCTAAGTTAATTATAACTCTAGCTAGTTATCTAAGTATACATGCTTTTAGCCTTAGGTATTATCCTTATTAAGTAGATACTATAAGGTACTTTTCTTCCTATTATAGTTCCTTTATTTATTATAGTTTATTAGGAAAACATCCTTTATCTACTTTTATAGTATAATATATTATGCACTAATCTTCCTAATATAATATCTAATATATTATCTAGTGATGGGGGTGTTGTCTATATCTAATATAGAAGTAGTCTAGCCTCTAATATAGATAAGTATTCCTATTTTCTTATATAATCCTTAGTGGTTCTGGCTAATAATTAGTAATGTATTTATTATTATAGTATATCCTATAGTCTTAGCTATAATACACTAACTAAGGTACTTATTAATATTTTCTGTATCCTTAGTAATATTAATAAATACACTAATCATAGTTGTAGGGATAATGAAATAATCCTATTAGCTTTTTATTTAATACCTTCTTTAATACTTTATAGTAATTAATATTTTGTTATCCATATTATTAATAATAGACAGGGTGTTATTTATATTTAATTATATATTCTTCCTATCTTTCTTTCTTTTAGTACTAATAATTAAAATTCTAATATATGCATCTATGTACTCCTTTCTTAATTTTATCTAGGATGGCTTAGTTCAACCTATCAGCCTTCTATTACTATTATAATTCTGCTAGAATTTATATAACTTTCTGGTCTGCTTCTTTTTTATCTTATAGGGAATTACTCTAGGGTATCTCTAGCATCTTAAGGGGTACCTCTCTACTAGGGTTAAGGCCCTCCTACTAAGTACTATACTCTTTATTAAGTAGATTAATAGCAGTATAGTCTATTACAGGATAATCTACCTAAGCTAGCTTAATTAGTAATAGCTTCTTCTAAGCCCTGGCTTGGTTAGACCTATCTATCTAAATAGTATTTTTATTATCTAAGTTAGTAGCTATAAGTTCTTTTACTTCTATTATATATTAATTAATTTCTAGATAGTTAGTATCTGTGGTGTTCTCTGCCTGAAGCTCTTATTTAATTTCTTTATTACTCAGGCTAGTACATTCCCTATATAACTTTCTAAGTTATTTATTGCTCTTTATACTTAATATATTAGTTCTCTTATATAGTATAATAGTTCCTATGGTATTATAAGCTCCTCTATCTATTATAGCACTAAGTTCTTTTATAGTATATAACTATTTCTAATTTAACTACCTTTCCTTCTAGGGCTACTGCTTATAGTCTCTTAATATATATCCTAATTTCCTATAATAGAAATATAACTTATTATATTATTACTGTTCTCTTTCCTTCTTAGAAAGTGCTGTTTACTAAGTTATATCTAACTCTATTAGTTATAGTCTATAAGGGTCTGCATACCCTTAGCTCTGTGGTTAAGCTGGCCTTCTATTATTAGGTTAATAGTTTATAGTTTATTTATTAAGGCTGTTCTAGTTACCTTATTCTTTTCTATATATATTAAAGCTATATAGCTTATTATTAATCTTGACTGCTTGCTTAATTATTTTGCTAAGTATATTAGGTTATTCTATCTAGATTAGTTTTTCCTAGATTTCTGGTTTTAATCCTTCTTTAAATTTTATAATATTCATGTCTTCATCCTAATCTAAATAGGATATAATCTATTAGAATTTTAAAGCATAGTCTCCTACAGACCCTACTTATTTTAGTTACTATAGTTATCTTTCCATATTTTGTGCTTTATTAATGTTGCTAAAAGTTCTTTTAAGTTATTCTTTAAATTTAGTATAGCTGGTGAATATCTCCTTAGTCTTATTATCTTATAAGTCTTTAGTATATTCTTAGTAATCCCTTATAAAGGGTTTAAACCAATTAAATACTGGTCTAGTAAGGTATATTATTATAAATAAGACCTTATTAGGTTTATTAATAAGTTTTTTATAATTTATCTGAATATATATATTTATCTATATTAAGAACATACATAGCTTGGCTAATATACTATTAAATAGTTCTAGAGGTTAAATCTTAATAGATTTAACTATAAGTTGTCCTTCTAATTATTAAATATATTCTTAGAGCTGCTTAATCTGACCCTATAGACCTTCTGCTGTGATCTAGGGTTATATAGTTATTAGGGTTGCCTACCTAATATTTAAGCTAGTAGGGGTTAGTGCATTTCCTACTATAATATTTTAATATTAAGAGTTGATTAAACTTCCTAAAGTAATTTATACTATATAGTATTTAATTTATTACACCCTGGGATCTATCTCTACTATTCCTATTAGTTACTACTTTAGGAGCAGTGATATAGTCCCTAGACTATACCTAATACTTACCTAAGGCCTACTAACCAGGTAGCCTAATAATATAATAATATAATAATCTTATAGAATTAAGGGCAGTTTAAGATAATAGTAAAGATAGAAGCAAGGCCTATTAAGGATATATCCTTAATAATAAGAGAGTAACTAATAAATTAGACTAGTAAACTTATACTTAAGTAAAGAACTTATAATTAAATATAAGGAACTAAACTAAGAGTACTAGATATAGTAGTAATAAGTATTTCTATATAGTTCCTCTTATTATAGCAGTGCTATAATATTTTATATCATAGATCTGCTATTTTATAGTAGCACTCTGAAATACTAGATTAGTAATCTATCCTTAATATATCATTGCTATATCTCTAGAGATTATATAATAGTACTATTAGTTTAGTTATATAGTAGGGCATAACTAAATAGTATTTCTATAGAATCCTTATCCAGATTAAGTATTTTCCTAGATTGCTCAGTGATCATTTCTATGATTGATTGGTGAGGGTTGATCCTCATATTCTGCCCATCCTATCCGCCTTGCGCTAGTGCGGCTGTGTTGGTGTTGTAACAAGATGCTCTCACAGATATGATATATCTAGAAAGATAGTATTTTAATCTCTTAAAGCCCATAATAAATATCCTTAATCTAATAACTATTAAATACTAGGTAATATCTATAAAGATATATAACCCTATTCTTAAAATACTAAAGAATCTTAAGGTAAATACTATTACTTACCCTATATTTTTAAGTTAATCTAGTTATTATTTTATATTAATATTTTTTTTTTCTCTTTTTTCTTTACTGTAGTAGGATATTATTATATATTATTAGACTATTAACTTATAGTCTCTAGTTATATAATAGAATTATCTTTATCTTATTAATTAGTTCTTAGTTATAGAGAATAATAACTATCTTCCTCAAAATACAAGCCCATGCACCTACAGTGTATACCAGGTATAAGGGGTAGCATGTGATAATAATAGTCATGTAATATCATAACTACTATTATATAACATATAAAGTATAATACTTAGACAGATTAATAGGGATCTTAATAAATTTAATGTATTTTAATAGTAAAGTGAGATAAAGATACTGATTATTGACTATTTGGTTGGAAGTATAAAGACCAGGGGTATATTAAATCATCATATACCTAGTATATCATATGTGCAAGTAAAATATTGGATTAATCAAATAATATATAACCTATTTAATAATACTTTGAAGTGAGATGTATATTTACAGCTTATATTTTTGTTGATTCATAAGTTTTCTTTACCTGAGAAATACTATTTATAAGAGGCTCATTCAACAGGGCTTGCCGTGCTGCTGCATCCCCTGCAACTGCTTTACTAGGTCCATGACCAGAGCCTAAATGCTTATTTTGCCAGCCCCAGCCAGTAAGATAAACACCCACATAGAAAGTCTGCATCCCACCTCTTGACTGTACAGGTGAACGCTCATCAACATATTTGAGCTTAACTCCTTTACCCATAATTCTCTTTGCAAGGGTCTCCTTTGCATCCAAAGCAGTCCGCGGTATCACAGTATCTGTGAGCCTTGGGAGCCATAGCTGTGTCAACCATCGTTCAGCAACATGATAACCATCAGTCGGACGAGACAAAATAATCGCAGCCACATAGGACTCGAAGATGTCACCCTTAGTCTTGGTCCATCGCCTGGACTGGTTAAGCAAGTCCTGTGGTACCGACGCCCTGCCGTCAAGCCCGTATAATGTCGCAAACTCAGACAAAGTCTCATTCTTGACCAGTAACTCCCTTATTTGCGAAATCTGACCAGAAGAAAGATCTTCGAACCTGCTCCAAATGAGCTTCGTAGCGATCAGCTCTATATAAGCATCTCCGAGTATCTCAAGGCGATCGTAAGTCGACTTCGAATCCTTGCTCAAGCCGGGATGTGTAAAGACCGCCAATTCCAGTGAACTGTCCAAAATAGGAGGTAAGTCAGGTATGCTGAAGGAATTCCCATTTTCTTGCGTACGGGCGAATTCGACTGAGTTATTGTCTGGACGGCTGATGGGCGACAGAGCAGTCTTTGCACGGCGGAAAGCCTTGTCCAACTCGATAATAGCATTCGTAACATCATGCCCAGCATGATCCCTTAGAAAATCAACAGAGCCGACAAGCTCTTGTGTCAAAGTTTTTAGAAGGCATAGGCGAGAACGCCTATCCTGCGTCAATGAGCGTTCGCCATCAGAAGGCGCCTCTTGAGCATCTCTCCCGATGCGACAGGCCAATGAAGATTGATCAGCTTCCTGTAACGGGGCCTTCGAGGTAGCACGAGTCTTGGGCTTTCTGCCGTCATCGTCCACAGGTGGATCGAAAACAGATTTTCTCTTCAGAACCATTAGGAAATATCGAGATTTGGGATGTTAACTTGTGGTGTTCTGTTATCACTTGGTAGGGGGAGGTCACACACCAGTCACATGACCCATGTCGCAAACCGCCGTCTTTCTTTCTTCGTGCACTGGAACTTCCGAACCAGAAACTGAGCTCCGCAGCAAAAAATGGCAGCTTCATGTAGCCGGATACTTGAGTTGGCCAAGGTATGCTGCGGATTAACCCCTGGCCTTATTATTGCGTTACCTTGCTGATGATCTCGAGACTCAATGTCGTATATTCTCACTCAATTTTAATCCGCAGAGGCTGCGACTGGGCAATAAAGTTCTACGTCAGCGACTGCGAGGACCTGCACTTGCGGCGTGGTATCCCAGAAAGACTGTTTCATTCCGTGACTTGCAAGATGCCTATCGTCCGCTCGGCTTGACCGTCTTCGACGAGTATGAGGACGATCGGGAAGAGGCCATTCAAATGTAGGTCACAACACACATTTCAGGGTAAAACCTTAGTCGCTGACTACGCCTAGTGCAAAACTGAGGGGAAAGGGAAGGCCGAAGAAAAAGCGAACTGCAGCTGGTATGACACTTATACTTGTTCAAAGACTCCTGCTGACCAGTATACAGAATCACGATCGGCGAAGAAGAAGAAATAACCAGTACCATACTGGAGTCACCATGCCCTATTTGGTCGGCATACATCAGACACAGCTCAGTTTGCGATCCGCTGACACACCTTAACTGCAAGATACTGCCGTTCAGTTTTGTGTATATTTCACCTTCATTGTTACCTCAAATCCCTTTCAAGATATTCGGGACATCTTCCCGCTCGAATATGAACCCATCTCACAAAACTTGCCTGATCAGTGTTGCCCTCCCCGAGTCAGCGGCTCGTGAGCTCCCATGTTCTGAAGAAGGCGTTCGAGACTGGACTAATGGCGTACGCGATCCACTTCACATTTAACAGCGCCTTTTCGCTTCGATTCACATGCTGGTTGTACCGAATACTCATTGTATTGTATACTTCGGAAATCTATATCAAAACTGGGCATGATAAGTTCCTCATTTTGCACATAAACTGGTTATATCCTGATGCGGTTGTTCGAACATGTAATGGCTCGAGATTCGCCAAGGCTCTTATCCAGTGTCGAAGTATCGCGGCCTGGGTAGGACAAAAACTGGGCGAAGCGGGTTAGACATATAGATAATTGGAAGAATTTCGCGTAAGGACAGGGTCTTTGCAGATCAAGGTGAAAAACCCAGAAGGAAGGTGAAAGAATATTGGTTACAGAAATGGTGGCCCGATTTGATTTGGCCGCTTAAAGTAAAAAAGTGAACATCGCTACGATATGTTGACGCAGTTTCTTGTCGCAGATGTATTCACAAGCTTAACAAAGCATACTAAATGGACGTTACCATAAGTACAAGTTTGAATAGATAATCAAACCTGCTCCTGGCGCTTAGGAGAGGGTATATCAGTAGGGTTCAGCCGGAGTCGAACCACTACTAGTATACAACTTGCAAGTTTGCGACGCTGGGTATCATCGGACCTTATCTATTTCAGCCTGGCAGCCTGCGTTAGTCAGAGCGGGAGCGGATAGCAAGGATGGCAAACTGAACTCTTGGCACCAACTCGATTTTAACCACCATCAAAGGCCTCTTGCACAACTTACAAGCCGGTTCAGTGATTACGTCTGTATTCAACACAGTCAAAAGTCATACCGACGCTGTTCTTATTTTTTCATATATCTCTTTTGCCCTGGTTGAATTCGGATCATGAAACAGAGCAAGAATCAACTGCGAAGGGCCAGGAAAAAGGCCTTGAAGACGAAGGTAAGTCGAAAGTCACCATCGATACGATGCAGCGAAATGAGATCTGACATCAAATAGGCGGTTGAGAAATATACTGATGCTTCCGATCAAGCACCCGAAACGCGGAGCCCGCGTTTAGTTGGCCATCCCGATGCTGCCAATAGCTCTCCCTGGGAGGTGGACCCAGACACCGGCGATTCGCTATGGCAGATGTACAAGGATATTGCCAGAAAGTTTGACGAGAATGAGGACGAAGTAAGGCCATTGGTACAGCCTGAAAAACCGGAGGTCTATTTTGATGAAGACGATGAAATTCCGGACGAAGATGACAAGGGACCGAAATTATCAAAAAAGAGGAGAAAAGAATTAACGAAGCTTTCTGTCGCAGAACTCAAGGCAATGGTTCGAAAACCGGAAATCGTCGAGTGGACAGACACGTCAGCCCCTGACCCAAGGCTTCTCGTCCATATCAAGGCTCACAGAAATGTTGTCCCTGTGCCTGTTCACTGGTCGTTAAAAAGAGAGTATCTGTCTTCAAAGCGAGGGGTTGAAAAACCGCCTTTTGCCCTGCCTAAGTTCATACAGGAGACGGGTATCTCAGAAATGCGAGATGCTGCTTTGGAGAAACAAGAACAAGCAACCCTGAAACAAAAGCAACGCGAAAGGGTCCAACCCAAAATGGGGAGACTGGATATAGATTATCAAAAACTTTATGAGGCTTTTTTCCGCTTCCAGACGAAACCGGAATTGACTCGTTACGGTGAGGTTTACTACGAGGGCAAAGAATATGAGACAAACCTTAGACATTTACGCCCTGGTGAGCTCAGCGCTGAGCTGAAGGAGGCTCTCAATATGCCGCCCGGTGCACCTCCGCCCTGGTTGATAAACCAACAACGATATGGACCACCGCCGTCATATCCGGCTCTGAAAATCCCAGGTCTTAACGCTCCTCCGCCTCCAGGTGCCATGTGGGGCTATCATCCTGGCGGGTATGGCAAACCGCCTGTGGATGAACATAACCGGCCACTTTACGGTGGCGACATATTTGGTGTGCTACAACCACAGCAAACTGTGCAACAAGGAGAGCCTGTTGAAAGAGATCTATGGGGCGAGTTGCAGGAATCTGAACCTTCGGATGATGAAAGCGAGGAGAACGAGGATGAACCTGAGGACGATGTGGATACTGAAACAGGCTTGCAGACTCCCAGCGGATTAGAGACTCCCAGCGGATTAGAGACACCTGGCGGTATAGTGTCAAGCGTTCCATCTGAATATATTGGGGCGGAGAACGTTGCAGGCGAATTTGACGTGCGCAAGACTTATCGAGGTACCCAGACGGAGGAACATGTGGGACGTCGAAGTGCTTTTCAGGTCATCCCAGAGAAACAAGCCCATGTACAGGGTTTCTTTGGGGCCGATAGAGTGTACGATCTCAAGGCGCCTCCGGAGGGCTTACCAGTGCTCGGCGCTGAGGACCCAAATCGAAAACGGAAGAAGCCTGGTGATGTCGACGTGTCCGTTGATCCAGACGCATTGCAAGTGAGCGATGGGATGAGTAAAGAAAACCTACGAAGTCTTTACGAGTCACATAAGCACCAAGAGACCAATACCAACTGGGATTTCCAAGAAGACTTGAGTGATATGATCGCTTATGAGAGTCGGAAGAGATTGAAAAAAGATGAGGATCGACGAACGAAGCATTGAGGCCCGGTTCTGAACGACAATTTAGGTAGCTGTACCATCGCGTCCCTCTTTTGGCGCATTAGCTAAACAAGTTCCAATGCCATAATAGTAATGAGCCATTTGCTGCTCATAATAGCCGCTCATTCTTCCTTTTTGTCCATCCAAGACTTCCGAAGACTTCCGAAGACTTCCAAGTGTCTGGTCAGACAATGGAATCACAGTCACTAGATTGAGCAGGACGGCCTCCAAAGGGTTCGCTCATAGAATATAGTTTAAGCTGGTTACCTATTGTCCTAGAATTGCAGGTTTTCGTATTATGAATGACAAGCTGGTTACGCCGAATTAACTTTAGGTTCGCTCCGCTCACTCCCAGCGCAGGGCTCGAAATGCTACTATAGTAACCTCTTGCTGCTGATCCCATATAGCCTTATACTTATTCAAGGTAGTAACAATCGGGGTGCAGTAACTGGCAATGGCTACGGCTACGGCTACGGGGAGAATGTATATAGGCGAGGGCCATGATGGCAGTAGACAGCCCTATAATAGCAGCGCTATACTCCGTAGCAAAATTTATACTCCTTAGTATATATATACAAATAAGGGCAGCTCTACACAGGAGATCCTAGATAGATGTCGTTAAGGCAGTGGAAGGCTTGGAAGGTGGAAGCTTTAGGGGTAGAAAGGTAGCAGAGAAACAGAGAATTAAGGCCAGAAGGAAGACACATAGAGGCTAAACTAAAAGAGGGAATTTTACGAAAGTTGATCATCTATTAAGGAATGACTGAGCTGATTATTCTTTTTTCCTGATAAGCTTTGATAGCCACCTTGGTGCCTTCGTTCAATTTGAACGTGATTTGATCGGTCATTGAGAGCCAATCACACGTGACTTAATAGCCGACATACAATATGGGGTATGGCTGATGCATTTCATCGAAAAGATACAGATTTCTCTCTCGAACCGAACACCCGTCATCTCGTCCTGTCAAAAGGGGTGTTACATCTGAAAAAATTTATCATTACATATATGCTGATGACAGCTATTAGACACTGCTATAGCAACATTCTACGTCAAACGTCGCGGAGCTTTGAGCAAGATGGACTGGGAACGCAGTAGAAGGTAGCGTTTTCGTTGACATTTCCTCCGAGACAACTCTTTGCCTAATGGGGTCTATCATACTAGGTTCGAAGATCACCGTGGTAGGGAGAGCTATCGACCGCCAGCTCCTCGTGGCTACAGCCGTCACACATCCCCAACACGAACTCGTTCACCTCGGCTCGTCGCTGATACATGGGTGCCCTCCCCTAGTCGACACTACGGCCGTTTAAGAAGTCGTTCACCGTTGCCTTTCAGACGCCATTCTCGGAGCCCCCCTTACCGGCACAGAGACTCCGAGCCTGGACTATTTCTAAACAGTGCCCCAAGGAGATTCTCGCCTAGACGAGATGCACGCCTCCGATCGCCTCAGATTGGGTGGCGTCCGCGTTCACCATATGGTGACCGCCCTCGTGATAGCTCTCGCGGTCGATCTACCCCTAGACGGCGAGACCCAAGCCCTCCTAGGCAGGGCTTTACATACTCGAAACGAGAGCGCTACCCATCAACTGTCGATCGTTACAAAAAGTCTGCTTCTCCCCTAAGGCGGGTTCCAGGTCGTGCCAGTGATATCACTCCCTTGACGACAAGCCATCGTCGACGGAGTGCTTCACAAGAGTTCCGAGATCGTCGTCCAGATAACAATACAAGCCAGGCGCGGCCTTCGCCTTCGACTAGGGCTGCTTCAACTATCCACAATTCAACTTCTAGCTCTCGTACGGACTCAAGGCGCTCATCCCCTTTAAATGACAGGACAAGTGCGACTGTACGCGAATCGAGAAGCGGGTCACCAGTGACTAGAGACTTTCCGCAGCGCCGCCTGTCTGTATCTTCTGATCATTCCTCATCTCGCCAAGCTGAAACAATCTCGCCAAATGAACACAAAAGTGAAGAAGAGGCAACAGATATGCCGCCAACTTCAGTGCAAATCGCTGCACTGTCAAATGATCGTGGTGTCTCCGACTCCAGGTTGGGGCGTCCAGAGAATAACCTGGAGCCTGCGGATGCAATTTCCAGCGCTACTCCTCAAAGTAGACCGAGAGCCGTCTGTACATCGTATGACCAGACTGCATCGCCCAACATATCTGCAGGGCGCAAGCCGTCATTCAACACTCGGGGCTCCATGGTATCCCTACTTTCTGCCCCGACTCGCCCTCGCGGAAATTTGAATCCGAAGGATTTTCCTCGTTCTACTCGTCGTGGACACGGGTCAATCTCGCAAGCAGCTCCTCCGACCGGGCCGCGTCATGGTCACATCCCGACTGGACCGAGTGTTGACTCTGATCGGCAGCATATCTATCGGCAAAACAGCTTATCGGGGATGTCTTATCCTCGCCAAAGGCCCACCAATTACCTTGCCGGCCTCAATACAATTGTCCCAGGGGGCAGGCTTCTGACATACGACCTAGATACTGCTGTGGAAAAGAGGCTTGCCCAGTTAGAGATGGACAAAGAACGGCTATTTGAACAAATTGCAGATAGCCAAAGGCTGAAGCACCTTGTCATTAGAGACTGGGAACGGCTAGATAGAGAGAGCTCTATCTGTGCTTTGAAGAGTGAGTTAGCTGAGGGTCATTTGCTATGTATAACTGATGGCGAGAGCATGCATACAAGTACCACATTTTAAGGAGAAGCTGGGGTCAAATGACAGATTCTTTTTTGGTGATTCAATCCTATGCCTGAGTTTAATTTACTTTTCAAAACAGGCGTGCAGTGGAAAAGTTCGATCAGATGAGAGGGGACGAATTCAAATCATTTGGTCTTGCACTGGAATATTCAACTGAAATGATGTATCACAGAGAGGTATAGCCAGCAGGTACCTAGTAGATTAGCGGAAAGAATGAGGTTGGTCTGCGTAGTATGGAATATCATTCGGACCGACGTATTGACAATTGTAGCATAACTACGCAACGCGTCGTGTCGGGCCTTGGCGCGCAAGCTGAGGCTTCGTGTCAATATCTTAATATCCAGTATCCACTTTCGCAAACTGGATAATACCACTACGTCTGTGGATGACTTTACCCATTCACTCAGCAACTTGCAATTGCCTCTATGAGTGCTAAATATTAACATCCTCTTCATTGTGGATGTGATTGTATCCCTGCTCCCAATCCATCAACATCAAGACTCGCAGATTCTCAACTTCCAGCTTTGCTAGGAAGTTCATTTGACCAGTATGAATATCTTCAGGTTATCAGGTGAGCAACAGTATTATATCTCCTCATCAACCGGCCCTATCAGACTGATATACTTAATAGCTGATTTTTCTCATTTAATATCCATCTTCATCCTCTTGCATAAGATGAAGTCTTCTAGTGTACGACATTCCGATTAATTACGCTGATATAAATCTGACGCAGAAATGTAGAGCTGCTCTGGTTTATCTTTCAAATCACAAGTTTTGTATCTGCTGGTCTTTCTCACACGCTATCTTGGTGAGTCCTTTGCGCTTCCTATGAGAAGCTTCCTTTAACCATTATGACGGCCTAGATTTATTCTGGACTTTCACCGACTCCTTATACAACACCACCTTTAAGGTCCTTTTCATCAGCTCATCGGCTTACATTATCTACCTAATGCTCAACGATTACAAACCTACCCGGGATCCCAATTTGGACACATTTAAAGTCCAATACCTTCTAGGGATCAGTGCTATCTTGGCCGTCCTATTCCCACATGATTACAGCATTTCGGAGGTCTGTTACTTTCTCAGAAATGAAGAGGCCTGAGCTTCCTCTAACGTTTCTCAAGATACTCTGGACCTTTTCCATATGGCTTGAATCCGTCGCTATCCTTCCACAGCTTTTTATGCTCCAGCGCACCGGAGAAGCAGATACTATCACCACACATTACCTCTTTGCCCTGGGACTCTACCGCGCTCTTTATATACCTAATTGGATTTACCGTTACTTCGCAGAGAACCGCTTCCAGCCGATACCCGTCGTTGCAGGTATAGTCCAGACGCTCCTGTATTCGGACTTTTTCTATATCTATTACACAAAGTGAGTCAATTGCCCTCGCATTATTTTTAACGCTAGGCTAATGGAGAACAGGGTAATGAAAGGGAAAAAATTCTCTCTCCCGGTCTAGGTGGCGACAGGACAGTTCAGATGGGTGGTGATCTAGCCGATACGGAAGGGTAGAAGCAAGATTTTCCCCTGATTCCGATGAATGAATCAGTTCATATTACTCTGAACAGAACATGTGTGCCTTGTGTCAACCTGTATGTCTATCATTAGAAGCCCTTTGAAAGCATAAGGGTGTTAGATATGTATTGTATACATCATTTTACAAGCCCAACAAGCCTCCCAATTCTGCATTGTTACCTCGCACCTGCTGCTTGTAGGCATCTTTATACATCCTGGTCGTATGAATAATCTCAATTAAATGGAAAACAGACGATTTTCTCGGATATTTCATTCTAAGCCCAGGTACCGTATATGCGGTGTGCATGGGGAGACATGAGGCAGACAGGAGCTAGACGCAGTCGCACCCTTGCTAGCTTCTTTGTTTCCATCTTATAGATAGTCAACCTCGTGTTAGTAGCATAATTTCATTTAAAGTGATATCCTGGGTGCATCAGTAGCCGGCCCACATGGGGTATACATCTTTGGGCCCTAGAGCAACAACACCACTACTTAACAGTACTGGGCATTTATCCTCTTTCACTGGTACTTGCACAGCCATGGAGAATCTGAACACCGTTGTACAATGTAGACACATTAAGAGAATAAAATGAGGAGATCTTCAGATATTTGAAAATATTCTAAAGGGCCTGAATCTCACATAGCGCGAAATCAGCCGCTCCGCAACCATGTTAAAGACTGCTGGATGCTAGGATACTTTGACCGGTTCAAATCCGAATGACTAGAAGTCTCGATGATTCGCCTGCTCATTCGCAGTTGCATATGCCGGGCCATAACTGAGCTGAGACAAGTCATCGCCGTGGAAGGCATCTGATGTCATGGATATAGGACTTGGCAGGTTGGCCACCGATGCTCCGCTCAGCGATCTCACAGAACCTGCAATGAGGCCAGATCGTCCAACTGCGTCAAGATAATTACCTGACCAGCCAGCGCGACCATTTAATTGACTCAAATAGTCTGCTTGCGCCCTTTCCAGGGTGGGTTGGCCATATAGAATCGACTCTCGCCTAGAAGTTGGGGGGGAAGGAAGTCTGTGTGAACGACTCGGAGGCTCAAGTCGAGGGGAACTTCTGCTTGAACTAGGGGGCGTCAATCGTGCACCACCCCGACGAACTCGGCATGTAGGACATATCTTGACGAATCGGGAAATGAGCTCTTTCGGGACCCTTCAAGACTAGTTAGGAGGACCAATGGTGATAGTAGCATCATTCCAGGTATGGTACGAGCTTGAGCAGCGTCTCAAGCAACAGGGATGGAGATTGCTTACCAGGAATATATCTGCCGGACCTGTGCTGATGTTTTATCCCTACCGCCATGCTGACATTGCTGATGTGCCCTCGTGAGTATTTTAAAGAGCTTTTCTCGAATGGCTACAGGTTTTCCTTCGTGACAGATAATTTTTGCGCACTTTGATCCGAATCACCATATTAGTGCAAAGAGGCTCCTTGAACCCAACAGATGAAGTACAAACATTTGAGGATTCAATGCCAACAATTTGAAGTTTGAACATCTTTTTCACCCAGAATCTATTTTCAACAACTTAGCAACCTTTCCTTCATGAGGAGAATGGCAAGCAAGTGCCCAGACTGACACACAAAAGGGCAGGAAACTTGGGACCACGAGTTTGGGACCGGGGAAAGGTACCTGAATTGGGCTGATTCAATGGCAGTATCTTTTGGGTCGATCAGGACAGTCCTGATGTTCCGTGCTCTTCTGGCATGAATCAATGCTTTGTCTTGTTTCTTGACTGATAGGTCATCCACATAACTGTTGTACCACGTAAGTGGGTGTACTTCAGTGCATAAATTGAGAGGCCGTAATGAAACAGCTTACCATCTTATCAATTGATCAAATTCCCGCACGCTAGGAAAACCCTCCAATGGAGGAATAACTGGCTCTGACAGCATCGTGTTCTCATTGAGAGATTCCTGGCTCTCTATTCCTATCTCACTGATTGCTTCACGAAGAGGTAGATACCTCGGCGACTGCAAATATCGCGCTTGCCGTGCACATTGTGCGGGTCGGGGCTGCACGACTTCATCTTCTGGGGCGACCGGAATGGAGTGCATAGGTGATTGACTGATGCTGGTAGGTAAGCCAGCCTGAGTGTAGGCGGGTCCAATTTGAGGTGCGTATGAACCGAACGTTTGCTGAGAGAAATGATGTGGTGCCGTGCCATTGCTGCTGAAGTCATGGCTATCCGCATGACTATAAGAGATAGGTAGAGCAATCTGTTGATTCACTAAATAGTTGTCATGACCCTCAGCGATACGCCTACTAAAGCCGCTCATGTCGATGGACTGTTGCAGCTTCGCTGGTTGAACACCGTGTAAGCGTAGCTCGCAGACGAAGACGGGTGATGATTGTGGACATATGCCAGGTCTTCCTGATACCTGAAGACATGTCACGACAGAATAACTACACAAGAGGATGTACTGAGGAGAAAAATATAGACATAGAAAACTCACCCAGCTATCGATGTCTGGAAGACTTGTTCCTGAAGTGGGTAGATATTCAGGCAAATCGCTCGCATTTATGAATGGGGAAGCACCAAAGAGGGATTGGGGTAGAATCAATTGGAGCAGAAGAACACCTGGAGGTATTGAAATGAGCCAACAACTAAATATATGTCTGAAAGGTTCGAGCCCATCCCTGACCCAGCCCAGTATGACTCGCATGAAGAGAACTGCCATACTAAGTAAGAAGCCATAACAATTATATTCGGCAGGGATGCAAGGTCACCCCTGATGGAGGTTGGAAAGGGAACGAATACAGCTGCTGCAATCCCTGAAGGAAAAAAAAAAAAAAAAAAAAAAAAACGGAAAGACAGAAGCCAGAATCCTAAACATAAGTGTGTTGAAACGATAGATGCCCTAGGACCAGGTGAGGTCGACGCTTGAGCAGCTATGACGGTAGGCTACGACCAGCCTGTCAGGTACCATGTATGCAGAGGGGAGCTCCTTTGCAACAAAGCGCAGTGGGCTGCGGCATCAGAAGAACAAATATTCACGGCAACAGAGTTGGAGCTGTGAAAAGGACAGGGATCCAACGCTGGACTTTCAAGGAAACAGAAAGCAGGATAATGATATGAAGAAGGGAGGGGGTATCAGAATGGAAAGGGTCACATTGCCACTTTTGCATTATAGAATAGTCGGTCTGAACTTCTCTATGAGTTCATTGGCCAGCATATGAATGAGAGGAAGATCGAACAAGGTGATATTGACAGTATTGCTGTAAAGCTTGCTGCTCATGCTTGCAGAATAGTAGATAACACTCGGAATGTATCAGTACAGACCTACCAAACTTCTTAGTTGCTGATCTAGGCAATCATAATGAGATCGCATAGGTACTTGGCCACCGACCACTGTCACTCTTAGGGTGGGGGAAAGAGAAGGCTCATCTGAATACCATGTCTGGGCAAGTAACCACTGCAGATATTTCTTGTCCTTGGACTTTTGTTTTTCATAGTGTTACAGGAAAGCGCTGCGAGGTTTGAACACTGTCAGCAACCGTCCTGAGATGTTTGTGCCTGTGTCTCATCTAGATGGATGGGAAATCAAACAATGGCACAATAGGACAAGTGATTCATCTCCAGTGATCAATAGTGACGGAGGTTTGATTGCTAGGTTCAGCTCGCGGGCATCTGAGTGCATGCCATGATTGCAGGCTGCAGGGCGCCTAGGAATGCGCAAATGTTTGCGTCGGGTCCTGTCGACACCATTGGACCATATACGTAGGAGTGTCTGGGAACACGAGCCTCGACAAGGCTCTTCGCTGCAGTTGTTGCTGGGGGCTCTCTACCCTCCAGTACTTATGCTTCCAGGTGCATCCGAAAAGCCGGCTGGCCCAAAAGAGATGAACTTTGCCGCTTAATAATAAACATCACTCATGCAGAGGATGGTTGACACATCATCATTGGACGGCACACGACGTGGTGAAAGGTTGCGGTCAGATTTCCTGCAGCAGAGTCTCGAACCTGGCTTTTTCCCGTTGTTTGCTTTTCTCCCAAAACCGCTGGAAAACCGACAAAAATATGATGGCGAAGCCGAACTGATTATGAGCATGGCCAAAACCAAAGACAAGTGCTCAATTTCATCTTGTGTCAAGCTGGACGATAATTATTGGTAATTCATCGACAATTTCCGGCCGATTGGCCGGACCGGGATCCGTGAGCAAATATGTATTGCCTGCAGTTCCATCAGTAGTAATTCGCTTGTTTCATTCCGTTTTCACATTGGAGGTTATATTGTTACCAGTCGGTAAGTCCAGTCAAGAAAGGCCTACGAACAGCCTCCTCTGGAGACTGCCCCCGCTCTTGTAGCCATTGGCGAGCTTGGTTCAAAGTCAACCATCATATATCTAGATGGTTGGCCCCCGTGCTCCGTACCTTAACTCACTAGAGAGGTATAAACATTGATTGTTATTTACACTAAGCTGTGGGGAGGAACGACGTTAGCGACCATCCAATTTGGAGCACCTGTCATTGCTCGATTGCCTACCCGGCAATCATTACAAGATCTCAGGTAATGGCTACCAGTGATGAGAGAGGTGAGAAGCAGAGGAGACTGACGAGATAGATATGGAAAGATGACGGCCTGAGTAGAAGTGGGAGAATAATGAATGTTGGTTCAAGTCGACAAACCGGCTACATACATGAGCCTAGACTTCTCTCGTCTGTTTAATGTTAGCGCGTCGTAAGGAAGAACTGGATTGATGTAATCTCATATCCGAGCTGTAGAATTCTTTCTGCTTGCGTTTTATGCTGTGTTTCTATGGGTGGTACACACATGTTTGTGTTAATTTTATCATGACCCCTCTTGTTTAAAGGTGCCTATCTATAGATCGTCCTTGGATCAATCAGCCCCAGCCTCTCCTATTTATCAATACTTTATCTCTGACTTATTATATGTGCCTTTGTTGTATGCACCTATTATGATCTACCGAGCATTGGCTTTACTTATTGGTCCACTTTTCATCTCCTAGCCATGAAGCCTTGAAAGTTCCGCTTTTCCCCATGCATGCAGCCACTGTTCTCTACAAGTTGCATATGGACGCTATTGGTTGACTGGCAAGGTGGGCTAGAAGCAGCTTGTCGTAGTGGCTCATTCATAGAGAGTGCCGCGACGCTTCAGCCTGTGAAAAAGAACTGAACGTGATATAGGGAGCAAGATGACCCTACGCGAGGGGATCATCCATACATGAGGAGATTGTCCAGGGACCCAATATACTGTTCTCTGCTAGTTATACTCGCGGTCAGGGTTATCCCCTTATAGCCCTACAGCTCTTGTAATACTACAGTGGGGTGCAAAAAGTATTCGACCACCCCTACCTTACCGCCTACTATTAGCTAAACCTAATTAGGATGGATTTTGTTCCCATTATAACTAATATTTTGTATACCAACCATCTGCCTGTATAACTGCCTTCACCTAGTTTGCCTTTACGGCCCATTTGGTTGTGATATGTTAGGGAAATAAGGGATATGTACACGTTTTGTGGTCTTCTGCCGGCAGAATAGTAGGCGGTAAAGTATGGGTGGTCGAATACTTTTTGCACCCCACTGTATGGATCCCTTTGGTCGGGAAAGTTTGATTTCGGCAGGTAGTAGGTAGGTATGCAAGCATTATTGCTATCCAAGGCAGCTCTAAGCACTCACCTGCGTCCATGACCAACGCTCTAATAACATATATCACATCTCCTACAACAACACAGCCCGGTTAGGAATGAGCTACAACCTATGAAAATAGATAGCATGAGAATTCAGCATAGCGAATGGATCTATCTCGACTCTTTATCTCCAACCATCCCACTCGAGTCTAAAACGATGAAACTTGTAACAAATAATTAAGCCAAGGTTAGCCCTAAACATTCAACCAGGCAGGAAAAAAGTGATGCGTATGCACAAACATGCCGATACCGGACCAAGCCACAAAAGAAAATCGGGTTATTGGCTACAAATCTGGATAGGATATACCTGATTGAGACAAATTATAGGTACACAAAAGTTACAATACAATCGCCGTCACAGCAAAGTCGCATTCAGCAGAAACAAACGAGAGGAACAAGAAAATGTCAAAGTCATCTCTCGCTGGCCAGTTTCATCAGGGCCAACAAGAATATATCGTAAGCTCATGCACGAAGTTCATAGCAGCCGAGCCAGAGTGAACACCCACCCATATAAAAGCATCGTCCCAGTCAAGTCCTCAACTGATCAAACCTCGACGATCCATTCAATCAAAAGAGCAGCAACAATCAGAACAGACCTCCACCAGGATGCTTTCCTGGGTATCGCAACATTTCCCGATTAATAGTTATGCCCTCCGAAAGACGAAGTACGTTGAATATGTTCACATGCGGCGGACTGCTTGAGTTTGATGAGAGCCATTCAAACCAACTATATCTCGGATAGCCCACCTCCAACTGTTTCCATGTCTATCACGTTCGGATTGGACCCATTTTTCGACCTTTCGCCTCCACTTCTCTTCCTCGACACGTTGGCGTCTCACGAATTCTGGGCCAACATCAAACTCCTCTGTCATGGGCCACTCGTCTGATGAGTCGCCGCAACTCGGCTCATCACCACTCACAGTACGGTCGAGAACATCGTAGCTACCAGAACCTGGGCCACTTGGAGGTTTTCTCTGACTTTTTTCTTCGAGGTCATCAAGTCCGGCGAAGACATCGTCTTCAACCTGTACTGCCACCATCCCCGGTGCGCCCGGCTGAGATGATGCCAGCTTCAGCCAGCACATGCGTCGTGGATCGAAAACCATCCCGCCAACGACCTGCACATTCTGCATCGCACTCACATTGGTGATCAAAGCGGGTGCCGGTTTGGGGGACTTTGGGGATCTTAGAGACTCAAACCCAATAACGGAAGTCTCGTTTCCCTCCCATTGGAAAGAGTCCGGATTGTAATGCATACCGTTCACGTCTAGAAAAATTGTCAACTAAAAAACAATTCAAATGTAGGGGACAACACGTACACTTCGGTTCCTGAGAGCCCTTTCCTATTGACTTGATCAGGAAGGGCTTACCACCGGACGGTGTGACACCTCTAGTTTTTCTGCTAAGCGTCGCCGGGTTCGAAGGAACACGAGCGATGTTATGATTTCTCCAGTTCGAGCTGAGAGGGCCAAGTGGATTGCTCTCCCGGCTTTTCAGGTTGAATGCTATTGAAGCGATACGTTGTTCTCTTGCATTTCTTGAGGCGTTTGTATCCCGTGCAAACCGAGGAGTAAGGTCGTATGGTGTAGGGACAGTACACGGAGTCGACGGCGGTTTCAGAACTTCTGTTCGTGAGGGACGAGTCTGATTATGACCGAGTCTGCCACGGAGGGACCTCGGGACACCGCGTCCAATTGGGTGCTTGATGAACTTGCTCTCTGCAAAGGAGGACGTAGGTAAATCGTCAAATGATTCCAGCTCAGTCCCATCGCCGAAGTTATGCCTCCGCGTAGGTCTAGTGATAGTCTGCTTCGCGGCGGTGATCAAATTCTTACACTGATATTCATCAGTAATGCTGTTCGAAATCGAATGTCGACCTGATCGAGAATATCGAGATACAGGGACTCGTGAGCTAAGGATTTCGCCGGAACCATCGGAATTTGTCCGACGAGAGTATCGAGGACCCTTTACATTGACGTGATGAGATTGAGTTTCGGAAGCCCCAGCTGGAATAAATGGCGTTTGGGCCTTGCGGCTCAAATATTTTGAGTCGCTTCCTGTGCGTTCCACCGGCGTCCTTGCTCGAACTTGAGAAATGGAAGGGCGTGTTGATTCATCTCCGCGAGAAAGAGAACCCTGTGAGTATGACACCTGCGCAGATTGCGGTACACTTCGAATAGTCGGCATGGATCGTTTGTTCCTGAGGGACTGTGTGCCGCTAGGGGCGCGGTCGCTGCTTAATGGGGTCTTGGGAGATCGAGAAGTCACAGATCGCCGGCCGGGAGTCGAAGGTGTCGGAGATGTCGATATTGGTCTTGAGGGCAGGCTAGAGACAGAGGCATGGGTTACATGACCCCTCGCCCAAAATCGTAAGCCCGGAAACTTTGACAGCGGAGCTCCACTTTCTGAAACAGTCTCGAGATGTGTTGAATGACGGTCATGACCCAAAAGGCGCGGAATCCGAGTCCTGGGAGAAACCGCAGTATTTGTGAATGTGATGGAGGTTGTTGAACGGCGGGCGGGACTGCTGGGACGCTCAACCTTGTATTTTACGTTTGGGTTGAGGGAAAGCTTCTTCAAATCGAAAGCATCGCCGCTTTCGATTTCGAGCCCTGCGAAAAAATCATCCGAGCTAGTCAGCTCATATTCGGCCTGGCCTGATGACGAGTAGCGCGGTCTATCAATAGAGCCGGTATCCTGGCGCTTCTTCAACATTGATTCCAGGTCCAGAGGACCCTCGGGAATTACAAGTCCATCAAGCCCTTCATCCTCGCTCTCGCCTGTCCGGCAACTGGAGGCACTAGGACTAACAACCGAGACTGCGGAGCTTGGAATTGAACGGTGGTCTCTCTTTGTGCCACCGAAACGAATCCCTATACTACCTTCGGACCAATCCAGGTCGAAATCGTCTGCAACAGGGCTAGTGGCCTCCATACCGTCTTTGCGAAGAGAAAGATGAAGAGGAAAATCATCCGCTGGTAATTCGAAGTCGTCCTCAACATTTTCGACAGGCGCATCGATCCCTGTTACGCTGTGCTCGGCAACTGATCTGGTCGATTTTGGTGACCGAGGCTTCGCAACTTTGATGGTAGGGACATTGTCATTATCCGCCAAGCTGTAATTGCTGTCATCCGCAAATTGACTTAGATTTGTTAGGGCTGACTGCAAGCGCGTCGAAAGATCATCTTCCCATAAAGGAGAAGGAGATCTTTTCACCGGACTGTTTGTGGCTGAACTGAGCTGCCTGAGGGTCTCCGGGAAGACTGTGTCCTTAAACTTTTTGAGCTCGAGCACAGCATCAGGACCTGGAAGCTCAACGTCGTCAGACCAATCGTCAATAAAATTCTTCCTCCGTTTTCTTCGCCCAAGTCGCTTGATCGTTCCCCCAACGAGAGCCGATTTGGGAACGTTGACTGGCAAGGGAATCCCTGCATTCTTGGCAGATGCAATGGCTTCTTCGCTCAAAACTTCGTCGTCATCAGGAAGCTGAACCTGCAAATCCTCATCTTCTGCCGCGTTCGAGTCTAGGTCAGAGCGAGCAGACCGACGGGATGATATAGAATCTCGATGACCCGATCGACGAGTGGATACATTCGTTACGGATGTAGCAGTTGATGCCGTACGGATATGGATGTCTTCGTAACAGTGTAGATCCCCATCGTCGTCCCAACACTCGATCGTCTCTTCGTCCCCATGTGGGACCTGACAAGTCGATGACTCCATGTTACGGAGGGCTTATCGAAGAACCGGTGGCGACAGAAGAGAATATCATGTAAAGAAAGTTGGACCAACTTAGGACAGACGATTCCAGGGAGCGGGCTCAGAAATCTCCCTCGCTAACACAGAGTCGAAAGCCAATTGGGGCATCATCCCGTTGTCCCTTGGTGCAGGTGCAGTATTCCCAACGCAGTGCGTCAAAGGCTATCTCAAACCTGATGGCAGTGCTGGGGATCATCCAGGTGCGTCTTACACTGCAGATTCAGGTTGGACTTAGACTCAGGGAGTCAGTGAGCACGTTACGGAGATCAATGTAATCAAATGCTCCGGAAGACACCAGGAATAAACTGAAGATCCAGGCCTGTAGTATGCTGGTAAATAGAACCGGTCGAGGTTTTGAAGGCACGAAGATCGCGACGAAGTACGATTTAATTCAAGTGACAAATAGTTCAAACCCTTCGATGTATGAGGTCGCAAGGTCACTAAGGTGGGTGGCGGGAAGGATTCCTCCCGGAGGGTGGAGGGAACGTGCTTTTAGGGGACGGGACGACCAAGGGGCAGAATAATGAGGAGACGATTGAAGTTCTTGGAGTATGTGACTGGGGATCTGTTTCCCCAACCCCTCAACCTTATCTCTCTGAATACAAATACTTATATTTCTGTCACATATTCGTCAGAGACGCTCACAGACGATTCTATTGGAAATAAAGCATTCACTGCAAAGGTTAAGAAAGCTCTTCAGATGAGGGGAGGAAGACCCATGGCACCTCTCTCACTTGCCACTAACTTGTCTTGCTACGGAGTACTGGCTATCCAAATAGAGGAGTGTGCTCATCAAAGTCTCTGTTTGTTCAGCAACAATGCTAACTTCTATCATACTGGCGGCATGGGTACTTTTTCAGCCCTCGACCACCTAGGATGTGTGTTCACGCAGAGTCAATGTAATATCCAGCTTAAAGGGCAATGTCGTTCTCCAAGTAATAGCCTGAGTCACAGGCAATGGAATGTAAAGAGCCGAAAGGCGAGTGCCCAAATTATAGCAAAGTTTTGACTAGCAATTATGCGTAAGTATCTGTATCATTGCGCCCAACCTCACGGAGGTGGTCGAATTTGCACGTCAGGTGTGTTTATATTGCCTGAGAACATTCGAGCTTGGTCTTGATTTGGGCCTCGCATGGTTGTTGGCTCATCCACAGCCGGTGATCTCGAGCAGATAACTTTTGTAAAGAGAGGTACTATTGGGAGACCATTGTCATTGGGTATACAAGTCTACCTGCTGTAGGTCCTATTTGAACCCTGGCAACTAACATCAACCCTTGGAAAGTTCGGCCGGACAACTTTCGTGGGCGGCATTCTTGGCTGTCGATCATCCATGGTTGTGTTCGTTCTTTCCACTAACATGAGGCTCTTCGCGGAACGAGTAGATTCCTTCAACTTTGGGTGACGTTAATGCCTAGCTGGCTTGCCATTCTCGTGGAAACAAAAATGAATAGGCAGCACTAATGGCTCCATGCGATGAAAGACACACAGTTTTTGAGAAATAAGCGGTTCTCTGACGTCTGATCGCAGAGCTAGTTTGCACGCATCGGCCTTTAACCACAGGCATTAACCACAGCACAGAACACTCAGCATACACTCTATCATTATGCCCTCCAGCACACTCGACCTCTCCCAGAGGATCCTCCGCATTTCCCGGAGTGATGATACTCATGGTTACGTGCTCCTCCAGGTCTCCCCCACCAGCTCTAATGCCCTGGATCTGGATATTGCTGCGACGGAGGGGGAGAACCCCTATACTGGCACTGGTATGTTCTGGTTGAATTATTCTCTGCGTGATCAGTTCATATATCACACCATCGTTTCCTTTCTGCTCTGGACCACTTTCTAAGGCAAGTGACACAGTGCGACAAACCCGCCTGAAAACTCTCTGCGCGAAGAACTACCGAGGTAGCGACGACGAATGGGTTCAAATTGTGTCATATGTTTTTGGTCAGCTCAAAGAACCCGTCCCAAAGTCCGAAATACTCTCTGGAATTGAATCTTCGGCGAGTATCATCGAATCGGGCGACGTTAGTAGGGAGCTAGTTATCACGATACGCAAACGAGTCCAATCCATCACAGTAGGCTCCCGTCATGAGCAATCTTTCCCGTATCAATCTAATTTCGGACAGCAAAGGCTGGGTTCTGTGACCCTAAGACAGGATGATGAACAGGCAATTCAACTATTCGATTGGTCGGGTGCAGCTGTTGCAAGGGCAGATACTCTTGCGGAACGTCTTTCCACTTTAACAGATCGTTACCGCGCCGCCGAAAACGCAATCCAACGACTCAACCAGCAGTTAGAAGAATTCATGAGCGCCAAGACCCAGCACGATGAGTTACTGATGGCCAATTTCGTGCAATTGTTGAATGAGAAGAAGCTCAAGATTCGCAATCAACAGCGCCTCTTGGCCTCCGCAAAGGTAGACTCTAAAAAAGGTATGATTCGTTGTGGCAATTGCATTGAATATATGGCATCATTGACTCATGGCATTCAATAAAGCATCAGAGATTCGGTCAGCAATCTCGGCCACACATCCTCTCTCTGGCCCGTCCAATTCCAAAACAAAGCGATCCGCTCAAGACATGTTAGACAGTAAATCCGATAGTGAGGACGGATTTGAGAGGATGGAAGTCGATCACGATAGGCAAATCGATGGTCACTCAGACGATCAGGAAACAGAAGATGAAGAAACTTCTACGCCCCAGCCCCTTGAAGATGACGAAAACACCAACACAGGCGAAGCACTTGCGTCACCATCAATAGAAAACGAGCGCGAAGACAACAAGCAGGCATCAGACGAAAAACCTCAAAACAGCACTATACTAACAAATTCAGCCGTCCCACCACCCCGAAGAGAGCTTCCGTTTGTTAAGAAGCCACAGGTGGATCATATGCCACCAAGATCAATTGAATCCGTCGCCGCAGGGGAGGATGCTGAAGCAACGGCGGGGGAAACTGATGATGATGAGTTGTAATTTGCGGCGAGCGCTGCGGATCCGAACTTCCTACAACTCGAAGCTTCAATTACCGACACATATAACATCTTTTCCTCTCTGGGGCATGTTCAACGCTACGTATGACTACTATATCGCTTCAATTAGAGCGACCAAAGCGAGATAACACTCCAGGAGCTTATTCAGAAGAGCTGTAACATCCAAATTTACACACTCCTTTCAGCCAAGAGAACGGACCATATTACTGATGGGAGGGTCCACATTGAATAACTCCTTTTGACTCGGAAGACTGTCATTTTCTCCACATCATATGTACATATTCACCTCCCCAGATCAGTTTTGAGGATGACCGACAACGATTCGGAGATACACTGGCCATGTAAAATTGAAAATAATCGATAACTATGGGGAAACGAAAAAGGAGGCAAACCAATACTTAGGTGGTACAATGGAAACGCCTGATCCAACAGACAAAGGAGAACAGACCGAAATGGCCGCAATACGAGCCTGCGTGTCCTAGCCGTACAGAGCCTGGGGAGACATTTCACCAGCAGCCATGAAGTTCGTCTCAGGATTTCCCGTGGCCTTAGCTGCTGAACAGCGGGCCATGGTCGGGGAACTAGATTCTCGATTAGCGGTGGACATGACGCAGGTTTGAAAAATAAACTGACCTCCGAGCAATGGAATTAGTAAAATAGAAGTCCTCGATAACCTTCCTGAAAGGTGTACCAGTTGGCTGAACGCCCTTGTTCTGGTCAACCAGTTGTACTTTGCTCAGTGAGCTCAGGGAAGTTGGCTCAACGACATCGTACCGGCGCATGACAGGACTGATCTCCTCCATGCGATCGCGGAGTGCCTCAATGTCGTCATAGGGAAGCGGTTTGTTGAGGAATTCACTGGCAGCACGGATAATCTTCCAGTCATCACGTGCGGCACCAGGCAAGGAGGTGGCCGCCCGAGTGACTTGGACACGTCCTTCAGTGTTAATATATGTGCCCGACTTCTCGGTATATGCTGCACCGGGGAGAACGACGTCGGCCAATTGAGCACCACGATCACCGTGGTGGCCCTGATAAATGACAAATGCATCGCTCGGAATTTCCCTTTGACTAACTTCATCTGCGCCTAAGAGCCAGATCATTTTCGGCTTGGTCTGCGCTACTTCTGAAGATGGCGTAGTGAAACCGACTTCATAGGCAGCGGCACGGGATGCAGCACGTTGAAGAACGTTGTAGCCTTGCCATTCAGGGGTGTTGAAGTTGTTTCGATGTTTTTCAACGAAGCTGCCAACGATTTCGAAGACCGCTTTCGCATCCTGATGTTCAGCTGCGGCGCTTCCGACAATGATCATCGGCCGCTTAGCAGAAGCAAGTTTCTCCCCGAATTCTCCAGACAAAGCGGCCTTCAACGAAGAGGTGTCTGAGCCAAGGTGTTCGTATTCAAAAGTGCTTTCAAACTCCTCTCCAACCAACCCAATTTGGAGGTCTGAGCGAAGATACTGCTTGCGTATGCGCGCATTGAGAACTGCTGCTTCATGGCGGGGATTCGTAGCCACCAGAAGGATGACATCGGCTTCCTCTATTCCGTAGATTTTCGAATTGAAGAGGTAGTTTGAGCGTATATCAATTCCATGGGCAATGGGAGAGTCGCCTCTCGGCTGATCCAGAGCTAGATTATCGGATCCAAGCTTGTTAGCTAAGTCTTTCATCGCCACAAGCGACTCGGCATCGACTAGATGCCCTGCGACAGCCTTGAATTCATTCTCCTTCAGCTGCAGTTTCTGCTGAGCGCTAGAGATCTCAGTTAAGGCTTGCTCCCAGGTTGCAGGAACGAATTTTCCGTCTCTCCGGATCAATGGCGTCGTCAGTCTCTGGGTCTTCAAACCGTCACATGCAAACCGAGATTTATCGTCGATCCATTCTTCATTGATGTCGTCATTCAGTCTCGGAAGCACTCGCATCACTTCCATGCCTCTAGTATCTATCCGGACATTGGAGCCCATAGCATCGTGAACATCAATAGACTCGGTATGCTTCAGTTCCCATGGACGAGCACGGAAAGCATAGGGTTTCGATGTTAGAGCACCAACAGGGCAAAGGTCAATTATATTCCCGGAGAGCTCGGAGTCGAGGTTCTTCTCCAGGTAAGTCCCAATCTGCATATCGTTACCTCTACCGGTAGTTCCGAGGTCCGGAGCACCAGCTACATCATTCATGAACCGAACGCAGCGAGTGCAGTGTATACACCGGTTCATGGATGTCTTGACGAGAGGTCCGATATTCTTATCTTCAACGGCACGCTTTCCACCAACCTCGTGGAACCGACCGCGGTCAGCTCCGTAGCGCATTGACTGGTCCTGAAGATCACATTCACCTCCCTGGTCGCAGATAGGACAATCAAGAGGATGATTAGCCAGTAGAAATTCCATAACACCCTCCCTGGCTTTATGCACGAGCGGCGAATCTGTTTTGACATTCATCCCGGGCTGCACAGGCCAAGCACAGGATGCCACTGGTTTGGGAGCACGTTCAACTTCAACGAGACACATACGACCTAAAAGCTTAGAGTTAACTCAATCAATTGAAATAAGCCTTTGAGGAGGAGACATACAATTTCCCGCAATCATTAGTTTCCTGTTTATTGTGTTAGCAAGCCTGATTAACTAAAATGCGCGAGTGAAGCCATACTCATGATAGCAGTATCTGTAGCAAATTCGTCAGTCACACTTGCCAATTCGTAACTGCTCAATCAAACATACCTCGGAACTGTCACGCCTGCCTTTTCACAAGCCTGAATGAGGGCCGAGCCAGCTATAATTCGGTGTCAGTAGGGATACTAGCACCGGGCCATAGGAAATTCGAGCGACCTTCTACTGAAACCTTTTTGCCATCTGATTCACAAATGTCAGCGCACAGATACTCGTCAATTCAGACTACCCGGTCTATCCCACCGATTGTGAGCTCCACCTCAGCAGAGCGAGGGGTTGTCGTCGCGAAGGTCCTGTGCTTGTTCAGTTTAGGGACCCGGAAGGACCGGGCGGCCGCACGAAACAACTGCGGCCGCATAGTGAGATTGAAATCAAATATCTTGAGAAGGAAAAAATAGAAAGAACCCGGGACGGAGAAGGACAGAAGGGTGGTAGAAGCGAAGCGTTGGCAGAGGTTGTTCTTGTTAGGACTACTTTTGGCGTGTTCCCTCGGATTTGGTTCGAACATTACTCGCAAATTGCGGCCTGCGGATTGGTTCGGATTCTCGGAACCTTTGTTATTCCGAATCCTGGCTTTTTAAAAGAATTCCGCAGAGCTCAGGGTCTTCTCTTCCTTCTTTTAATCAACAAAACTCATTCACGGGCGTGATTTATTGTAGGAGGCAGGACATCGACAATACCTATCTCCTCTGCTACATGACCCAAGACCAGAGGCACTGAGCTGGAGCTGCTTAGGGTTACCGCCGCCATAATGGTGGCACTGCCTCATGATGGCATAGTTCCTTACCGACAGTTGCTACATAATTTTGTCCCAAATTTTAGCCAATATATTTTACGGCTACCGGCTGACACTATATTAACTTCCTTTTCTGCTTCTCTTATAGTATCGGTGCAAAACCGAGCGGCTTCTAGTCTGAAGACCTCATCTGATACTGATTAAGAATCGTTTAGTAAAGTGTCTGTTTTCTAATGTGAATACAAGCGAACTTCTCGAAAATTTCAGACCCTCAAGTCGGATTATGTGCAATCAAAAACTACACTTCGATAAAAAAGGAATGCTATAGTAAACAAAAACGTATCCATGATATATAATGTACATACCGCATGCTACTAAGCGTCGCCTGATTGCCAAGTTGACTCTTGTTTTGTACCAGGTGGTAGCCATGTCCTGGACGTGCTACTTCCCCTCGGCCGAACATGTTCGAATGCGTCGTCTTCTTTTTTCGAGTTCGCCGCCAAGACAGCAGAGCTGTCCATAAATTGAGTTTCACCGGTTCTCGAAGGTGGAAAGGCGTAGCCATTCGAATCCCACGTTCTCTTTGTTGGAACACTTAAGGGAAGAATGGTTTCTTTGGTGCGAAAATGATCGGCGTTTGCTCTTCGGTCTGCCACATCGTCATGACTATTGCGATCATAGAGATACAGCCCAACGAAGGTGAGTGCGATACCGAAAGCTTGTAAACTAGTCGTGGAGCTGCCAAACCATACGATCGCAACGACGATGACGAAGACTCTCTTGACCAGAGAAGCAACGGAATAGGACACTGGGGATATCATTGATAGCAGAACAAACGCCAGAATATTTTGCGCAAAGTGTGAGATTCCATTGAATACGAATTCCACGAAGAGCGCACCGTGATCCAAAGAGTTGTCTTTCTCTGATAAAGAGATGGCACCATCTTGCATGAAATCTGAGATCAATCGATAACCTTCGCTGATAAACCAAATTGGCAACGTGAGGATGAAGGCGAGGCCCGAGCAATAACAGAGGAGATTGAGTTTGTCCAACTTCTTTCGACCGCTTGCCTGAGGTTCCGACTCTGCGCGGGAAGCTTCGTTGAAGAGCTTTTTGGAGAAGATATTTTGAGAGACGAAAACCAATGCCGCTAGTAATGCGCAAAGGATGCCAAAGAAATTCGTCGAAAACCCGGTAGAACAGGCGAGCATGACACCTAGGGTCAACGGAACAAGAGATAGATAAGTGGCTTTGGCATATCGAATGCGAAAGAACACTCGATATGCTAAAACGGTAAAAAGGGGCGAGAGGCCTTTGATGGTGTGAACCAGTGATACTGGTATCTGAGAAGTAGCCATTGAGCTGAGTATATGTCCAGCCAATTGAAAAATTGCCAAGGGCAAGGTTGTTACGATAACATCGCGGGACGGGTAGCGTATGCCATTCCTGAGAGCCGGAACATTGTTCTTAAGCCAGGGGAAGATCGCCGACAGATATGCCAACAATAGACACCATATTGAGACAAATGCAAACTGTATGACCGTGAGAGTAATCGGTTTGGGAAGAGCATTCAAGATGGATTTGGAAGATGTGTTCGTAGTAGCGGAGGTCATATACCATATAAGGCAAAGTATCTCGACAAAAATTAGTTTCAGAATAGAGAAAGAGTGAGAGTGTATGAGCTTACTATTAATCGATACGAGACCGGCGCTCGCAGCGCTTGAGCCAATTCCTGAGCATTAGCACTAACGCTGGCGTTGCGTGTTCTAATCGTGGTAATTGCTTCGCTAATGCTTTTTCTCGACTTGTGTTTCGGAGGTCGGATTGGTCCTTTGGTATAGTCTCGAGGCAGATAGCCTCCCTTTCGTGGCTGCCAATGATCACTCGGCTCATGTTTTGATGTGGGATTCGACTTGGGCTCTCCCGACTCTGTTGTCTTTTGGTAGAGGCCCTCGTCAAATGGTGGAAATTGATCTATCGGGCTCGTCACCGACTGAGAATTGGGTGCTTTTGCTGGCGGTTGAATTTCTGGCTGTCGTATGGATGAGCGCCTTCCGATGCCGGTCACCGTGGTCGTAGTCATGTTTCACATTCAAATCCTGCGATTACTTGGGTAGGTATCTTAAGCACTGTGTGGTAGGCGTATTTTAGTTATATAGACTTGTCGAACCAAAAAAAAAAAAAAAAAAGAAAGAAAAAAGGGAAGAACCATTGCGGCTGAAATACGATACCTTGTGACGATTGCCAATGGGTCAAGGAACAGATTGCAGCTCCTGGATCTATGTTGATCGGTTCTGGAAGAAATTCCCCTTCTTCAAGTCATTTATCAGCAGGACCAGATCCATAGAATCAAAAGTGAGAAGATGCGTGGTTAAAAGGCTTCAGTTCTCAACGCCCAGAAGATGCTACCTATACCTAGGTAGATACCTCATTAGTGAGTCGTTTGCGGTCTTCCTGCTGGGGTGACGAAGTGTCACGAATTTGGCAGAAGGTAGCGAATGAACATTGAGGATCAGGGCCACGCAACAAACCACTTGCCAAGAAACCGGGGCGGTCATCTTGGTAGCCTGTCATATTCCATGAAGAATAAAGGTACCTACCTGTCTTATACAGAGTAGATCAGATAGTTTACACAAATTGAATTGAATTACCAAATTTCGCTGCTCCAAGTAGCATTTTCTAACCCCTATCGACCGCTGGTAATATACGTATGATCATCGTCCGGTCATATTGCTCATCTCATATGATTATCACTTAATGACACGAACCCAGCGTAAAAGGTTTTCTGATAGTAATGGCAATTACATTTACTGCCTTAGGTGATGTCGGGTGGTACATAGTGAACTCCGTGTCGAGGAGGTAATAATGATCTCTAGACACAGAAAGGCAAACCAGCAAGGGCAACTATATCAAGACGCGATAGTAGTACCTTAGTATCTACTAGGTCAGTTGTGGGTCAGAATGGAATCTAAACTAGGCGAATCGTCTTCAGATTTGTCTATTTCGCATAGTACATGTAGTCTGACTATCTGGGTGCTGCAGTCTGCAAAGAAATGTCACGTGGCTGGGTGCTTTTTCTAGCTACAGGCGGTAGCTGCACGTTGCTTTGATACTCAGAAACGACGTCGTGTTCATTGTTCAGTCTCAGATCAAGTACCATCGCAACTTGAAGCCTATGAGATATCAACTCGACTAGCCTACCTGAATGTCTTTATAATGAAAACCCTTGGCGCCGAAACTGCTACTATTTACGAATACCATCCTGTGATAACACGTCGAAGTTGTCTGGCCACTCTTATTGCGATATGTCTTTATTCTGTAACCACTGTATGCAACGGTCTTCTCGTAGAGAATGATTCGCCTCAGCTCCTACTTGCGCAAAATCTCGCAAGCATCTCATTCTCAGATGAATGGCAGCTACTTGGCCCTTTCCAATGTGGTACCAGAGGTTCGTGCCACTTTCAGGCGCCCCTAGCTGAGAGCCAGCCACAAACAAGTAGAAAGTTGCGAGCTGATTTGACCGCAATTTCCCAGAGGCTGTCTGGGGTGCCGATCCCTTGGAATCTCATGGTGGGTTTCATAGCCTTTCTTTTGATGCTAATGCAAGCTTCGACAGCGCGCTAGCAGTCAATGGGAGCGTCAAATGGAAAACTGCCCGAGCTCTCGCACACAGCTTTGCTCCAGGGAAAGCTAGAACGGAGCTCAATGTGAGCTTTCCAGAAATAGACTGGAAGTTCACGCAAGCTGTCTATGGATGGTCTGCTCTACAATATCAGGCCTGGGCGCGCGGATCACTGAATATTGGCCATTGGGCCCCTCAGTCTGTGGCAATATTCACAAGCGGGCTCCTTGAGATTGTGATTGATGGCAAGCGGCATTTCGGAGGAGATTTTTATGACTATGGCACAGTACCCATCATTATTGATTTAAGTACAGGTGACCATGTGGTTGAACTGCGGCTTATTCGCGATGTTCGAGCTTCGGGCGCGATAGGAGAGCCCACGATCGTAGCGTCGCTTGCCGCGGAAATCCGTATCGAACCTCTTAGTGTCGATAAAGAAACTCTGCTGCTGCCAGACATGTGCCGTGGCAAGCTCGGTACACCTTGGGCATCAATTAACCTACATAATAACATTGCGGATCGGATCGCGGTTCTTGCCATCAGCTCGATTGGTGTTGGTGTCAATTCTCTGCCTCTTTGAAAGATACGAAAGAAAAGTGACACGTACTTAGGGCTGCCGGCATAGTCTGGTGATGAATGAGCCACTAGACTTGCTTGGATATCAAGCACGACCTCTGGTGTTCCGGATCTACCTGGGTGATTCGTCCCAGAAGGAGTTATCCGCTGAAATATTGTACAAAATACACCGCGGGAATGATGAGATCTTCCAAACTTACCCACTCCGTTTGAGACTCACTGAAAAATCAGTATCCCAGGCCCAGAAGCTTACATACTATTATGCAGGCATAGTCTCTTATGCCATCCTGCGCCCTCCCCCGGAGACATGTGCACCTTCCGAGGGAGATGGCGCCTTGCCTGTCATTGTTGGCTTGCATGGTGCAGGTGTCAAGGCAGACAGTGTACAAGTTCGTGAGATGTTGGATGCCGCGTATGGTACTTGCGCGTGGATATTATCTCCCAGCGGGGTTACTCCTTGGAGCGGCGACGATTGGCGTGAGTTCGTCGTGTTCCTATCTTGACCCCCCTATGTCGTCCTAGAACATCGTGTTCCACATTGCATGGGTCCGCTGCCTTCCCAGCCTATGCATTCCATCCTCACGATCATATGGACACTCTTCTTTCCACGTCTTAGGTGGCGTGAAAGTGGTTGCAAAAATACTAAGGAAGAGGCTACTCACTGGCTATAGATACTTGGGGTGCTGGAGACGTCGAAGCTGCTGTGAACGCAATTCCACGTTGGATTCACAGTACTGGCTGGGATATGGTGCGCGTATCACAGGAAGAATGGATAGTCGTCGGACATTCAAATGGAGGTATGATCTGTCAAATAACCAATTTCTCAGCTCGCTAAACTCTTGTAGGGCAAGGGGCGTGGTTTTTGGCCACCCATTATTCGGACAAAGTAATCGCCGCAGCACCAGTGTCGGGCTACTCATCCATTGAGAGTATGTCGAGAACATCAGTTTCGACGGTTGAGAGTGCTAATACAGGTAGATTATGTACCTTACAACATGTGGCGGGATTCGGAGCCTCTGCTCTCATTCGTGCTCTCGAGGTCACTGTCAAGCTTTAAACATGAGTTGCTACTAAGCAACGTTGCGGGTATCCCGATATTACAACAGCATGGCTCAATTGATGACAATGTCCCTGCATTTCATTCGCGCTTAATGCATGAATTACTTGGACAGACCCAGTGGCCATCACAATATGATGAATTGCAAGGCCAGAATCACTGGTTCGATGGCGTATTGACCACCCCATCCCTTCTGGCATTCTACAATGAAACTGCCACCTATCCTCGTCGACCCAGGCTTCCCTTGGCATTCACAATCACTGTTCCATCCTCAGCAAATATTGCGAAAGGTGGGATCTATGTCGATCAATTGCGATCTCCTGACAGGAACGGAGTGGTGCAGGTCACTAGAGATGCGCATAGCGGTATCTGGTACCTAAACACGACTAATATACATCGCTTCCACCTTTCGCCAAGGGTCTTGAGTTTCACAATGGCCTCTGCGCTAGTCTTGGACGGCAGAGATCGTTTTGAAGTGGGTTACATCCGGCCTGAACGCATGTGGTTTCTGAGAGATTCTCAAGGAAGGTGGACTGTCTCAGAGAGAGAGGATTGGCGCCAATTGAATGAGCGGTATGGTCGTCAGCTCGGAGCTATGGATGCCATCCTGCGCACCAAGGGCACCTTCAACATCAACATTTGCTCAGCTGGGATTGAGCACATAGCTGTGCAAATCAGTCGTAATCTTCTTCAATATTTCGCTGCAGATTCCCAACTATCACGGCAATGCGGCTCCCTAATTAACTCCGACAGCGATCAGGGCCGAGTTGTCGATAGCGGGAATGTTATCACACTCGCTCTGGGCAACGAACTACCTTCATCGAAGCTTATATCATTTCCGATTCACATACAGGGCGAAGGTCTCCGTCTCTTCCAGGGCTGTTGCTGGCCTGGGGCAGACACAGAGGCAAGCCCCCAGTCCAGCATGAACCGAGAGTGTAAAGTATATGAATTCCCCTTCGAGCGAGGCATGGGCGCCCTCTTCCTCCGCCCTTTGGAGAATGAGAGACTCGAGCTTATTGTATGGGGAGCAGACTTGTCTGGTCTCGAGCAAGCTGCACGTCTTGTACCTACCCTTACAGGTGTTGGGCAACCTGATTTTCTCATTCTTGGCGATAGTTGCCGTTGGCAGGGACACGCTGGAGCATACGCAGCTGGCTTTCTCGATAGATCTTGGCAGATATCGTCCGGGTCTTATATTCGCGTAGATGCCAGCGCGAATGAGCAAGTTTTAAAATGCGGTGCTTGATCAGCCTGCGATCCTGGCGATATCGAGGCAACTCAAGCATGGTTATGAGGATGGACATGTCAATCCGGAAAGGTAAGACCTGATATCAAATCTGTTCTATCTTCAGTACTATATAATGTCAGAACACTGAAGGTCTTCCCCTCAATCTAAATGTGGCTTAAACCATGATGTTCCGCGTCACGTTCGGCTCAACGTATCAGTTCATTGATTTATTCATACTAGGCTTAACTTCTCTTCTTGTTGGGATTTTGAACTTGGCTCTAAGTGTGGTGTCGTCACCTTGGGGTCCTTCTACTTCAGGTACACTACTGCAGCACACTTCATTGCAAGAGTGATCCGTTCTTTTGTATCCTTCCTGCCTATTCTTCTATCTCTATTCTTTTTGCTCATTATCTGGCATCTTCTACTACCAGCGCTCCTTCCTCATCACGGCACTGTCTTGAGTCTATTTTGCATCAGGCATCTTACCTTTCCGTGATCTAATGTCGAAAGAATCCATCCTTTCTCTCACGTAGAGACTCCCATCTGTCATCTTCCGTCCCTTTTTCTCCACAATAAATCATATTTCTCGGCTTAACACCATCTTCTCGACAATTTGCTCTCTGCCAGCTTGCCCTTACATCCGGAATACTCATACATTGCCAGGTGTGTCTCCCTTTTTGAGTACCTTTCTATAATTGCTTCTTGTCTCCTTAACCCTTCGCCTCAAAGACTGGCTGCGGCAGATTTCGAACCAGCGAAGACTTAAGTACGCCTAGCAGTTGAGGCCGGCAAGATGTCCATGCTTTCAACTGGGTCCCCTAGAACGGATCGCCGACCATCGCGAACAGAAGCCCTTTCAGACAATCAGATAGTTGAAGCACAGTTTATACAATTTGGATGTGAAACATCGGTAAATTGAAGAACTTCTAGCTTTAAAACTTATATTTTCCTTGAATCAACCATAGTCTAACGCATTTGAATGATATTCACAGGGACACAAGCAATACAGCACTCCAAGCAGCACGCCAGACCCTCTGGTGTCTTCCAAACTCGGAAATTTCCAGCCTACTGCTGGTGAAGTCGTCGATTTTTCATCCAATAAGGTCAGCACTTCTCTGCCAGGTCCTTTAATACCCATTGTCTCACAAACCTAGAAGCAGAAGCTGGAGCATTTGCCCACTGCCTACCCAAGCAGAAGTTCCGAGATGGAAAAGCTGTTGGCCAAACTTTCTCCCAAGCCTCATTCCTCTCCCTTCAAGCCTGTTGAGAATCGAGAGATACTCACGAAGCTGTCCGAGCAACAAGTCTTGCTTGAGCAACAGAACCGTCTCCTGACAAGCACCAGTGCTTCGATCGAGGATCATGTTGATCGCGACAAGAATTCTGCAGTGAAGCCACTCAATTCGACATTGGAAATATCGCATGCCACCGAGGCCATAGGTAATGCTTGCTTTGTTCCCACGAATACTGAGACGTCTGAAGTGCTCCGCCTCAAGAAGGAACTGCTCGCTGCGAATTCTAAACTGGCCCTCCAGGAGCAAGAACTCGCACAAACACGAGTTATGAAACACACTCTGGATCAAGCTCTTGGAACACCCTCTGAAGCTGATTTCAACGGGCGTGAGGTCACCGAGCACACAATAAGCCATTTGCAAAGTGCCTTCAACGCGTCCAGCTCAAACTTCACGCAGCCACATGAAGGATGGAGTACCCATGACGATTCACAATCAGACGTCTCTGAAGCACTATCCGCAGGCGCGTACAGCAGGGCTCGAGGATTCTGGTGGCCCCAGACGCAGCAGGTATTCGGCATGCATATGAATGCTCCAGCTGGCGAAAAGACCTACGGTGAGCATGTGTCTCTCTCAAACAACACCTTTGGTCCAGAAGCCAACAGATTCTGGACCAACCCCACTGCAAGCCTTAGCATAAATGGCTCTTTTCAACCACATCGAGTTCTTTCGGGACCCTCCTTCGGGACCTGTGAGTCCACTACGCAATACCCTGAGGGTCCAGCTCGGTATCTTCATAGCCCAAATAGTGCTCAGCGACGCTCAGTACCCCATGACAATCGTGCTGGTCCTTGCTTTTCAGCCCAGAATCCTTCGTGGGAAGCGTCGTTTAATACTGCATCTCCCAGCAACCAGCTTCCGCGAGCCCCTACAACTCGACCGTGCAGCACGTATCAGCAGGTGGGTTTATACCCAATCCCACCTTACCAAAGACCTATCGGAACCTCGCTTTCGCCTACGGCAAATGAATTTACTTCCTCTGGCGCAAATGCGGTGCCCTGGACGACATCTCCGGTGAGTGTCCACCAACAATCATCCATGCAACTTGTCTCCTCTGCTAAAGCAGATAGGTCGGCGCAAACACTTTGCAGACCTATATCTCTCCTCTTGAACCACTCAACTACCGTCGGCTCCTTGATAAAAATGTGTCTTGCGACTGGAAATATATAGTGGACAAAATTGTCTGCAACAACGACCAGCAGGCCTCTATCTTTCTTCAACAAAAGCTCAAAGTTGGAACAGCTGAACAGAAATATGATATCATCGAAGCAATCACACATCAGGCGTATCCGCTCATGGTCAATCGATTTGGTAACTTTCTTGTTCAACGTTGCTTCGAGCATGGAACTACAGAACAAGTCGTTGCCATAGCCAACGCCATCAAGGGCAACACGCTGAGCCTTAGCATGGATCCCTTCGGATGTCATGTGGTTCAAAAGGCTTTTGACTGTGTCCCAGAAGAACACAAGGCTGTCATGGTTCATGAGCTTCTTCGCAGAATTCCAGAAACGGTTATTCATCGGTACGCATGTCATGTGTGGCAGAAGCTTTTCGAGCTGCGTTGGAGCGGGGAGCCTCCTCAGATTATGGCGAAGGTCAATGAAGCCCTACGAGGAATGTGGCATGAAGTTGCTCTGGGTGAAACTGGCAGTTTAGTAGTCCAGAACATTTTTGAGAACTGTGTAGAAGATGAGAAGGTGACAGCTTCCCCAGTCCCTCGCTCGGAACGCTTGTTTTTCATCTTTCGTCCTTGCTGCGCGGATTTACATCTCGGCGGTCTTGTGTCGACCGAGCATATCTATTTCTGAAACCAGATGATGAACTGCGCTAACGCATATGTAGCGTCCGGCTATTGAAGAAGTATTGGCAAAGATCGATGTGCTCGCCCATGGTCAATTCGGAAACTGGTGCATTCAACACATCTGTGAGCATGGCGCTCCTCAAGACAAGAGCCGAGCCATTGAACACGTTATCCTTTGGTCAGTCGATTACAGTATGGATCAGTTTGCCTCCAAGATCGTTGAAAAATGTCTCAAGATAGGGGGCTCCGAATTTCTGGATCGCTACCTCGCCCGGGTCTGCACTGGCCGTACTGATAGACCCAGAATGCCCTTGATCGATAGTGAGTTTCTTCAGACTGATTAAATGTGCTCCACTGACTCAGTTGATTTCGACAGTTGCTGGAGATCAATATGGGAACTACCTCATCCAGTGGATTTTGATGAATGCTGCACCTCATCAGCGTGAATTGGTCGCCAGCCACATTCGGTATTGCCTTGCCTCTCTCTCTACCTTTACCAATATAGCGATGCTCACACAATCACCATAGGAAGCACATGGTATCTTTGCGTGGTTCCAAGTTTGGTTCACGCGTGGCAATGCTCTGCTGCAATCCATCCCATACCACCCGTCCCGGACCCGGGGCGGGCATGCAGATCGGCCGTTTCAGCAATCTCAACGACGACCGGTATCATCTGGCAGGCCAACATGGAGGGAGATTCAGCCGCGGAAACCCGTGGAATCCAAACTATCCACCATTTCGTTGACTGAGCCTCTAGGAATTTCGACCAGGCACAGCGACACTGACGTTTGCATACTGCAAGGTATGAATGTAGGAACCAGCAAATGTTATCGACATTCTTGTGGCAAACAAGCAATTCAGGATGAATTCTTATGTTGTTTCTTGTACCTGAAGGCTGGCAATATTCTGTGCGAGTTCCCAGATAACCGGTTGAACTCATCGAGAGATTGTGCATTTTATTTTCTTTGTGTTTCTGGTTTATTATACATCCAAGCTGTTGTTTCCCTTTTATGGTTGAGTGAGCGATCATATGATGGAAATAGTCGTATCCCAGTGCATTGCAAGGATATTAGCAGGTATGGGATAGCATGCTGGGACTTTGGCTTATTCAAGATAACATCCCATGACAAGTGTATATCCCGGATCGTCTCCTGGAATGTGTGCGGTTCGATGGCTGTCAAAGTCATTCTCTACATAGCCATGTCATTCCATGAACGCGAACGCGCAGTGAAAGATACAAAGATAAGAGGCTTATTTCAAAAGAACGCTTCTTTGCTGGCTTGATTTCCCCGCAAAGCTCAAAAGCTTGGCATGATAGAATTGACAATGCATGTCTCGAAATCCACGCTTTGTGCGTTGTTGTAGCTTAGCAGCTTCTCATCCGAGGGAAGCATCTCGATGTTGGGCTGAAAGATTACATACACCTTGACTGCAGTCCGCGTCAAATGGAGTCTTCAAGCAGAGACATGACTGCTGGCTCTCCACCGCGGGGCTATGCATGTGTAGTTGATAGTACAGCTGACATGGCCGTCCTCGTCAATTTTCAAACGGTAACTCTGACCCTCGTGCAGATTCATACTCTACTTCCCAAGGTTTCCGTCGCCTCGGTTTCTCACTTGGAGTATCATGGCCCGTCAAAACTGTGTCAGGTATTTGCTGGATGCCGGGTATTTGCTGACCAGTCGTTATGAGTTCGACAATTCGAGCGAAGGATGATGGGTAAGCGGGCTCTTGAATCGAGGGCGATTGCTGATTCATAGGAACTACGCCAGGCGGTATTGCGGTCTCTGATGCGCTTGCTCTCTGAGAATCATGATTGCGAATTTCAGCGTCAGGTGAGGGCTCTGCGGTCGGAGTCGAGCCCAGCCAGGTCTTGAGTTGTTTGAAATCGAGCGGCGGCGATATCTGCTCTTTGCTATATTAATATCCAGCAAATGTTAGCATAAGCACACCACATAAGTAAAACAATGCTAACGGTAAGCCTGACAACGTGCGTTGAAAGGGACATACCGCGAAAAATAAAAGCATTTTGCTTGTAGTACTAGGTCATCTTCGCAATCGATCTCAGCTTCAGTTGCCGGGACGTCGGGATGACCGAGGATGATGGAGAGCCCTTTTGCAAATTCAACATCTGTACTGAACGGATAGGAATTGAGCTTTCTGAAGAGATCAATTTCTGATTGTTGCGTCTCTACTAATTGACTTCCCTGACTAGGTGTGTTTCCCACCATTGCCTCTGGACATGGGGTCGGGGTTTGTGGAAGAGTGTCCATTGGCGGACTGCACAAAGGCCTCGTTACTAGGTATATGCTGGACGGTTATTCTTGCAATACTTGGAGGATTCGGGCGATATCATTCGGGTCCTGAAAATAAAAGGCCTCGTTGTTAACTCGATGCCAGAATTCTGGCTGGTGAGCCTCAAGGAAGTTAAAGGACAAACTGTGTATACGTGGGGAGAGACTTTCAGCCGAGGCAAGAATCGCTCTGACGTAAGATCTTATATCTACCTCAGATACAGGAAGGATAATGATAATCTCAGAAGCGAGACTAATAACTGGCGCGTCCGAGTCTGATGCATTCGTAAGACTTTTGCCATTTGCACCACACCTCAACAGACGACTATCAAGTTATAGTTACTACTCCGTATGCGTGCCTTAAGTGTTGAGGGTGAGCCTAAGGCATAGATATATGACACTAGCAAGCCCGCCGCCTCGACTTAGCAGTCCCGTACCAAGGGGCCTTTTTTAAGCAAGTTCCGAAATCAAGCCAACTTACGGGAGGAGGGGGAAAAGAAAAGGACTAAGACTGGGGGTGTGGGAGACAGGCAAAAAGAGAAAAATGCACCGGCCATGCTATCCAAAACGAACCAAGACAGTGATACAATAGAGTCTTTTCGCCTCTTAAGAAATGAAGGGAAACAGAAAACTATTATGTTGAGGTGTCCATTTCCTCTGTGGCAGTCTGAACCCTAGGCCGGTCAGCCATGGCCAGCCCACTAATTCCGCTTTGGCAGCCTGGGCAATTGTGCACAATTTCATGAGCAAAAAGATCACAATCAATACAGAAGTGATTTTTGCAAACTGTACACTCATAGCGACTGCTGACACTCATCCCTTTTGCCTGGGTCTCCGTAGCTTGCCACTGGTCTTTAGGAGGTACTGTAGGGAAATATATGCCGCAGGCAAAGCATGTCGAACTGCGTGAGGCACGTTGCCAGGGAACCTCAACCCAGTTCATGAGCGGAAACAGATGATGATAAGATCGCGCAAGATGCGTCGACAGTATAAGCGTAAGACCGCAAGAGGGGCATTCAGCAGGGAGCCCACAGACTTTGCTACCGCATCGTGAACATAAGTACCCTCCGCAAGAGGGTTTAGAATGACACGCACACAGAGAGGGACACGTCTCGACAGTACGGGACGGAAACCCCATCATCAAAAGGGAGCTTGTGGTTTGTTTTTGGGAATATGTCACAGGCGGTGTCGTTACATCCATCATTAACTCGCGAAAGTGCTGCTCGTTGAGCGCCACGCCATACGTGGTGTCGTCGCCTGCATTAGTCCTAGAGCAGAGTTCACGACAAATAGCCACCTGAGCGGCCAAACCAGCAATTCTGACACGGATCTTGTCATTTATCAACGTGGTGATCGTCTGATGTATATCGCCCGGATCGGAGGAAAGGAGAGATCCAAAGATCACAAATACTTCTCGGGTTCCGTGACTAGGAGTATGACTATCGACGCCAGGTCAGTTTTACGACTAGAAATATGTGGTGGCTCGGGTATAGAAGGTCTCACAATAAAGCACCACGCGCCATTTCAAGCCCATTCTGCAAGCTAGGAAGGCCCTTGGGGTCATGATCCCTCAGAGCCTGTATAGCACTGATGTGCTCCGTAGGGTTGCCACTCATATCACTGACCCGGATTGCAAGACCATCCCTCAAGCCAAGCACGCCAAGTTGGGATATGGGATTCTGCTCAAAAAATTCCCGCACGAATTCTTGTGCATATCGCAGGGAAAGAAGGTATCGCGTCGGCCTTAGATCTTTCTCGGCCATAGACTGGGACAAATCCAGAATCAAGATGAGATGCCGGATTATACCACGTTGCAATGGTGTTGTATCTCTTAAAAGTCTACAAGACGATGATGATTATGATGCTGCTCAGTGCAACGGCCCTTAAAAGGTATATGGAGTCTTCCATTCTGAATGAAGCTTACCTCTTCCTTTTCCCGGCTTCTAAAAGTCCTTCAACAGTAGAGCTGATTGTGCCATCTGCACCCTCGACCAAGGTCTCCCAAGTTCTCGAAACCTCCCATTCAGCACACCCGCGCTGCTTTCTCCGTTTAGGGCGGGATACAGGCGCCGTTTCCCGGGCATATCGGATACCGTTGATATCATTTTCTTCGTCGGAAACTTCACCAACGTACTCTTCGTCCGAATCAGCCATGGTCTCCTCGAAGGGTCGAGTGGAGTAACTGTGTCGGTCTGTAAGGGTGTGATAATGATACGAGCATTGAGTCAATCAAAGCGATCTACATGAGAATTGAAAAGATTGACTAACAATGCTCGTGCTTATCACAATGCATCAACTCATCAAGTCATAACGAAAGCTTGGACAATCGGTGACTTGCTTCGAGAAAGAGTGGGCCGAAAAGCCAAGAAGTACCTAGCTTCCTAGGGTATCACAGTCCGGAGCTCCGCCCTAGCTCCGTATTGAAAATTTCGGCTCTATTTCTCCGAGGTGATGATATCCACATGGAATGGTAAGGTACCTAGGTAAAGGATTGTTCCAGAGACACAAGGCACTCTGTAATTACTATGACCTTTCCCTTCCAAAGTTTTAGCTCGGTAAATAGCTGATCAGGTACAGAGCCGTCGAGAGATGGATATAGATGATTCTCAGAGGCATTGTTAAGTATGGAGTAAGGTACAATGATAGTATCAGTGTCAACCATAATTTACTTGACTAAGAAAGTGTCTACCTAGACGACAAGAATAAAATCTAAGAAGCGTAGCATAAGTACTGGTAGTAAAATACGATGTTCAACGCATATTCAAGGGTTTATCAGACCCATTGAGAGATCGTTCTTCCTAGTTTCGTTCATCCTCGCCCTTCCTTTTCCATGTCTCGATAAGCAGATTGGCAGAAGCTCTCCAAGTATCCCCGACAATAACCGTCGCCAGTTTCGTAACAGATGTGGGGGAGAAAGTGTTGCATCGCGTCTACCAGATGCGCTGGCGTAATCCCTGAAGCAATCCGCTGTCATCATTTTGTTAGCCATCGACCCATCTGGCCAGTGTCTCTTCTCCGCCCCTCCTTCCCCTCTTCTGCTTCTTCTCGTGGGGTTTCTTCTTCTCGCTTTTATCTCCCTTCTTGCACATTTCTGCGTCGTCCAGTCAAACTTAATCTTTCAAAATCCCTCGTAAGGCACTGTTCATTTGACGTACGCGCAATGGCAATGACGGATAGAGATACACTACCTGACGCGTAAGTTTTTGGAACCTCTACCACCTGACTTCTTCAGCATCGTGGACATGTGTTGACAAGGTAACAGGGTTAAACCAGTGCACTACCATGTGTCCTTATATGATCTCGAGCTTGGTGGTGCTTGGGGCTACAAGGGTATTGTTAGGATAGATTCCACCATCACTCGGCCCACCCAGGAAGTTGTGCTCAATTGCAAGGAGATCGAGGTCCATAAAGCAGAAATTTTGGGAAAAGATGGTTCGTCCAAAAAGCAACATCCACATTTAAATCAATGCGCTGCTGTAGATTCCACTGACAGCGACTGTCATATTTCTTACTTCAGGTACGGAATTCGCGAAGGCGTCTAAAATCACGTATGACAAAAAGTCAGAACGAGTGTCTTTTATGTTCTCTCAAGAAATATCGCCTTCAGACATTGTGCTATCTATTGGCTTCACCGGCACGATGAACAATGCCATGGCTGGTTTCTACCGCTCAAAGTACAAGCCTGCCGTGCAGCCCACGGCTGATACACCCAAAGAAGGTGACTTCTACTACATGCTTAGTACTCAATTCGAGTCCTGTGACGCACGAAGAGCCTTCCCTTGCTTCGATGAACCAAATCTTAAGTCAACTTTCGACTTTGAGATCGAGGTTCCCAAAGGCCAAACTGCCTTGAGCAATATGCCGATCAAGTCAGAACGCGACGGTAGTAAGCCCGACCTCAAGGTTGTGTCCTTTGAAAGGACCCCAGTCATGAGCACCTATGTCAGTACAATATCTTAGTCCTTATCTGCTAAGGAAAGGCTAACTAGTTGCAATCTCCGTCCAGCTTTTGGCATGGGCTGTTGGTGACTTCGAGTACGTTGAAGCTATGACTCAACGCAAATACAGCGGAAGGAGCATACCAGTCCGTGTCTACACTACGAAAGGGCTCAAAGAACAGGCACGTTTTGCCTTGGAATGTGCTCATCGCACCGTCGATTATTTCTCGGAAGTATTCGAAATTGAATATCCCTTGCCCAAGGCTGATCTTCTTGCCGTTCATGAGTTTGTGAGTGGTGCAAAAATCCCTCCTGAAGGCCCTACTTCCACTGATCATATCGCCTCAGGCCATGGGTGCCATGGAGAATTGGGGTCTTGTCACATATCGTACGACCGCAGTTCTATTTGATGAGGGAAAATCCGACACCCGCTACAAGAACCGCATTGCATACGTCGTGGCTCATGGTGAGTTTCTTAGTTTGAGGCATAATGATTGCGTGTGGCTCTTTTCTAAGAATGAACCGCAGAATTGGCCCACCAGTGGTTTGGCAATCTTGTGACTATGGACTGGTGGAACGAGCTTTGGCTGAACGAAGGCTTTGCAACTTGGGTTGGCTGGTTGGCCGTTGATCATTTTTATCCCGGTAAGAGAGGCTCCCTTGCTTCTGTCTCAAGATGTACTGCGACTTCATCCAACTAATATAACGAACCAGAATGGAACGTTTGGTCTCAGTTTGTCGTACGCAATTCCCGAGGTAACGATGTCATTATCCGTCTGTTGTTAACTGGTCGCATAGGCTGAAGGCGTGCAACAAGCGTTTCAGCTCGATTCCTTGCGCGCATCTCACCCCATTGAAGTCCCCGTAAGGAACGCTCTGGAAGTAGACCAGATTTTTGACCATATCAGCTATCTGAAGGGAAGCTCGGTGATTCGCATGCTGAGCGATCATCTCGGTCGACAAACGTTCCTCCGTGGTGTGGCCGACTATTTGAAGAAGCATGCGTATGGTAAGTCAGGCTTGAGGGTTGGTTTGTAGAAGATCGCTGCTGAGAACGATGTCAGGTAATGCTACTACAAATGATCTCTGGTCTGCCCTCAGTCAAGCTTCCAGCCAGGATGTCCATAAATTCATGGTGGGTCAGACCTTGCTCGCTTCGCCTTCTGGGGTTTTTCTAACTCTTCCTCAAAAGGATCCGTGGATCCGAAAGATTGGTTTTCCTGTTCTCACCGTGGCAGAAGAGCCAGGCCAAATTAGCATTCGCCAGAACCGATTCCTTTCAACTGGGGACGCAAAGCCTGAAGAGGACGAGACGACATGGTGGATTCCGCTGGGCATCAAATCAGGACCCCGGCTGGCCGACGTGAATTCACGCGCCCTTATCTCGAAATCCGACACTATTGCGGGCGTCGGTCAAGATTCATTCTACAAAATCAACAAGGATCTGTCAGGCTTCTACCGCACGAACTACCCTGCCGACCGTCTAGCGAAGCTGGGCCATTCTTTGGACCTGTTAAGTACCGAAGATAAGATTGGCCTCATCGGTGATGCTGCTGCTCTCGCTGTGTCCGGTGAGGGAACTAGTGCTGCATTATTAGCTCTGCTGGAAGGATTTAAGGGGGAGGAAAACTACTTGTTAGTGCCGAGCACATCTATAAGAGTTTTTAAACTGCTACTCACCGTCTTCATTCCAGGGTTTGGTCACAGATTTCGTCGTCTGTCGCAAATCTGCGCTCTGTCTTTTCGCAGAATGACTCAGTAGCTGCGGGACTGAAGAAATTCACACTTGCATTGGCATCTCCCGCCGCCGAAAAAATAGGCTGGGAATTTAAGTCGGACGAAGATTATCTCACTGTGCAGCTTCGTAAGCTTCTAATCGGCATGGCTGGGTTTGCGGGTCATGAAAGGTGGGTTCCCGGTATTGGCAGCTTGCGGGGCAAGGAAGTTCGGCTTACTGTTTTCTAGCATCGTTACTGAGGCGAAACGGCGTTTCGCCCTGTGGGCTTCAGGCAAGGACAAGAGTGCAGTGCACACGAACCTGCGCTCGGCAATCTTTGGTATCACGATCGCTGAAGGTGGACGCGACAAATATGATTCCGTGAAGGAAGAGTATATCAAGACCGACTCGGTCGATGGCAAGGAGATTTGCCTCGCCGCGCTTGGACGTGTCAAAGATTCTGATCTCGTCTACGACTATCTGGACTTTGTTTTCTCTGACAAAGTCGCAATCCAGGATGTGCACAATGGTGCCGTGGCTTTGGCTGCTAACTCGAAAGTCCGCCATCTTCTGTGGGAGTACATGAAGGAAAATTGGGATGCCGTTGAAGCCCGGCTTTCGGCGAACAACGTCGTCTTCGAGCGCTTTGTGCGAATGGGTCTGTCGAAATTCGCAGACCATAACATTGGTGCGGATATCGCTTCCTTCTTCAAGGACAAGGATACAAGTCCCTATGACCGCGCCTTGGTGATCGTTGCTGACTCCATACGAACAAATGCAAACTACAAAGAAAGGGACGAAAGACTGGTTTTGGAGTGGCTTCAGGCTCATGGCTATGCCTGATTGCTGCAAACAAGCTGCTAAGAGGCTTGATTGGAAGTTTGTATTGCAATGCAATCTTTGGGTCCCCTATTTCTGGTCACATCGGGTTGGTTCTCATTTATTATATGCAACAGAAGTCAAGATGTGCTTGACCATGCCAATGGCTAAATAGGCCTATTTTATGAAAGAAGGCTTCAGATTGTGGCAAAAAGTATCTACTTCTCAAAGACAATGTCCGCGCAGTCTCAGATAACACTAGTAATGGCTTACTCTCTCCTTCTACTGAACTCAGAAACGATGACACACAGGGGCAAGTGTAACTTTACACTGATTCGTGACAGATATAGTTCCCTGGTCACGAGGAGACATCTACAGAGGTGTGGGGAGCAGGCCGCTGAGCTGGAGTCCCTTCTTTGGAGTCCCTGTCAATTTATCTTACATCATGGAAAAATGCTCAGATTCAAGCATTCTACTATTACCAAGGGATACTGTGTATTAAAGAAGATCGAAAGAGCGCTCGAACATATGGGGTGTCAGCTGAAGGGGCTAACAGCTGACCGCTACGTGTCATTCATCATTGCCATGCTCGTGCTCATCTTTAGCATTGTTCTATTTTATCACTCACTGGGAATAGTAATTGTACTTGATCCAGTTTCCATAGCCATTTTGCCTATCTTGGTAGACATCCGATCTGATTGATACTTACGTGGTGTGTAGGTGTTCAAACGCTAGACTAGATTGGGCCAATTTATGGGTCTGAGGTGGTTGAACGTGAAACGGTCACAGACGGTATGGTCAGATGAAAAACATGGGTAACTTGCACGCTGTGCTCGCCTGCTCTCCTGCACTACCTACCGACTACCTACTACTAGCAACGTAACTGCCATCTCAGAACGCCGCTTCAGTCCATCTAAGTGCCTAGACAATCCGAGGCCACACTTACATCAATAGCTAGCCACCCAACTTTGCTATAGCCGTCTCGTCTCATTCTGCTTTCCCCAACATTCCATTCTCACTTCTCACCTCCGTCAAAGCGACCTAGTTCTCGTTGACAGATACCACCGCTCATCATGAATCCTGAGTGGTAAGTTTCCCCCTTCTACCTACAGTACAGGAGGTTTAGAACTGGCGCTCGCGCAGCGAGAAAATGTCTTTCTCCTTTATCTCTCTTGTTTATGTCGACTGACTGCTGGATTTAACTAGAGTGCCTGATATCTCCGTCTCTCCTGTCTAGTCGTTCATTATCTCCGCAAAACTTAAAAGACAACTCCAACTCACTTTGATCTGTGGATAGATACGACTATCTCTTCAAACTCCTTCTTATCGGAGACTCTGGCGTCGGAAAGTCTTGCTTGTTGCTTCGATTCGCCGATGATACGTACACAGAAAGTTACATCTCCACCATCGGTGTCGATTTCGTATGTACTCGTCGCAAAGGCATACCGTTGAGCATACAGGCACCTTCGCAGTACTGATTAATGATGCTCCAGAAAATCAGAACTATTGAACTCGATGGGAAGACGGTGAAGCTCCAGATTGTAAGGACAAAGCACCGAAAATGGGCTCCTCACCGCCTGTCATAGCTGACAGACAATATATAGTGGGACACAGCAGGTCAAGAACGTTTCCGAACCATCACATCGTCTTATTACCGTGGCGCCCATGGCATCTGTGTTGTTTACGATGTAACCGACATGGACTCTTTCAACAACGTGAAGCAGTGGCTTCAGGAAATCGATCGCTACGCCACAGAAGGGGTCAACAAGCTGCTTGTGGGTAACAAGAGCGATATGGAAGACAAGAAAGTCGTGGAGTACACCGTAGCCAAGGTTCGCGTCCAACCATCGCCTCAGTCTGTCTAGCTTTCGTCCTAACATGATTTGTGATTTACCTGTTTAGGAATTCGCCGATAGCCTTGGAATTCCTTTCCTTGAAACCTCAGCCAAGAATGCTTCCAATGTTGAGCAGGCTTTCTTGACCATGGCTCGGCAGATCAAGGAGCGTATGGGAACTGCCACTGTTAACAACAAGCCGACTGTGCAGGTCGGTCAGGGTCAGGGTGTTCAATCTGGATCCGCAGGCGGTTGCTGCTAAGGGAGTCATGGTATACACATGCTGTTCTATGTTCAAGTGTGTTGTAACTTCTGAGCGACGGAAAGGGTATTTAGCCCAGTTCCCGGTGATTGCCTTTTACCGGGAATCGTTCAGATAATCTTCTGGGTTTCCTCATCCGCCTTCATTCTCTGTTAGTTTGAGATGACTGTTTGGAACTGCTTCAAGATTCTTCCATGCCTTTAGACTGTCCCGCAAATGTTTCCCTGCACGCTATTTCCGCCGGTGTTCTATCTTATCAATGCTCGCTGTGCCCCTTTATGATTTCTCCTCTGGTTTCTTATCCTCCCCTTTCTGCGGCACCTCTTCTTTTATTCTCCCCTTTTCTTGAGGTTGGACTCGTTAATGTTTGTCGAGTTAATTGTAAAGAAAGTCAATCCGTCTTGGGGAGGTAAATCGTCAGACGATATATTCTAAGCATTACGTTACATCTATCATGCTTTGACTGGGATTCATATTTTCCGACAGGAGCAGAAGTCTGCCTGCAGCACCTTTCGCGTAAATAAATTAGGCTGGAGGGACCAGGGCCGCGAGAAGGCAGATCGGAGATGAGCAGACTAGGGACTGTGATTATCGGAGATTAAACAGACAAGTAGACAACGCAATCGTAGAACTCGTCAAACATGAATGACCTCCACGTATAATGATAAACAAGTAATCTTACTGTGAAATAACAGTGGGGGACACTGTCAACCAGACAGCCCTGACTTATCAATTTAGGTGAGTATGCCACCCTTACTCACGGAGAATACCATTTCGACTGCTTTAAATAATATTTCTAAGGTAAACTTGGGGTCATCATAATGATGTGGATTGAAACATAAAACGACGTCACATGCAAATCAGGGAGAAAATCCTTGGGCCGCTTGGAGACATAGAACGTTTCTAATCTCTTAGCATAACACACCATGAGCAAGCATATGAGGTTGACGAGTTGACTGGCTTGCTGTGGACCTCGGCCTCTTGCTAAGACCTCGCCTTATTCATATTAGAGACTCGAAAAATGACCCTCAACTCCGGATTTCATATTCTAAGCTGGACATGCTCCTGTAGTAGTGACACACTCCGTATTAGTCCCTGTATAGATAGGACCTTCTAGGGCTGGTCCAAATAAGCCCAAAGACAAATGCCAGTCGCAAGATGATCTATCAGAAAGGACAAATTGTTCCAACCATAAATATTATTATGTGTGATTACCATGAAGTGCATATCGTAACTTCGGACAACGGAAGGGGGCCCAACGACAGCCGAGGCTCAGTTGAAATTCGGTAAACGTCATGAACGTTTATCGTTATGATTACTCCATCTTAAGCCGAATCATTCTCGCGCGTCCTACCTCTCCAGTGAGTCTGCTCATCAATATTACTCCCAGCTGATCCCCATTCTATCATTCCTTTGCTCCTTACCCTTATCACAGAGCGTCCTGTCATCCATCTCAGTACACCCACCTTGCGTATCGATCTCAATCCGCTCCTTCAGCATTCTTCGGGGTCGTTAGCATCGAACTATAGCCCTGGTTACTCGTCAGATATCCGTCCTTGAACCGAACGCTCTTTTGTATACAGTTTACGCTTGGACTTCTCAACCAGGACACCTCTTACAGGATTGACTTGTGTTCGCCATGTCCCAGTCTAGAATTCAAGAGCAAAAAAGGGCGGTTGCAGCGTCAGCTGCCGCTCAACAAAGTGACAACATAGCGCATGCATTAGCTGGCGCTGGCGGTGGCATTCTTTCAATGGTCTTGACGTGCGCAAAATTGAATCTCCCTTTATTGAAGCACTAGTTGACGATCATTTGGTGTTAGCTATCCTCTCATCACCCTTTCTACAAGAGCACAGGTCGAATCGAAACGTGCCCATTCTACTACCATGGACGCCGTTCGCCGCATTGTCCAGCGTGAAGGTTTCAGTGGACTGTACTCCGGACTTGAATCGGCACTGTTCGGCATAAGCGTTACTAATTTCGTATACTATTACTGGTTCGAATGGACTCGTGCGGCCTTCGAGAAAGCAGCCGTGAAAGCTGGTCGTGCATCCAAGAAACTTACCACGGCTGAGTCGATGATCGCTGGGGCTATCGCCGGAAGTGCAACAGTCCTGATCACCAATCCCATTTGGGTTGTGAACACAAGAATGACAGCTCGCAAGTCGGATGCGGAAGATCAGGCATTGCCTGGTGCGCCGGAGAAGAAGGCACGGGCCTCGACCATTGGCACCTTGATGGATCTGCTTCGACGGGAAGGGCCTACGGCCCTATTTGCTGGAGTGCTCCCAGCGCTCGTCCTAGTGATCAACCCCATACTGCAATATACCATCTTTGAACAGTTGAAGAATGTCGTGGAGCGCCGTAGACGCATGACACCTAAGGATGCGTTCTATCTGGGCGCGTTGGGCAAGATACTGGCCACCACGATTACGTATCCGTACATCACAGTCAAGAGCCAGATGCACGTTGCAAGCAAAGATGGTCCCAAGGAGAGTTTGAACGGAAGCTTGAAGAGAATTATCAGGGAGGAAGGGTACACAGGTCTGTACAAAGGTAAGCTGAATATGCGTATGCCGCGCAGACAATGCAAACTAAGCTGACGACTACGCAGGAATTGTTCCAAAAGTTACGCAGAGTGCGATTACCGCGGCTTTCCTGTTTGCTTTTAAGGATGTTTTGTATGATATGATGGTATCGGCTCGGAAGAAGTCTCGACTATCTAAGTAGACGGCATCTTCCTCCTTGAGCAGACGTCTTTGTCCACCCAAGCTGCAAGTCGACCATTACGGACTATACCTGTCGAGTCGAGCTTTGACAATCGTCCGATAATTCCTGCTCTGGCGCACCATCTGCATTTTTCGCCCCAATCCGGCTCGAGTTTAGCTCACATTCAGGCTACATGAAGCTGAATATTCCGCATGATTGACTGACCCAGGGTCATGCATTATCGCCTTGATGAGCGCAAGGCAGAAAGCTGGTTTGAGACTTCGGAATACGGCCCTCTTCAGCTGTTCCTTATTCCGTGATTCAATCATTGATGTGTTTTCCATGTACATAACTGGAATGTAAATCAGCCTCTTTGGCGATGTTCACATTTCTTCTCCGGGGCGAGCCATGGTAGGACTTCTGGACCGAGCTGAAAATAGCAGCGATAGAGAAATGAGGTTAGCTATATAGCCGCATAGACGTATAAGCACGCTGACTGGTGAAGTCGACGAGGTTTGTTTCTGTCCACAATGTGTCCAGCCTTGGGTTACAACCAAATTGTAACTTTCCACAGGCTCAGTCGACAATCTTCACACCACCCAGTCATGATTACCTTCGTCATCTCGTGGTTACAAGTCACATGCCCTGGTTCATTCCTGTCCGGAGCTGATTATTATTCTTCCAGCTTCTATGACTTATCAAGTCAACATGCTGACCGCCTGCTATATCTTGCTCTAAAGTGTTTTATTAGTGCCGGCATAAAATGATACGAACCTTCCGTGCCTAGGCTTGGTCCCGCGTTCACGCGTCACTCATTGAATTGCTCTAATAGTAATCTTCTTACATTTACAATACCTCCAGTGCTACAGAGCTCTTCTTCTTTCCCTCTTGTTTCTTATCTACCTGTCAATTCATTTAGATCTAGAAGGTCAGGGTCGACAGCCTATTGTTCTCCGGGGCATACCAACCTATACCCGCTATGTGAGTGACGAGCACCCTTGCCAAATGATATTACTTATGCTTCTCCTTTTCCCTGCTTCTTCATCTTCGTTCCCCTTGCGATCTCCGACTGCACTTCTTCTCTTGATGTATGGGACACTGACATTTACTTATATAGGCAATTCCTTCGTATCTCAGTACCTGATCTACTGGGAGACAGAGGACACTAGAATCTCTTCGAAGCCAGTCCCAATGCTACATGGTGCAATACCCCAGAAGATAGCAGGGATGATGAATCTCTGCACATCAAACCACCAAATCCTTGAACCTGATGATCCTGCGCTCGCTGAAGAGCACAAATTACTGCTATCAAAGTTTATGAAACCCTCTTCTAGGGGTACCAAGAAAATTGAGCGAGTGTCCTGCAACAACTTTGAGACAGTGTTTCACTCTCAGACATCTCTGAATAGCGCTACCAACACTATAATTGATGAATTCAGCGCAGTTACCAATCCAGGAGTCTCGTCGGGAGGCAGGAAGAATTGTAATGCCAAGGTAGCTCTTGGTTTACTAACTTCTGCGAGGAAAAGGTCAACATCCGATTTGTCGAGGATGGACAAGCAGACATTTAACTCTTCTCCATCATCTGTTGAACGGGATTCATCATCCCCAGCTCCATCTTCGACCAGGTCTCCAGCGCCAAGGACACGACGTTCTGCTCGCTCGAGAAACAAGCAAATCAATTATTATCCCGTGATTAGCCTCTCTCAATCTGACTCGGAAGAGGGTGATTCAGGCAGTAGAGACATAAAATCAGTCAATACCAGCTCACAGGCACGCAATCGGCAGGGTCACAAACCTTCCAGTCAATCATCCCAGCGCCTTCGTCACCTGAATTCGAATGCTGATCCTCTTTTTCATGCTGAAAACCGTATCATCTATTCTTCGCGAGGGGTGCAGATTCGGAAGTTGAACTTCAAATCCCTTGATGACCTCAAAGATCTTAAACACGCACCATTCTGCCCAGAACATAATCCTGTCAAATATGCCAGGAGATACAGGGAGTCCATGACAATATCATGTGAGATCTTGCATGTTGATTTTGACTCGCACGAGATGACAGCTATGATGAATTTATTATCATTACATGGGTGGCCGTATTCACCAACCTCAGAAGTCTCAATCAGTGATCAAGTTATCGCAGTATTGTCGAGTCATGATGTCCATCGGGATTTTGCGAAGAAAATCTCTCTGCTGCGCGAACTTGCCAAATTCATTTCAAATGAGGCAGTCATTGATACCAGCACCTGGCTCTGGGAAGTATTGACCTCAAAAGTCAGAAGCAAGGACCAGCAATCTGTGAGACATTGTCTTACTCAACTCCTTACTCTCCAGGGTATGGCAGGCGATGGAGTCTTGTCCGCTTCGCCCGCAGTCATCAAACAACAACTCCAGATATTCCTAAGCTGCTTGCCTCACGCGTCTATACTTTGGCGACGTCAGTCTGCCGATATTGATGCATTCATCCAGACTGCAAGAAATGGACATCTTTCATCATCGCCTTCGATTATTCAGGCTGCTCGAGTGACTGATAGTAGCAGCAGCTCCTCAGTTTTTGGTCCCATTCGAGCCCTGAACAATGTGAACGCATTACTACAGAATCGTGAGCTAGGAGGGCCTGTAAAGCGACAGCTTCGAACTAAGGTCAAGTCAGATTTCAGTCTTCTGAAGACTTGGAAAGGTGCTTCAAATGACGTGAATGTCCTAGCTTGGTCGCCTGACGGTACCAGATTTGCAGCAGGCGCCACTGCCCAATGCGATGAGGGCAATATGGAGTACAATCGGGGCAACAACTTGGTCATTGGGGACTTGACGTGCAATCGCCTCGAGGAGGTGCCTGGTCATTACATAATTCGCCCTCCTGGGAGGGCTGCGTCTCAAAGGGCCACAAGTGATAACCGTCTCTTCATGAGTGTTACTGCTATGCAGTGGTTCGATGATACACTTTTTACAGCCAGCTACGATAATACGGTGAAACTCTGGAGGTTTTCCGGCAACCGGATAACAAATCACAAAACGCTCCCACATGAATCGAAAGTACTAGTCATGGCGCGTTCAAATTTTCAAGAGAATCTGCTGGCAACCGGCGCGCAATCTTTCAGGCTATGGAACATCATGAAGTCAAAAGATGCTCCCCTGATAATTGAATCCAGAAGAGACCTGACTCCCACTTGCTTGGCTTGGGGGAGTACCCATGATACTAAACATTTACTGCTCGCTGGGATGTCCGAGAGGGATGATGGCCTACCGCACGCTTGCCCAGCCCCGAGTGGCTTTCTCACTGGGTGGCATGTGGGTGAGGCTTCAATAATCCCAACACCATTTCAGCCTAATTCACAGAATATATTCGATATCAAATGGCACCCGACCTTGCCGAGATTTGCCACAGCAAGTACGGTAGGCCAGAGCCAAGTGTCTCGGGGCACCAGGTCTGTGGTCCGTGTTTATGAACCACTGAAGTGGAAATCTCAGACAATCGAGTTCGAGTGTCCTGCGCTGGACATAAATGATATCACCTTCTGCCCAATGAACTCATACTATGTGACCGCCAGTTGCACTAATGGCGTAACATATGTTTGGGACTATCGCAAAAGAGACCAAGTCCTGCTAGAGCTTCCTCATGGTGAACCTCTCAACCAATTAGATGAACTGCTTGAGAGGGAGCAGGATGATGTAGGTGTTAGAATGGCCTTGTGGGGGGACGAAATCAACCAATTCTACACAGGGGCCTCAGACGGTATTGTTAAGCAATGGAATATCTTGCGATCTCAGGAGGATGCCCTTACCAAGAACGTCTTTGGAATTGAAGAGGAGATAATGTGCGGTGCCTTCTCAAGTGATAAGTCAAATCTTTTGATTGGAGACGCAGGCGGGGGTATCCATATCCTCTCTACTTCAAGCTCTTCGCCTCATGAGGGGAGAGACCCAAATGAAGATGAAAGGAAAATGCAATTCACGCACGCAGCTCAGTCACCCTGCGATGATCACGCATCAGATTCAGAGTCTGGGCTTGTAGCGGCCCGAAAGCTACTGAATTCTGGGAAGCTCAAAAGACACCCTGTTTTTGGAGTGGGTCAAGGTCCTCATTATGATGGACCTTTTGCTAGGTGGGCTCGCCCAGGGAACCCAGATCAACCTCATCTTGCCAGTCTCGAACCGGATGTTAAGATGCGACAGCTCGATGGGCCGGCCCCTAAGGATCGCATTGGCTTGGACGAAGAATCACGGCAACTTGTGGAGGCTCATATTCAACTTGCTCGTATTCGCAACCAGCGGCGAAATGCATGTAAAAGGAAACGTGCTGTAGATGTCATTGATCTGTGCAGTGATGAGGAAGATAACCGGGGCCCTGGAAGACGAGCGCAAAGTCGGCACATTTACATTGGAGACTTCATGGGCATTGCCAATCTTCAATGTGAGGTGATAGACCTAACAGGTGACACCGATACTGATTCAGAAGAGAATGCAAGTACTGCGAGAGCTAGGCCACCTTGCTCTGAGTTCCCTAAAATGGACTCTTTGCTTGAAACGCTGGAAGCAGGTCTTGAAGAGGATTTTTGGTGGCCAGACAGTGGCCAGGTCAATCCTAATTTTCCACAAGAAGAAGCATAAAGCTGAGCAAGGTCAAGGGAGCTATGGAGCAGGTCACCAGCCTCCTGGGTGCTACTTTACCTATATCACCTTCATTTGTTGTTTGCCTCTCATATTTTCATTCACAATGATATGATTATTGATTTGTGGCTTTTATGAGTTGGGAATGAATGGCATGCTGAATGTTTACATCAATTGGTATCATGGTCTAGAAACATGGTACGTTTATAGTAATGATATTAATATACCAGAAGCCAGGAGACTCCATAGGTAGGTAGATGTTAGGATCCGGCTTCATCTAGTGTTGGTTTGCCCTATTAGGTGATAGCTAAATTTGTAAGGACCATGCCTCTGATGAGTAAACTCATGATAAAAATACATGAGAAAGTGTGCTTTTATCATATTTTGACCCCCGAAACTAGACTATCTTTCAAAGCTTGTTCCAGCTGTGAGGTGATAGATTAGTTTAATTGCTACGCTACGGAATATTTAGAAAGCATCTAGATTCTAGGCACCATTAGAAAGGTACTTTAGTGCCTCTGTAACAACATTCATATCTATGGTACCAGTCGTCCAATCAGCAGTATTTTAGTGTCTGGGCACCGCCACAGGGCACTGCAAAGTAGTTGACCCGGTCGGTGGCTAGGTGGCCATATCTATTTATATGAGATCATACCCTTCTGCTGGAACATAGTGAACGAACGACACGCCATCTCCAAATTTCTGTCCCTCCTTCTTCTAACTGTACACACGAGTTTGATACAAGAAAACGGTTGATCCTTCGCTATCGACGTACTTGGATATACTGTTGTTGGCCGTCCCTAAGACCGAGTCAGCTCCCCTCATCTCTTTCCTCTCCATGTCATTTGCCCCGCCCCCCGGACCTCCGCCGCCTTCCGTCCCAGAAGGATGGAAGGCTCAATATGACGACCGCTACAAGCAATGGTGAGTCCTCTTACGGCTTCGGTCTCAAGCTTGCTGTCAAATGTCTTGGATCTAATCTACCCTTCCCAAGGTTCTTTGTGAACTTGCACACAGGCAAATCCCAATGGGAACGTCCTGAGGGTCCAGCGCAGAGAGAAGAGCAGCATGCTCCGCCAAGCGGGCCGCCACCGTCATACGATGACTCTGGTCCTGCAAACCCGTCTGTTCAGGCTGCCGCAACTGACGACAAAAAGACGCTGGGGTCGAACAATCCCTACAACCAAGCAGAACCCAGCAATGATACCCTGGACAGCGATGCCCGTCTCGCTGCTCAGCTACAGGCAGAAGAAGATGCTCGAGCTCAAAGCAGAAGCCCTGCGCATCCCGGCGCCGCGGCAGACTACTACAGCGGAAGCTCCAGGCCGCTGTCCTCAACGGGTTATCAGCCGTCCCAGGGTCCTGCGCCGGCGTCTGAACCGAAGCGCAGCAGAGGCTTTTTGAGCAAGCTGATGGGCAAAAGCTCGAGCAGTAGTGGTAGCTCTCACTTTGGAAGACCGCCTGTTGCTCAGCAGCAACCTTTCGGGTATCAGCAAGGAGGCTACTATGGGGGTGGCTACCCCCCGCAACCGCAGCCCGCAGGCTATGGATATTCTCAGTACCCGCCACAGGGTGGCCACTATCCCGGAGCGGTGCCACCGCGGCGGGGCGGCGGAATGGGCACTGCAGGCGCTGCCGCTTTGGGTGTGGGAGGCGGTTTGCTCGGCGGTGCTCTGCTCGCAGAAGCATTCGACGATGACCATGGGGACACGATCGTTAATAACTATGGTGATGATTACGGTGGTGACTTTGGCGGCGGCGATGACTTTGGTGGTGGTGACTTTTGAGTTTGCTGAAATGTGCGCTGCTGTGTTGGCGCTTGTCCTCACCTGTCTTGATTTTCGGTTTCTAAGTTGATGGGTCACGAGAGCGCGGGCTTAATTGTCCGTTCTCGCCTACTGCGTCTGTCCCGGATGCTCTAAGCGTATCAATAGATGCGCATGTACACAGACTTGTTTCTGATCATTTTCCCGATGATATGATGTTGATGATGGTCATGTAAATAGTATTCTTGCTTGTGTTCTATTACTTACTTTTTATACTCCACTTTTTATACTCCCATACCGGGTTGGCTGAGATTCGTTATGTAGTCGGTAATAGGGTCAACTCGATGATATAACAGGAAATATCTTTGCGAGCAGGAAGCCAATGAAATAGTCTGTCAACCTCGTCTGCGCGTAGTACCTCCAGTTTCCCGACCGGTTGCGGCTCCCCGGGGGGCTCCAGGATCCGTCTCAGCGGTTTGCCTTGGGGTGGCACCGGCCATCCAGCCGGCGAGATCGAAATTCCCAGGCCCGCCGCCACCAGCCATAGCATTGCGCGTAGCACCAGAGATCGGGGAGGAGCGTGATTGCTTCTCGAATTCAGCACGCATTTCCGGGTCCACTGACAAATAAGTTAGCACGCAGGCAGGGCGTGTATATGCAGGGATCAATAGTATCAAAACGACTTACTATTCTCCATAAGTTTCGGCATTCCGAAGGTGAAGCCCAGTGCGACCAAAGCCAACAATATCATAGGGTTTTTGAAGAGCGAAAGAGGCGAGACTGGCACGACGCATTTTGTCAGCGTACACATCATTTGGAGCGCGCAAGGGTAAAGCATTCTCCACCACGGCAGCACGGGGCACCACGGCAGCACGGGGGTTGGAATGCATCTCACATCTAGCTCTTTCTTCATAGAATCCTCTTCTAGCCAAGACTTTGGCTTCCACCGTCACCTCTGAGGCTTTGGCGCCGTTGCCAGCAGCAGCATCGACAACGAACTTCTCCGGGCCGCGGTTGTCCCATGGGTTTCCCCTGTAAGTCTCCCACACGCCCAGGACAGTTCCATCTGCAGAGATGTCCACCCGGTACGGGGCAAAGATATACTCGGCCGATCGGATATCGAGCAGGTAGGACTCCGATTTTGTCCCCTTGAGGTCCCGGAAGACGAAAGAAGCCGAGCGGGTGAGCGGGGCCGTCAAGGGATGAGGTACGTGACTTTTGGCATCTTCCCTATCCTTCGGTGACGGTAATGAGGTTAAGGTCGCGTGTGTCCCAGCCGGGAGGGTGTTAGGGTTGGGTAGCAGATTCGAAGGAGGAATGGTGATTGTGAGGGAAGCGGACAACACTGTTGTGAAGGTGGTCGCAACGAAAAGGAGAAGGGCGGATAGTGACGACCTGAGGAGGAACATTATTGCAAGGGAGGAGGCGCTGGGCCTAGAATATAATTGAAAAGGACAGCAGCGTCCTCGTACAATTTTTGAGAATTTCGTAGGCGGTTAGGCGAAGAACAGATGTCGTTTAGAATGGGAACATAGCTGCATAGGTGAAGGTGTGGTGATGGAGTGAGTGCCAAGCTCTTCGGTCATTCGTCTATTTTCCGCATCAACCGACTACTGCATAAGCGACGGCTCAATGTTGGCCATCACTGACTGCCACTCCATTCACACCTCTCCAAGGGGATAGGAAAAGTACAAGTCCATTCCAACTGCGGGTTATCTCACTAATGAAGTGGCCTCTATACCTGTCTCGTAGTCACTTCCCGTCTCGGAGGCATGGCAAATGGGATCTCGACAGAAAACGCAAGATATCAATGCCACCCAGGCACGAAGGATGATACTCGAAAACTACCGGGGTCTGAATGCAAGATATAGAAAATATGGCATGTGCACTATCTGCTATTCCGCAAGGCCAAAGACCATTCAGACATATGTACATTGCTTTAAGAGATTGGCTATACTACACCACGAGCACAGATAACTTGAAGGACTGGTATAATTCTATACAAGAAGAGAAGTCAAACCACATTTACAGCTTAGCCTTGGGAGCGGATTGCTCCTCCAGAGCCTGCTCATAAAGCTGGTCCAGGAGCTGGCGATACTTCTTCGCGGTAGGAGGACGCTTCAGCTTGAGACTAGACAGAAAACCAGTGTTAGTATCTGAAAGCAATGGCAATACTGCACGAAAGAACACGACTACTTACGTCGGCGTCAGCAGGTTATTTTCAACGGAGAAAGGGTCAATGAGCAAAGCACAGTTCTTGACCCTTTCGTAACCAGCAAGCTTGTGCTTCTTGGCGACCTTCTCGAGGTCCCTCAGCACAGCCTTGCGGACCTTGTCATCACTCAGAACCGACTTCAGTCCCTCAATGTCTGTAGCGTCGATAGCTCGACCGAGAACTTTGCTAGCAAATGGAGCGAATGCATCGGGCTGGACACCGAAAATGCCAACCAGGAAAGTTTGAACGCTGTCGCCATGAACGTAGCCTTGAGCAAAATAACTAAGCTCAGACAGGTAGACACCTTCAAGCCGTTCGGGAGAGATGTACTCTCCCTGGGCAAGCTTGAGGACATTCTTCCGGCGATCGATGATAATAAAGCGACCCATTTCATCAATTGTGCAAACATCCCCAGTGCGGAACCAACCATCCTCGGTCATTGCTTTGCTTGTCTCCTCCGGGTTCTTGAAGTATTCCCTGAAGATATTGGTACCACGCAGAAGTAACTCACCTCGCGGGAAAGGCTTGTCATCGACCGAATATTCCATGTCAGGCAGAGACATTAGACAGGCTTCGGTGGAAGGAGCGATACGCCCACAGTTGCCGGCGGTAAGATCCTTCGCAGACTGCGAGCTTGCGATGGCGTACGTCTCAGTCAGGCCGTAACCCTGGATGAAGTCGACTCCAAAAGCAACTCTCAGGAAGTTGTGCAAGGAGGGGTCGAGGGGCGCCGAGCCAGAAACCATGAATCTACACCGTTCCAAACCAATGGCCGCAGCGACCTTCTTGGCCCAGATTCTGTCGTAGAGAGCATGCTTCACGGTGGCTTTGCTAGGGTCGGGATTCTTCAGATTGGCAGTTTTGGCGGCAACAATGTGTCTTGACAGAGCACCCTTGAAGCCGGGCTGCTCTACGGTGGCACCACGAATGACGTTGCCAAAGCGACTGTAAAGACGAGGGACAGACATGAATGCCGTAGGTTTCAAAGCCTTGATATCGTCAACCAGTTCGACGATGTTACCGTGGAAGTAGCCGATACGCGCACCCGCCCAGAAAGCGGTATGCTCCGCCAAACGGGCATAGATATGGGCCAACGGGAGATAAGACAAACTTGTGTCACCCGGGGCCTGCTGGATGTTGACGAGAGCCGAAGAGGCAGCAGCCACGGCATTTTGATGGGTCAAGACCACACCCTTTGGAGGACCGGTAGTACCGGAGGTATAGTTGATAGTGACGATGTCCGAAGGAGACGGGGGTACGCACGGACGATTCGAAGCGGTGCCCAGTTCCTCAACCTGATCCATGGTATAGATTACGACGTCCAGACCGGCAGCAACGGACTCCAGAAGCGCACGCTTTGAGTGGCCGGCGGGTTCACCAGCATCCAGAGGATCCAGACTCACGATGATCTTAAGGTTGGGCAAAGAGGGCTTGAGCTTGAGTAGAGTGGGAATATGCGGCAAGGAAGTGACAACACAGTTCAGTTCAGCATGGTTGATGATATATTCGGTGGCATCCGAGGCGAGGACATCATAGATCGAGACCGAGTAGAGAGACTGGGACATGCATGCCAGATCTGCGATGACAAACTTCAGTCAGAGGCCAGGAACATATTGAGTAAGCAGACGAAGGAGAAGCGGGGAGTACCCCGTACCAGTTATCTGCCATTCTGGCCGATTTTGACACCACAATCCAATTCCGTATGGTCCCGAGCGTCCGCAGCCATGCTTGTTGTGCAGTTCCACCAAGCCGGCACCAAATGCAGCTCTTCGGTTTCGAACGGTCTCATAGTCCATCCACTGGTAAGGGCCATAGGTCTTTGTGACCGGGTCGTAAGGACGCCATCCGAGGCAATGGGCTTTTGGGGCTCGATTCGCGGTCGACTCGAAGACATCATGGGCCGTGAGAATCTAGACAGACAGGATCAGGATTAGTCGTGAGGAAGTTCCAGGGTATTCCGCAGCAGGTCTGCGAGACATTGAGGGCGTGTGTCTTCGGCGCATACCTTGGGGTCCAAGGTCTTTAAAAGCTCATTCTGGAGATTCCAAGCACGGTAGACTTTGCTCCGTCCGGGTTGCTCGGTGCCAGGAATAGCAACCGAATATGGAGTGCCCTTGGGAGGTTCTTGTCTCAATTCCTCCGCACGAGCGAGGTGGGTGGGTTGCTGGGAGAAAAACATGGCGGCGACAATGTACGATCTATCTCTGTTTGAGTTAGATGGTACAAAAGCATTCAGAACACTTGGAGTCGTTCCAAGGCCAAAGGAGGGAGGGGAGAGCTTTACGGCGTTCAATAGCACAAGTGCGAAGTCTCGACGACGACTGTAAAAGGGGAAATTTACAAGAAAAAGGAGGGCTTTGTTTGCCCAAAAACAGAAAACGAGCAATCTATACAATGATAAAAGAGAAAGCGAAGTGATCGCGACAAGGACAGACAGTATAGAGTCAAGATAAGTGAAAAGGGGAGTGGGGGAAGCTGGCCGGACTCCTTATGGGTACAAAACGACGTCTTCGTGCCAGACTGGTCTTGTTCTTTCCTTTCTCTTGCCTGTCCGATGGATAGAGAAATAAATATCTGGAGAGAAAAAGCGGCCGGGGTTCCCTGACACTCCGAGCCAGGGAAAGCCCGCCAAATCACCCCTCGGGATGGGGTAGTGACCTGAGTTAGGTAGGACCCCAGGCTGGGGCTGGAGCATTGCCGAGCAGCTGAATGGCCAAGCCAAGCGTCGCAGTCATAACCGACCATTCATCCTCGTGGGAACTTACCTCGGCTGTTTTGCCTTTCACGCTCGCTCCTCAGCAATTGAGATACTCCGAGCCTATCAGATGCTCTCCGCACCTACCCAGCAACTCCACTATCATTATTGATGCGTTTCCATCACTTTTGACATCAAAGACTCAATCACTAAGTCACTCAAAATAATAGAGGCGGAGACGCTCTTCTATTTCCAGTTTAGATCGTTCAGTGTCCCGGAGATCCTAACGCAAGATGGCGTCGGTCGGAAATTGACCCTCATACAGTTAAAGTCGCGGACAGCCTAGGTAAATATCTGGGGAAATTTCCGTTTGATTTGACTGGACATACTCCGAGCGAGTGATCGAGATCGGGACTTGTGCGCATAGATGACAAGAGTGCCTACTACTTACTTTCACGAGTACTATTCTATTATGTGTGTAGAGCAGATAGGTACCCAGAATAAGCACCTACTAGGTAACAAGGTACCTACAGTGTCAGCTGCAAGGGATGAATGATCCTTGGTAAAAGCTAATCGCGGTACGTGCCTTAGCACGTGGATAGAGCTTCATGTGACAGTGTATCTAAGGTAGTCATGCAGCATTGTTGTCCTCCTACAAGAGGTAGGGATGATCAGATATTATCATTGACTGTTGTTGAGCTAACAAATATCATGAGTGAACCAAACAAAATATGTCTATGGCATAACTGCAGCTACAACTTGAGATAGCCGGATCTGATGGCACATGAATTATCTATTTATTCAAGAACTGCACAGTAACACAATCAGATCACACCCATGAAAATAGACAAGTCACCTGACTCCATGCCAAATGCTGAACCCTAAGAGAGAAAATATCTACATGCTAGTATATACAAGACAGAACTGAGATAGGCACAGGGGTATCATCCCTATTTCACCGACGCATTCATCCTTTCTCCTGGCACCAGTCCACAAATAATCGGACAGCCGAACCACCATACCAACGAATGTAGACATTGTAACAGCCCGTATTCCATTTTCTGTACATTAGTTACTTCTCCTGTGAACGGCCGACACATATGGCAGAGTTGAACGGGCCGAGAAGTCGCGCCATATTTCTATCCCAGGATCGCGCTGCCCAACTTCTTATACCACTTGGTGGGAGTGACCGTCTCCCACATCTCGTTCTCCAAAGCGACGCGGCCAGTATCGATATCTGCTTCGATTGGACGCACAAATGCTGGTCGGAAGATGATCTTGTGGCCCAAGTAGAGCACAACGAAAAGGATCAAACTGAGGTAGGCGACGAAAAAATCGGTCACGCTGAATGTTGGAATCCAGGCAGTGAATCCTTGTGTGAGGATAATCAGGATGTTGAAGAACAAGCCATAGTAGGCATACCATGGCTGCCACAAAGCCTTGTACGGAAGGAGGTCACGAGAAATGTTGCGAGCCTCTAAAGCCCGCATGAACGCAATATGGCAAGCATTTAATGACGCCCATGTAATGAAGCCTGCCACACCGGAGATATTCAGGAACCAGTTGAATACAGTGCTACCAGCGTTGGAAACATTCATGAATCCAAGCAGGCCAAAAGCCGAGGTGAATGCAACACTGTAGTAGGGAACACCTTTCTTGCTAGTCCTCTTGAAGCAACGTGGCGCGAACCCTTCCTGTGCCAGACCAATCAAGATACGGCTGCCACTATAGACGTTTGAGTTCGCAGCGGAAAGAACCACAGTCAACAGGACCGCATTGATGATATCCGGAAGAACCTTCACACCCGCTAGCCTGGCTGCAATGACAAAGGGTGAGGAGTTGGCGTCATTTCCACCAGTGAGAAGGTTCTCATTAGTGTAAGGCACCAGCAGACCGATGAAGAAGATGGTCAGGACAAAGAAGAACAGGATCCGAAAGAATGTCTTGCGGATGGCCGAAGGAACAGTCTTGCGGGGGTTCTCTGTTTCACCAGCCGCAATGCCAACGAGCTCAGTCCCCTGGTATGAGAATCCAGCCTGGATCAGGACAGCCCAGAAGCCGACAAATTTCGCGGTAGAATCGGGGTGAACGCTTTCGTAGGGGGAAAAGGGCCCAGGGTCCACCCAGTGCCGGAAACCAAGATAGCCACGGTCACCAGCACCTGCGTCAATGCAAATAGCGAAGATCATGAACCCCACGACAGTGATGACTTTGATGCTTGAGAACCAGAATTCCAACTCGCCATAAAAACTGACGGGCAAGAAGTTGAAAAGTGTGATCATCACCCAGAACACAGCAATAAAGATGGCGATCTGGATGTCAGATTTCCAAAATTGGATGATCAGACCCGTTGCGGTTAGCTCAAGAGCATAGGTGATGGCCCAGGAAAACCAATAAATCCAACCCATGGCGAAACCCAGACTCGGGTCGATCAATCGCGCGGCATAGGACGTGAACGCTCCTGGGATTGGAATGTATGTAGCGACCTCTCCCAAGGAGGTCATGACCGAGTAGACGATGGAGCCGACGAAGATATAGGCAATGAGGGCACCCACAGGGCCTGCGTGTGCGATAGCGGTACCGCTACTGATGAAAAGACCTGTGCCAATAGTACCACCTATCAGTGGATTAGTACCGGGCGAGATATTTCCAAGTCGACGTTCGAATCGAAGTATGACTCACCAATGGCAATCATCTGTAGATGCCTGCTTTTCAACTTCCGCTTGAGATCGGGCAGCGGATTTGATTGACGGCTAGCTCCATGCTTCTCACAGTCCAGCTCGTTTGAGGTAGGTGGAGGACTGTTGTCGTAGACCTGGACAGGCTCATCGTTTAACATCTTGCCCTTGCCCTCTGCGACCTTTGGCGCAGCCGTGACCTCAAACTCATTGAAGGCCATCTGTCGAGCGTTCAGCGCTGAAGGATTGAAACAGGACGGATTGGAGTACGCAAGCGCACTAGAGGGCTTGTGGGGTTTCAAGGTACTAAAAAGAAAGAAAAAGAAGAGGAGAAAAAAAATTGGGGTGGAAGGAGGGAAGCGCGCCGTTCAACAGGGACTCCACTTAAGGTTGAGCGAGTCGAGTCCACTAGATAGATACGTACTGCCGATTAACGGAGCAAGCCAAGCCGTTTTCTATTCTGCGCTGCTGTCTGAATTGACTCAAGACGAGGTTCAAGAATGGACAATGAAAAGACTTGTGCGCTATGCTTTTACTGCAAGTGCATCGGCTCTTCAAAGGCAGAAACGAAAAGGACTGACACTTGCAATGGGGTAACGGCGCAGCCAATGACGAACGAGACAGATAAAACCAGTATGTACAATGTACAGGAAGGATGTTATGTAAAGAGAACAGTACTCTGTAGACAGAAACCGGCTGGAGTGGGCTTTAATAATGGAGATTATGGAGTCATTCTATCCGCGAGCGGGAGGCAATGTAACGTTGATTGGACACTCGAAGGGAGATTAGAACTGAGAATAGCTAATGATTATCATTTTTGTTATCATCACTGGACCACTATCTACTCTTAGTAAAATGGAAAACCTTTTCCTAGGTACTTTTTGGTGCACGATACAATTTCCCGTTCCTCCCTCCGCCAATGATAAGACTTGAATCAATAAATGCTGGAAAGCACGACCCTCTGGAGGGCAATGTATTTCCAACATCGATCATTTGCTCGGGGCTTCCGATGTCCACGCAGATATTTACTATGCAAGAGTTACCATCCAGGGACGTGGAGCGCTGCTGGGAGTGCTGGATGATGGGCGGAGAAAGAAAATTTTTTTCCACGGAAGATGACTCAATGCTAAATGATGAATTAAGTGCGGTGGCGGAAAGTTGACGAAGCTTGGCTACTTGGAAATCGGAAATCGGAAATCGGGAATCGGAAATTGGAGATAAGTTGCCCAAAGCGAGAAACTGCCTAACAACTAGTTTTTTTATCTATGATAGATAAGTGCAACTACACATATTGACAGAAATTCTCTTGGTTGCTGACTTTTCTCTTCGGGGTTTCCACGTTCATCGTAAGTTTACGGCACCTGGGTCAGTGCATGCAAGCATCTAAGCTCAGGTCGGCAGTCTCCGAGGCCCGGATTGCTGGCCAAGCTGGTTCTGAGGAACTGCGAACAACCGAACACCCAGACTACAGAGGCCTAGATTAAATCCTTAGAAACCGAAGCAAAATAGTTTTAAAGGGTCAAGATAGTAGTGGGAAAGCCTGGGATGACTGGGATCTAAACACTATCCCAAACCAAGGCTTGAGACGGGGCAAACTGAGGCGTGGCTAAAAGCTTCTAGAATATTTCCTTTCAAGTGATCCTTTTGAGGCATCCGCCAGTCTAATTCTCCTGTCTTATACAACGCAATCATGCTTCGTACTTCAATAGAAGTAGAGTCAAGATAGGATTCATATCATCGACCATAATTGGCATTAACCGGCAATTCACTTGACCTTGAAATTTTACAGTGGGTGCTCATCTATTGTTTACCGTCAGCCGGGAGAAACAGGCAACCTGATATAGACTCTCGTCAAGTCCTGATAAAACCTTGGCTTTCCAAACTCAACTGCCTTTTTTCTTTCAGAAAAACGATATTTTGTTCATGGTTATCAATGAAATTTCAGCAAACTTGTGGATCAGTGTACAACGGAGATCAGATACATGGTATAGTACTGACGGGGTATCAACATCGCAGCGTGCAGAGAAACAAAGTAGGTGATTATAGAAGGTACAAACGCATAATCATGAATATGAGAAGCCGTGGTCTCCAGTAAGCGCCAATTGCGAATTTATGAGGTTCGGAAAGTCAGCCCGGGAGGTCGACAGCCATCTTTCATGCGCTTCAGTGAAGTCCCTCTATATCCTTGTATCTGGATGACTGGAAACAGCAAGCATCGGTCGAAGCTGGCGTATATGACGTCATGCCATTAGAACAAGGCCCCTTTTCTTTGGAGACTCATCGCGATTATTCATGTGAACATGTATGCGAGAACAGGCACCCATTCTCATGGAATTACAGTCGCTATCAACCCCGTTTAGACTCCGATCTGGGTGGTAGTTTGCGGGGCAGGCTTCGTACTGTGACCGCCAGATCGCAAAGCACCGAGTATAGCTACAATGGTCGTAGCAAGGAACAATGCCCTTTTCCCACTATGTCAGCCGTTATATCTTGGAATCCGGTAACACATCGATATGTGACGAACGAAACTCTAGATTGAAATGGATAACGACTTACCATTCGAACGACCCAAACACGGTTGCAGCTTGCAATGCCCTGCATTGACCCCAGTGGCAGTAATCCGGAGACGGGAGCAAAACACCAAGCGCAATAAACCCTGCAAACCAGAAAATCATGGTCACGATTTCCACAGCTGGGATGACAAAACGATGCGCCAGTTGGGGAAAGAAAACCGGGGCCAGCGCAAGATAAGGCGTCGCAACAAAGGCAGTCCAGACGCCATTGAAAAGCATGAAATTGACGGTGTCACTCCAGCGGACTACACTGACAGCTGTTAGGGTGTTAGCCCGGTCTTCCATCAGCACAACAGGATGAGCGGAGGCCTACCATATGCAGTCAATCCGAGAACGATGATCGCGAACACTACCTGGGCGACGCGAACAGGATAAATCCAAGGGAAGTTCAAGGCCATAATGAGAAATGATCGCGGCTGGGTGTCTAAATGGTGTGAATAGATTATTGCATCCAGATGTGGCAAGTGTGAGAAGAGAGACTCTGCTTCTTCCGACCTATATACTCGTAGTCAATTAGCCGATCTTTTTGAAACCGAATCTCGGGCATGTGAAAACGGGAGGGAGAGATTGAAGCGGACTGAAGGGCGCTGGGGAAAGCCATGACCGTGACTCGTAGACCTTTTCAGCCAAGATCATCGCGATTTCCGTGCCATATAACACCACTGTTGGCCTCAAACATTCTCCTATGACAGGTGGCAGACTGGACAGGCGGGTACGAGACAAACCTTTATCGGGGAAGATATTATATTATTGTTCAAGCTTGTTGGAGGAACGACGACCACAGACTTTGATAGAAGGTGGACTCCAACCTCATAAGGTACATATACATCAGAAAGGACATCACAGAAGGATCTTGACCGCTGGTGTAGTCTCCTCGCTTTAAATACACGCCCGATGACCACAAACGTCACAGTCAAATGCCGTTCTTCTAATTCTTCCGTGTACGCTGGTAAAGCTGCATGGCGCGAACATTATGATTGGTGTCGATCCCTTGTCGTTCTGTTGTGTACTATAAATTCATTTCTGTCTTACCCTTTCACTGTGTAGATGGGGCACAAGGCTAAGGAACTTTCTGCCTTATGACGACATGCGCCTCGGCAAAGTAATCCTCATCAAGTATGTATCATGAGGAGAATAAATTCAAAAGTGACATTCTATGCCTCTCTATAGGAGACTAGGAGCGCCACGATAGACTTGGTGAATCATAATTGATTCTCACCGTCTCACATGATAGAAAGCATGTGGATGACGTTGAAGATGCCATGGTATTACTATTTATCTACCTTAAGGCCCGTCCATGGTCGACCTATTGTGCCTTGAGATGAATAATCAATCATCAGCTTCCCCAGACTCGGGGGCTGCTGGAGAATGTTACTCCTACATTCCATCTGTTCATTACCTCGAGAATGGGAATAGGTGTTAGGGATTCTAATCCATTTCTGATACCTGCTTTGTATACTTCGGGCAAAGTAATCTTATCAGCGCCAAAAATAGGATGAATCATCTGCTCCATACAGACTCTCATACCCCATGGCTGTCCAAAACACCCAGCATCCTCAACCATCGAAGATGCACCCTTTTGCTTTCTTTTCCATTCTTACTTATCTTTTAGAAATATTGATTATTATCAGGTCCAATATAGCCTTCAATCTCTGTCAACAGAAAAAAAAAAATCAACATAATGATTGCTATATCCAGAAAATGTCTAGCCAAATTGTATGACCCTTTTTTTTTTTTAAGGCCGTAGCTTTCCACATAAAATCATCACACTCTTTTAAAAAGCAATTATAAGGTCTGTATTCTACACTTTTCTGAATGATTAATTCTTGTTATTGATGCTTTCTCGTAATGCCTTTTCCCTCTCCCAGCTCCAGTGTTCAATCCCTCAATCACGCAATCGGCGCTACCCCAGTGCACAACCCCAAGTATACCGCAACTAAATATGCAGACTTACTTCTATATACTTTGCTGAAGATCACTCCCCCGCTTTAAATACTCCCTTCTTTTGCATTTTTTTCTTCCTTCCCCTTCAATTTGCAGTGTTGGCCCTCCCTCTTCACCCTCATCTCTACCTGTCGCTTCTCGATTTCACTACATATCGTGCGAGGAGAGTATCCAGTTCTAGTAGCAGATACCCAATCCTTGAACGTACACCATGTCGCAAACACCTCATTTTGAAACGCTCCAACTCCATGCTGGGTAACATAAACATAGAAATCTGGACCGCTCATTATTTAAATGGCAATACTGACAAGTGAGCAAGTCATGAACCAGACTCTACTACCAATTCGCGGGCAGTGCCAATCTATGCTACTAGCGTTGGTCCCATCCCTTCTACTCTCTTAGTTTATTCCCCAACTGATCTCGAGATGCAGTCATACACATTCAATGATTCTGCCCATGGCGCAAGACTCTTTGGCCTCAAGGAGTTCGGAAACATCTACAGCCGGATCGGGAACGTGAGTAATTCTCCGCAGCCGAGGTTGGGCCGAGTTGCTGACAACCGTCATTTGGCTTCAGCCTACTGTTGATGTTTTTGAGAAGCGCATCGCCGCCCTCGAAGGGGGTGTGGCAGCCGTTGCAGCTTCTTCCGGCCAGGCTGCACAGTTCATGGCCATCGCCGCGCTTGCTCACGCTGGCGACAACATCGTAGCTACGAGCAATTTGTACGGCGGTACCTATAACCAATTGAAGGTCTTCCTTCCTCGTCTGGGCATCACAACCAAATTTGTCCAGGGAGACAAGCCAGAGGACATCGCCGCCGCCATCGATGACCGCACCAAGGCTGTCTATGTCGAAACTATTGGCAATCCCCGGTACAATGTACCCGATTTCGAGGCCATCGCCAAGGTTGCTCACGAGAAGGGCGTTCCTTTCGTGGTGAGTTTGACGTCGAAATACGGGAAGTCTATCTCTGATCGCGCTCGCCTTTATTCTAGGTTGACAACACTTTCGGCGCTGGCGGTTACTTCTTCCGCCCCATCGACCACGGTGCTGACATCGTCGTCCACAGCGCAACCAAGTGGATTGGTGGTCATGGAACCACCATTGGCGGCGTTGTTGTTGACAGCGGTAAATTTGACTGGGGTAAGCACGCTGACAGATTCCCCCAATTCACCGAACCGTCCGAGGGCTACCACGGATTGAAGTTCTGGGAAACATTTGGATCTATCGCTTTCGCTATTCGTGTCCGGGTTGAGATCCTTCGTGACCTGGGATCAGCACTGAACCCATTTGCCGCTCAGCAGCTTCTGCTTGGTCTGGAGACTCTGAGTCTGCGCGCTGAACGACATGCAAGCAATGCCATTGCCCTGGCTACCTGGCTGCAGAAGAACGAGCACGTGAGCTGGGTCTCGTATCCCGGTCTCGAATCTCACTCCAGCCACGAAATTGCCAAGCGTTACCTGAAGCGCGGCTTCGGTGGCGTACTATCATTTGGAGTCAAGGGAGGCGCGGCTGCCGGTGTTCAGGTAGTTGACAACTTCAAGCTGATCTCCAACCTGGCAAAGTGAGTAATCCTGGCTCCCGAAACTTTTGCTTCCTCGCTGTCCGAATGCATGCTAACTCATTTGCAAAAAGTGTTGGGGATTCGAAGACTCTGGCCATCCACCCATGGTCTACCACCCACGAACAGCTCACGGAGCAAGAGCGGCTGGACTCAGGTGTCACTGAAGATGCTATCCGCATTTCGGTCGGTACCGAACATATTGACGACATCATTGCTGATTTTGAGCAATCCTTCAAGGCCTCCAGTGCTGCACTCACCCAGTAGAGTGTAACCTTACGTCTATTATAAAATGAGAGCGCCATAAGGCGGAAAAATATGTGCGATGAACATATGATACCAAGCAGGATATTTTTTTCTGAAATTCATTTCTTTGCAATATGAAGTCAATGTAGACTTTCTTCGTCGAGGTAAGCGCAGTGTTGCCGCGAATAGGATTGATGAAGAGCGGTGTTCTATGAAGCATTCTGGCTACTCTATAGTATAAAATGGTAATCCCCCGTCGGGGAAATTGTCAGCCGCGGAGTCGGTATGTGGCAGCACTGGTCCGTTACTGGGCGACACAGTCGCACGAACGAGCTAACAAAAGTATATGGAAGTTGTCCTCCGTATCAGAGATTACTATTGAATTGAGTACTCAACTATAGCAGAGTCGAGCTAGAAAAATGGACCCCATCATACAACGAAAAGAGAAGAAAGGAAAGCAAAGCAATGACCTGAACAGAGAAATACAAAGCAAATAGTACCTGCTCGAGTTTATTTCCTTTTGGTGTGAACGCAGGAAGACAGGTAGGGTATAGCACCGCAAAGAGCCACCTCAAAGAGTCTCAACCAACTTGAGCTAACTGAATATCAACACCAGCAGTAGAAGGTCGATATGATGGGCGGAATGTAGAATAGCCATGAAACAATGGGAGTATCCAGCTTCATGCAACCAGCTTTCACTTCTCATATCTTGACGTGCTGTTTTTGCTCTGGTAGATCTCACTGCAAGTGTGACTGGGAAATTAAGGCAGCTTGGCTCCCGCCAATCTGACATCCTAGGCCAGTTGACTCTTCATGAAGTAAAACAAGATTCATGTTTAGAACTGCCCTGAGAACTCAAAACTCCCGGATAACCCCGTTTGAGAGAAATAGTACATGACACATAAAAAGAGAAGCGGAAAGCGAAACGTGGTTGAGCCGCCAGACGAAGACAAGACTGTGTACACGGTGAGGTTAATGCAATGTTGTCCACGAGATATGATCTGTTGTGTCGACGAGAATTGGCCGGAAGGCTCAACTTCCTTGACCAGGAGGTGGCGGTTGGGTTGATCCGCCGGAAGATCCAGCTTGTGCCCCTCCCATCATGAAGCCAGGAGGAAACATGTGCATCCCGGGAAACGAAAATCCGAACCCAGGCACTGCAGGAGGAACGCCGACGTTATTGATAGCCGAGGGGTCACGACCCTCATGAGGACCAGGGCCACCTGGACCCATCCCGCCCGGTTGCCCGTCACGCTCTGGGCGACGGAATCGATCTTGCTGCGTGCGAGACGACACCGGTCCGCGTTTCCCTCCCGTGTCTGTGGCAATTCGTCTACTAATGGCTATAGGGCAGAAAATTAGCCTTGACTCCATCTCGTTAATAGGAGGGATAAGGAAAGTAATCTTCTTACCCTTCGAAGAAACACCAGCACCGATTTCAATGTCAGGTTCCTCAACTACCATGCCAGACTCGATGGGTCGCCCTCCTGTTCCACCATATTCAGCAGTAAGCATCCACTTACGATCTGCTTCCGTAAGTCGCTCGATTGGGATGACACTGATGCCTGTCTGATAGTCACTACAGTCGCGTGGACCAAATCCGACACCCCATCGAGTCTAATTATGTCAGAGCATTTCCTAAACACAGCAAACTCATAACAGAAACTTACTCTAAGCTGCATGTCACCGGACTTGTAAGATTCCATTCCGTCTCGGGCACTGACGGCGTCCTGACGACTAATCATTTTGATAAACGCGTGACGTTTGTCGACGTTCACGATGCAAGTTTGGACAATACCAAATTTGCCGAACAAGGATCGAAGATGTGCCTCCGAAGATCTGCACAATTTATCAGTATACACCACACTTCTTATGGAATAATTGTAGACTTACGTGACACCACCAACAAAAAGAGTTCTGCTCAGAACTATACGAAGAGGCGTTAGCTGAAGCTCCCGATGCAGATCCAGAAATTCGTGCTACGAACCTTTAATGTTTCCTTGTCCGATAGAATAATCCCACTCGATGAATTTAGGGCCTGGAGGAGGCAGTGTCGGGTCCTTTCGAGGGGGCGTAGGAGAACGCCGTCTACGCCCGGGTGGGCTGCGCTGACGGTAATCATTGCCTCGTCGACCACGCATTTCACCCCGACGACCGGGAGAATCACCATGATACTCTCCATAAACAGGGCTATCACGGCGGCGAGGAGGCGACACATCACGACGTCGGTCCCATCCAGGCGACCGAGATCGGCGACGATACTGGCCTGGAGGAGAGCGCATGTAGTCGCGGTCTCTTTCACGATCCCCTCTATCAAAATCACGTGACTGTGAATCCGGACGGCTACCCCAGGCAGCGGCTGTTTGACCTGGTAAGTTGAAGCCAACTGCCTGCCCAGGATTCACATTGGCCATGTTTGTAGCATTAGACAAGCTGAGAATCTGCAGGGCGGTGGCCCATTGTTCCTGCGGAATTCCCTGTGCGGCTAAAAGCTGCAAGAGCTGGAGCTGCTGCTGCAGGGCATCCGGCGCTATACTAGGAGTCGGCTGAGCTGCGGCTGCGGTCGCCTGCGGTAGTAGCGCGGCCAGGGGATTGGCCGCAGCAGCGAGTAAGTTTGGAGGCGTCTGACTCTGGCTTTGCGGCGGGATTAATGCCGGATTCTGAGCGAGATTACTCAAAGCCGCGAACGGCGTCGCCATAGTGCCAGCGGCATAAGGATTTACACCTGCCTGTCCAGCTTGAACTTGTGAAGCCTGATCTACGGACGAGTTCACGGGCTGTGAAACTGTACCCTGCATGTTCAATGCATTTAGTGAATTAGTCGTCGCTGGAGCGGCTGGCGTGGTTGTGTTCTGTTTCGCCATATCTGCCAGAGCTTTCAAGATACTGGAAGTGTCAGGCGCTGCTTGAGCGGGAGTCGTCGAGGATGCGCCATTCGCCTGCTGCTGCGTACCTCCCAGTGGAATGTAATTAGGTGCAGGTGATCCTTCGGGAGTGGTAGATTCAACATCTAGGGAGAGACATTAGATGTATGATATTAAAGCGGTTGCAACTAGAAATCCCGGGTCTAGAATGATTGGATAGACTCCACATACGGCAGGCCCAACTCCTGCTTCGTAGGGGGATCAGAAAGGGATAGCTTACTCTGAGATGCAGGTGCATTCAACTTTTCCTTGAATGATGCGAGCATGGGTGCAGGGAATGTATATCCACGTTCCCAGATGTCGACCAGCTTCTTGATCTTTTCCTATATATTGAGAGAGTGGCATACGTAAGTTGAACTATTCGTCACACGAGATAGCAGAAGCCTAAAGGAAAGATTGCCGCCTTAAGCGACGAGAAAGGGATACGATGATGTGGGAGCATCGGAAGCCATCACGGGATTCAAAAATGATCACCGTTTCTTATCGCTCCTATGCTTTCCACAAATCCTGTAACGGTTTCAAAATTATTCGCGTATTGCATCTAAAGCGTACCTTTTGATCCTCAGGGGCGTTGTTTATGATATCAGTCATCAAGACAGGCAGTAATTCGGTCACTCTGTTGACGCCAGCAGCGAATGTTCCATCGGGGGCAGCACTGCCAGATGGCTGGCCTGCCTTGCGCGCTGCTTCTACCCATTGTCGAGTTACAGAGTCTACGACATAGAGTACGCCCAACTTGTGTGTTCCCGGTGCCTTCTTGAAGTGTGTATAGATCTTCTGAATAAGGACGGATTCGTTCTATGAGAAGAGACAGGAGTTAGCTTGCAGTTCGGGTAACACAAGTTTGCCATCATATCAAGATTTGTTCATACCTGAACGTTGGCTGTACAAAGCGACGTGATGCTGTTGATCTTAGATCCAGAGACGCCTGGGGGCTTGAGAGCCAGCATAGACTGGAGATAATTCTCCAACTCTGCTACAGCAGAAGACATAGCTGATAATTGTCGTTCGGGGGTCTCAGCGCAGTACGAAAGACATACAATTACCAAAATTCCGTTGAGTGAGACAGGCAGACTCTTGCGGCTTGAAATGAGAATGTATAAGACGCTGAGAGTATCACGGCTCCAACACAAGGGCGTTTCTACTGGAAAATCCAGTACAGTAGATATTTGGTGATGCCTAAATTGGCGATAGCTTCCTTCCTCTCAAAAGTGAGGAAAGTTTGTCTAGAGCGGATTTTTCACACTTGTAGTCGTGTCACTACAGACTCAACGAGCACGATGGCGACGAACGAGCCTTCCGCCTACAGCTGGAACACAGCTAGCAAGGTGCCCAGGGCTTCGCGACTCGCGAGCGAGTACAAGTACAGGGTACAACCTAAAGTGAGAGGATGCAGAGTGAAGAAGAACGTGAAGGTAAATCGGATGTAATTTACGTTGTTGGGACAGAGAGAAGATGGAATGATGATGGAAGGGACACAGGGATTGATGAAAAGGAAAGAAAAAAGGACAAGCCAGGTGAATGAGTCCAGTGACTTGAGCTAGTCTCATCTGGGAGGACAAACTCTGGTGTCTGCCTAAGGCCTACCATCCTGTTCTAAGTTCTTCTTCATCATCACATGACACACGTGATACAATCGATGAGATTACTGCTCTTGTAAGATCAGTAATGGGCTAGCTCAGTTCGGTGAGTCGAATCAGGAAATTCATGAACGACCGAGGGGGGAATCTGTTGTATCCGCACGTAGCTATCTACCTCTCTCTATAGTGTCTCTCATTCAAGTAATTTTTTTATACCTATTTAAGGGAAAAAAGGGTGTGCCGTCGGCTCAAGTAGGTTTGCTATCATTATTTTTGGATAAGACTTTACAGAAACCTCGCATTTCCTCTTCTACATCAGTTTACCCCATTAAGCCAGTCACAAGGCTCGGTTCACGGGCTACAGTTTTGATGGCGACGTGCCGACGTCACCCAGCCATAGCCTCCGAGTTATCTATACAGTGCCACGAGCCACCCACGAAAGCATGTTTCCTACTCCTAAAAGGGCAAACAATGAAATTCCATGATCATATCTTAATTTTGGTAAATACAATAGTTGTACTCCGTACTCCGTAGAGAGGTACAGTTTACCATATTGACTACATATGCCTGGTGTGCCATACCTATCGGTCCTTTGCACTAGTTTATTAAGGTAGGTACTCCGTGCTCCCCGTCTATCTTTTCCGAGCGACGGAATTTGGCGGGTGGAGTTTCAGAGAAACCACACCAACATTGGTTGGTGCAAATACGATAATATCCGTCATCGCAAGGAAGCTCGCCGAAAGAAAAAAGGTGGCTTGGCACTCGGGAGTCCGGCTGCGTCTTCCCTTGGGTTGGGGATTACCGTAATGTACGGAATACACGCTGTTGCCATCATTGCCTGGCTTCCCTGCCGGTCGTTACGGTCACATTGGTGTACCGGCTGTATCGATACGGTCAGATGGAAAAAAGGGCCGCAAAAGAGCTTCTCCCTCAACTTTTGAACACCTCCTTCTTTTTTGATCTCTCCTTTCTACACCAAGATTCCCGATATACCCTCCTTTTCCTTTGCATACCAAACATTCAACTTCAATAAGTTGTTTGATACAAGATGGCTTCCACAATGAGACTCGGAGCCTTCGCTCTCCGTTCCACCTCTATCACGGCTAAGCCTGCCGTGCAGTCCGCTGCTTTTAACGGCTTGCGTTGCTATTCTACTGGCAAGGCCAAGGTTCGTGACGCTTGTTCGGGTTCAATTGACATGTTTCGAACTCTCTTTACTGATAGCTTCTTCTTTTAGTCCCTCAAGGAAACGTTCGCCGATAAGCTTCCCGGTGAGATCGAGAAGGTTAAGAAGCTCAGAAAGTAGGCGCACAGCGTATTTTGAATTGCTACCTACCATACAGCGAGTGCTAATCAAGCGAGCGGTTGTTCACAGAGAGCATGGTAGCAAGGTCATCGGCGAGGTTACTCTTGACCAGGCCTACGGTGGTGCCCGTGGTGTGAAGTGCCTCGTTTGGGAGGTAGGTTCAGGGATCCTTTTTTCTTCTCCCTCACCCTTAGCGATGATTTGAACGCCAGCTAACTATCTTCACCAGGGCTCTGTTCTTGACTCCGAAGAGGGTATTCGTTTCAGAGGTTACACGGTAGGCTCTCATTGGCGATGCTATACGTGATCGGCGCATACTGACTTTTTGAAAGATCCCTGAGTGCCAGAAGCTTCTTCCCAAGGCACCCGGCGGCGAGGAGCCCCTACCTGAAGGTACAGGAATCCGGATAACTTCTCACAAAGCTTATGCTAAGAATACTCAGGTCTCTTCTGGTTGCTGCTGACTGGTGAGATCCCCACCGAGCAGCAGGTTCGCGACTTGTCTGCCGAGTGGGCTGCTCGCTCCGACCTTCCCAAGTTCATCGAGGAGCTCATCGACCGCTGCCCCAGCACTCTCCACCCAATGGCTCAGTTCTCCCTGGCCGTTACCGCTCTGGAGCACGAGTCTGCCTTTGCCAAGGCCTATGCTAAGGGTATCAGCAAGAAGGACTACTGGAACTACACCTACGAAGACTCCATGGATCTCATTGCCAAGCTCCCCACGATTGCGGCCAAGATCTACCGCAATGTCTTCAAGGATGGCAAGGTCGCTCCTATCCAGAAGGACAAGGACTACTCCTTCAACTTGGCTAACCAGCTCGGCTACGGTGACAACAATGACTTTGTTGAGCTTATGCGCCTGTACCTGACCATCCACTCCGATCACGAGGGTGGAAACGTCAGCGCCCACACTACCCACCTCGTTGGTAGTGCTCTGAGCTCGCCCATGCTCTCTCTTGCTGCTGGTCTCAATGGATTGGCTGGTCCTCTTCACGGATTGTAAGCGGCCCCTGGTGTGAACTCGATATCCTTGAAGAGATTTCGTTTTACTAATAATTGTGTCCTTTCTCCAACAGGGCCAACCAGGAAGTGCTCAACTGGCTCACTAAGATGAAGAAGAGTATTGGCAACGACCTCAGCGACCAGGCCATTAAGGATTACCTTTGGTCCACTCTGAATGCCGGCCAGGTCGTTCCTGGCTATGGCCACGCCGTCCTTCGTAAGACCGATCCTCGCTACGTCTCTCAGCGCGAGTTTGCTCTCCGCAAGCTTCCCGACGACCCCATGTTCAAGCTGGTCAGCCAGGTCTACAAGATTGCTCCTGGTGTCTTGACCGAGCATGGCAAAACCAAGAACCCCTACCCCAACGTTGACGCCGTAAGTTCCTCCCTTCTCAAGATTGATTCGATATTGCGAGCGATCACGGTAGACTGACCCATCTTTAGCACTCTGGCGTTCTTCTCCAGTACTACGGCCTGACCGAGGCCAACTACTACACCGTCCTGTTCGGTGTCTCCCGTGCCCTCGGTGTCCTGCCCCAGCTGATCATCGACCGTGCTCTCGGTGCTCCCATTGAGCGCCCCAAGAGTTTCAGCACTGAGGCATACGCCAAGCTCGTTGGAGCTAAGCTGTAAATTTCCTCTTGAGATGACATGACAAAAGCAGGCGGGGATCCATCTTCTTCGATTATGATTAAGTAGAGCAATCTGTATTATTTTTCACACATTTGGTTACAATAGACTGGACGTGCCGAGTATCGTGGGCTTTCTTTGATTGGTGTATGATAGGATTTAGGGTCGCGCAGAAAACGATTACAATTCACGTCCATCCGAATCTAGGTATCTATTGAAGTGTAAAGGTCCCCCTTTTGTTCTTTCCTTTTTGGGGGCGGGAACCGAGTGGAATGGCAGATGTCTCGCGAAAGAGGTGAACATGAGTATGCCAGTTGGCGATCAAGCCAAATAAATCACGAGCGATAATAATGATAAGGACGCAGATTTGATCTCTCAACCATACAGGAATAATGTTGATGATGTTGGGAGCGCCCCGGTTTGCTCCGTGGTTCCAGAATGCACAGCAGCCACTCAAATCCGATCCCTCCTCGGGCCAAATCACACCGCCGGCCCGCAATGGGTCTAGTGCACCGAATGGCCCGATAGTGGCTCAATATGGCTTAGTGTTTCCCCAATCCGCCGAATAGGGGGCAGGAAATAGGAATGGTCGCTTATCGTTGTTGTGGTAGCAACTCCGCCCTGTGTGCCACTGCCTGTAGTTTTTGAGGGGGAAAGAAGGGGGACGCTCTGGGCCTGAGGCCAACAACTGTTACTACTCCGTCACGTACTACGAAGTACAGTGTAGGATTCATACTCAAAGCAACAGGCGGACTTTGTTCCCCCTTCCCCTGCTGCTTTATAACTTCCCTCTGCTTCCCCCCCCGCTTCCTTTTTTCTACCATTCTTCTGTTGCCTTGTCAATTAAAGTTTTGTTCTGCCCGCCGGCTCAATTCATTACCTCCCCCATCTCTATCTTCAACCTTATTCGACGGATCTTCCTTGTTCTGCTCGCCTTTTGACACTGTTTCGCTCGCGAACATCTCTTATATTCTCGTGATCCCTTAGGCGACGAAGCCCCCTACATCCCTTGGTCAGGGCCCCTTTCAGTGCTACCCCAAGGTCAGAGATGTCAGCCACTACTGCTGAGAAGGCCTCTACTGGCCATACTCTCGAGAAGAAGCCTGTCAAGTTCAGCAATCTGCTACGTAAGTCTCTTCCCCATCATGGATCATACACAACACCAGCAAAATTTGCAGTCTATGACCTGGTCCTAATTTTATTGGAAATACAGTCGGTGCAGGATTGAACATGTTCGAGTAAGTTTATCCCCTCAGCTCCTCCGTTTAATTGGACAACTACGGGTCGAGAGACTAATGGGCAACGACAGGGTCACCACTCTGGGACAGGTATATTTCATTGATTTTCAGAGGTTCGATGTCTCTCGCTTACAATTTCCCAGCCACTGGAAGTGATCAAGACGACCATGGCTGCCAACCGAGGCGATAGCTTCCCCGGCGCTATGGCGCGGATATGGGGTCGTGGCGGGATCCTCGGTTGTAAGTGACCCTTTTGCCCGCGCTCCGATGCTGTGGGGTACAACAACTGATGCGGGATGATTCCACAGATTATCAAGGTCTCATTCCGTGGGCCTGGATTGAGGCCTCCACCAAAGGCGCTGTCCTCTTGTTCGTCGCGTCCGAGGCGGAATTCCGTGCCAAGGTGCTTGGTGCCCCCGACTTCCTGGCAGGCATTGCTGGAGGTATGACGGGTGGCGTTGCGCAAGCATATGCGACCATGGGTTTCTGTACCTGCATGAAGACGGTCGAGATCACCAAGCATAAGATGGCTGCTCAGGGTGTCAAGCCCCCGAGTACGTTTGCTACCTTCATGGATATCTACCGGAAGGAAGGTATTCGTGGTATCAACCGCGGTGTGAATGCGGTGGCTATCCGCCAAACCACGAACTGGGGTTCTCGCTTTGGTCTCTCCCGTCTGGCAGAGACCGCTATCCGTAAGGTGACCAACAAGGACGAGAATCAAAAACTGAGCGCCATTGAAAAGGTCATTGCCTCTGGTCTGGGCGGTGGTCTCTCCGCATGGAACCAGCCCATTGAAGTTATCCGGGTCGAGATGCAAAGCAAGAAGGAGGACCCCAACCGGCCCAAGAACCTGACTGTTGGCAAGACCTTCAAATACATCTACGAGACGAACGGTATTAAGGGTCTCTATCGGGGGGTTACTCCTCGTATTGGTCTCGGGATCTGGCAGACCGTCTGCATGGTTGCTCTTGGTGACATGTAAGTTGACCGCAGGTGTTTCTAGTTTCTATCCCTTCTGTTGCCCTCTTTCCTTTTTTGGATTCACGCTTTCATTGCGATCTTCATGTGATGCCGAGGAGTGATACCGGGCTAACTTGCGGGTCTCTGTTGCACCGAAACAGGGCCAAGGAAGCAGTCGAAAAACTGACAGGCGACAAAGTCACCGCTAAGCACTAGAGAAGGTTTGAAACACCCTTCTACTATGCAGTATGCACGGTCTGAATCAGATGGCGGAAGAATATATTGTCGGATCACATACTTTATTGGCTCTGTACGGAGTAGATCGGAGGAGCTAACAGCTATAGCTGTTTAGCCTCCGTGCGCACCCGGTCCACCGCTTGTTCTAGAGCTATGTTCAAGTCATTCATAATACCCGATGTAAATAGTAACTGCCTGGGCGCTATAGAACCAGGACGGTCCTCATTAGACTTATCAAGAAATCTATAATATTGTCCCTATCTGCTGCTATTTTCGAAAGCCTTAATACCAGACTCTGGATACCTTCGAGCTCATAATCCCTGCTTCCCTGGCCTTGGCTGAACTCCAGTTTGGAAGCTGTCTGCTTCTTCCAAAGTATAGATAGTGAGGGTTTATCAAAAGCAAAAGTTATATCAGTTCCGGGAGTTGTGCAGTTGCGGTAATCATGGTCAAATGCTCTAATGAATATACCTTGGTATAGTGGCGTCTTTCAACAACCATGACAACCAGCCAAGAACATGAATATCATGTGCAGATGGATCTGTACAAGGTTATCTTAAAAGGGACAACCTGACTGATAGATAGTGAGCAGGATCCTGTTTTCTTACCCTCATAGCACCTACAAACCATGGGGCGTTCATTTACCAGCAAGTTGACTTGGGTTGTTTGTAGGGCATATATGCTTCGGAGTAAAAGCCCAGGAAACAGTAAAAAGGCCCTGAAGGACTATTTCGGATTATTCATTTCCTGATTCGGCAAAGAGTCTTCCAAATCCTGTAGATATGACAACCTACGATGGGATGATATCTGTATAGCATCAACGAGAGCTAGGTTCTCGCAATGAGATGACGTCCATTTACTTGTAGGGTATTGATGTATGACCGAATTGCCAGACGTCGCGCCTGCAACAGATCCATGCTTTGCCAATCACACTGCGGCTGCTCGAAGAATCACAAATCATGTCTGGAGATCTGAAAGGATACGACGCACTTTCTGCAGCCCCCAAACATAGGGCTTCAGAGGAGGAATATCGGGTGTAAGACGGTCTATAATACTCGGAACGCACCGAATGGCATAAGATACAATTGTATTACAGTCACGCAACTACAGCCACATCACAAAGGAGAATATCTGCGAAGATTGATCTAGACACATGAATGGGAAAGGACGCTTTTTCCAAGTCAGTCTAACATGTAATGTTTACACTTTAAACGGTCAGACCGAGGTCCTCGCCGTAAGGAAGCTGGAAGAGGTCTCCAACAGCGGCAACGGAAGCCTTGCCAGAGAGGAAAGACTTGGCGGCCTAGAGAAGGAAGGTGAGTTAGCCAGGTGACATTGATTCAAAGTATGCCGAGAGTAGGAAAAGAGAAAAGACTTACATCCTTGATCTGCGCCTCAGTGACGCTGTCGAAGCCCTGGGCAATCTCACCAATCTGGTAGGGCTTGCTGCCGTTGATCAGGGCAGCACCGGTGGCCTCAAGGCCGGTCTCGAGGGTCTGAGCGGACTCGAGAGCACGGAACTTGGCCAATGCAACGGCCTTCTTGATCTCGTCACCGGCAATTTCACCGGCAGCCGTCTTCTTGAGGACGTCAACGACGTTCTTGCTGGCAGCAGCAACCTGATCGGCCTTTCCAGAGACTGTAATGGTGAAGAGACCGGCGTCGGAGTAGGCGTTGTTCTTGGTCGCGACACGGACTTGAGAGAAGCCCTGGGTGGCCTTGGCGAGGAGAGAGAAGCCAGGAGTCCACTTGATGGAAGACTCGCCGCCGAGGAGGGCCGCAAGAACGGAAGCTTCAGGCTTGTAGCCCGAAGTGCCAAAGGTGCTAGAGCCAGGGAAGGCAATCACAACGGCGTTGCCAGACTTGGAAGAGATACGCTGTTCGCCACCGTGGTACTTGGAGGCAGTGTTGGGCTGCACTTTGAACTGGCTAGAGCCGCCGGCGCTGGGGACCTCGGTGAAGAACTCACCAACCCATTTGGACACCTCAGCGGTGGTGGAGCCGCTGCCAACGATGGCGATGTTGGATTTAGCGTAGGCGTTCTTGGCAAACTCGGCGATGGCATCGGCAGAGAGGTACTTTTCGAAAGGGCCACTGGCGGAGGGAGTAATGTTCTCACCCAGACCGCGGTGGAAGGCAAGAGCGTGGGCAGCGTCAACGGCGATGTTCTCAGCATCGGCAGCAAGGGCTTGCTGTCTGTACTTGATGAGGTTGAGGACGAGCTCGTTCAACTCGTGGCCTGAGGTTTCGAGTCAGCCAATGTCCCATTGGAGGTAATGACTGACGACTGTCGTCAACATACCTGCAAACTTCGTCTGGAAAGCAGCCTCCGCCAAAAGCTCAGCAAAGTAAGGAAGGTCTTTTGAGAGGAACTTGGCCTTGAGAACGACGTTCTCACGAGAATGTGTCGAGGAAACTTCACCGCCCAGCAGTTCAACCTCCCGAGTGATCCGCAACGCCGACCGTTTGAGTGTAGACTGTCCATTGAAAGTAGAAACCGTCAGAGATCACATCAATTCACACCGATAAGCTGCAAGGATCGCAAACGAGCTATAAAACCAACCTTGAAGGCGAAGAATTCGAGGGCGTCGGAGAAGCCAGGGAAGGGCTGGTAACGGGAGCCGGCCTTTGCAACCAACGCCAGGGTGCCGGTTGGGCCTGCGACCTCTCTGTTGGCGACCTTCACACCGGCAGACTCAGAGACATCGTACTGAAGGCCGGGAGTCGCAGCAGAGGCCATGCTGCGACGACTGCTGGCGCTGGCAGCAGAGAGCGCACGGGGCGCATTTCGGCTGAGGGTAGACCGCGACAGCATTATCGCATGTGCGTATTATCGAACGAGGAGGAGAGGAGACGTAGGAAGCCGGAAGGCTTAACAGCAATTGGTTAGGTTGAGAGGGGGGAGAGCACAAGAAGGCTGGCTGTCTGTCGATGGACGGGTTGGAAACGATGTCAAAAGCTTCAAGATGCCGGCGTCTTGATTACTCGTTTGCTGATTGGCCGAAATGACGAGTGCGGGCGGAACCGGCTTTTCCATCACCCTCCGTGTCAGGTGAGGTCAGGTGATATCAATACACGTGATTTTTTCAAGGCATGCGATAAGAGAAAAGTAGCAGAAGATGCAGATGATTCAAATAAAGACCGATGAGCTCTGAAGCAGGTTCTTATTTCAGTCCGAACTCTTTATTACTTCTTATAATTCTTTTATGCTATTTATCCGGTCATGTCGATTTATTCCTCCTGAAAACTTGAAAGTTGCCAGCTTCATTGGGAAGCTTGAAAAATGACCTCACAAGTATGCGACAGGCAACTGAGCTTGACCAGTTAATTCATTGCGCATCAGCTGCTAATTTGGACATTGTACAGTTTGCTGCGGAGCTATGCGAGCTTCTTGTAGAAGAGAACTTTGGGGAGTTGTTTGGGGTACGTTTGCGCCCCGCGACATGTTGGCTTGAGATCCTGAAGTACTTCGGCGGGGGTGGTTGAATATACCATTAAATGATCTGATGAGCTGATCTCTTCTCTGAAAATCAGCGAATCTTCGCAACACTTTCGCGCTATGATCGCCTCAACCTGCCTCGCCTGAAGGCTTACTCCGAACTTCCAAATCGTCAGCTTCTCCCCGCGCTCGCTGCTATGATTCAGCAGCATCTTGTCTACCATTACACATCCTACGATGATGGTGTTACGTATTATGAAGCCAACATGCAGTCTGCATACTATCTCGTCCGGTCTGGAAAAATCCTGGAGTTTGTGGAGGAACGACTGGGCAAGTATGCGGCGACCGTCATGTCGACCATCATGTATCTCGGACATGCCCAAGTGAGCTACCTGGAGACCTTGCCGGAATTGACATCCGAGGCGGTCAAGGCCAATGGCGTTTCTGAAGAGCATACCGGACATGAGGAAGACGAAGAACAGTCGAATGGACTCAATGGCGAACACTCCAATGAACGGCCTGAGCTTCTTCATCCGACATTGAAAGCCCTAGCGGCCCATGGTTATATCATCCGTGTTAGGGAGGCACAATTCCAGAGCCATGCAGACAACATCCTCGACGCAGAACGAGTCATAAGATCTAAACCAGAGATCAAGGCATTGAAGGGCAAGAGGCTAGAGGAGGCAGTCATAGAAGGAACACTCGGATTGCTCAAGGAGAGAACGGACGGGGACCTGACCCGCGGTCTGATAGTCCACGGGGTTCCGAGAGGCGCCAAACGCAAATACAGTTCTTGGAGGGCTGACGAGCCCAATAAAAAATCCCGAACTGATTTTGCCAGCGTCGATGCAAACGATGAGCAGAATGAGGAAGAGGAGAACGAATGGTCGGACGACGAAATGGGCTACGATACCACTCCAATGGAGGTGAGTGCACGAATGATATGCCACCGTATCTGAACGGAAGAGTTAACGAAGCTGTGACACTCAGTCTGGGTTGGTTGTCCGAGTCAATTATAACAAGCTCGATGTCGCACTACGAAATCGCCGCTTTATAGAATTAGCTGAGCAGGGTGTGTCGCCAGCAACAGCCGAAGTATATGAATGCCTACTTCGACGCATTGAGTACCAGACCCACCAGTGCCGCGACACTGCCGAGATACCTCGCGAAGGAGAAGAGGGAGAACAGTACTCTGTGCCGATAGCTCTCAGTGCATTAGCTGAAGACGTCGATCCACGGCTTGACCTTTCTAGTTCTACGGGTCCGATGGATACCTCGCAGCCAGATGGCAGGCGTGGGAAACGGCCTCTGGAAAGTGACGGTGATGGAACAAACCACGAAGGGGCGAATGGACTGTCTTCTGGCAGTAATCGTACTTTTGAGATTGACCAACACCTTTCTCTTTTGGCGCAGCCACCCCACAACCTCACATCCAAACGCATGGTTTCGGGCCTCATCACGTGGACAGTAGAGTTCCGCCATCTAGCGCGAAAGCTCCGGCACCTCGAACTGGAGCGGATGATCGAGGCTCGGTACGGCGACGTTGCGTTGCGGGTTGTCAGAGTTCTCCATGCCAAGGGCAAGCTAGACGAGAAGCGACTCCAAGAGATCAGTCTGCTCCCCTTCAAGGACCTGCGGCAGGTCCTTGCGAGCATGCAAGCAGGCGGATTCGTGGACCTGCAAGAAGTGCCACGGGACGCTCAGCGCCAGCCATCGCGCACAATCTACCTCTGGTACTACGACCCTGACCGCATCTGCAACAGTGTGCTGCAGGACACGTACAAGGCCATGTCACGTTGTCTGCAGCGTCTGAGGTTTGAGCGTAGCCGGATAAAGGATTTCTTGGAGAAGACGGAGCGGAGTGATGTCAAGGGCAACGAGCAGCGGTTTCTATCTGAACCCGAATTGGTGCTTCTAGAGCAGTGGAGGGCCAAAGAGGCGTTGCTATTAGGCGAGGTGGCGCGCCTGGATGAGATGGTCGCTGTGATGAGAGACTATTAGGCTGGGTTAAATGATTCCCACGAGACATGAACAGAAAAAAAGTCATTTGCAGAACATGTCAATTGCATAGCGAATAGAATCATTCTACGTTCAAATCCATCGTAGAGTCGCCTGTCCCCTGAAGGCATCTGGCGGATGGAGAGTGGAATCAGAACACCAACTACGTACGGAAAGCTGCTGTTACAAGCACCGCGCATACATTCCCTTCAGATGTATATACTCCAATGGCTCGAACTGTTTGTTGGATTACCCACCTCGATTGAAGTAGGAAATACAGAAGAGAACACGGAGTCTAGATACATAAAAGGAAGCAAAGGGAACAAACTAGATCTACAGTCGTAAAATGGTAGAATGGCATGGCTGACCGAAAGTCAGCGCAATGAGATGTAGGCCATATAAACGCGCCCATGAAGAAAACAAAACAAAGCAAACAAACCACAACTGACAAACATACAGACAAATGCCACACCAGGTGACAAAAGATAACGCCCATCCGTGGTCGACGGATGTTGAACTCCAGGTAGTGTCACTATACAGGTGGTCGTACTGGTCAACCTATTATTTCGTTCCCTCCTGGCATGTCTAAGTCCATTGTGTTGCTAACAGATTTGCTTCGTAACCCATACCGCGTGATCATGCTCCCAGCTGCTGGTAGGGAGAATGTAAAGGTTCTTTGACGATCAAGTCCCATGCATGATTATGTCGAGCCAGTAGCTTCCGTGCTAGTAACAGCGGCCTCTGCCGTACTAGAGCCCTGTGTGCCATTCGCGCTCTTCGAGTTCCCGTCTTCCGGTGAAGATACTGTGGCCGCTTTGCAGCCTTCATCCTTCGTGGCTCGATTCTCTCCTATTCGAGCCTCAGCAGCGACCAGCTTTCCTTTCGTTTCTTCCAATTCCTGTTTCAAGGCCTTGATATAGTCAATAGCCAGTTCCACGGTACTGGCTTTGCTGATTGCTTGTGCCCCGGCTTTCTCTTTCTCTTTTTCTTTGTCACCTTTGGCATGACTGGCCACATTCTCTTTGGCGTGCTTCATCTGAATGAATGCGGATGGGATCAGAGACTCGATTTCCTTGAGGGCGTTGTTGATTCGGTTTCTGCGGCCCTGCTCTGCGAGCTTGTGATTCGTTCTCTTTGAGCTGAGATTCTCAGCCAAGGTTTCGGGATATGAGACACCAGGCAGTAGCGTTCCGTCCAGAATATGTTGATAGTTAGATTTGGACGCCAAGTACAGAGCCGAGGTTTCGCTTGAAATGCCTGCAAGGATACGTGATTCTGGTTAGTGCCGATCATCGGAATAATAGCAGGGCAGATGTTATTGCTTACCTTCGCCGCGCACCAAGGGCTGAATGCTAGGACTGATCTTGGGTCGCAAATTAGGACTGGCGTGTGTCGAGCTCAAGCTCTGCCGTTTTCTCCCCATCGGACCAAGCTTAGGTGTATCCGACTTTTTCGCGATCGGCCCGCTAGGTGAAGGCATGGCCATCGTGCGTGGGCTCGGCGCAATGGAGCCAGGATTCCGATCCATAACTGGTGCTGACTTGGGTTCCAGCGACGGTGTGATACTCGCTGATGTAACTGGTGTAGCCGAGCCTGACTTCATGGTGCTATCAATGCGTGCGACCTGAGGTCGAGAGAGTTGTGATGACGGGTTGGCAGCTTCCGGGAGCATAACATCCTCCATGACATCGTCATAAGATTCTGTGGATACGAGCCTTGCTTGGCCATTGAATTGACCCGTTGGATTCTCGGCGGGCTGCGGCCGTTGAAGACGCATCAACATTGCTGGGGTTGCCGGAGCACTCGTTTGCGACTGGTCGGCTTGTGGCACTATGGCGGGGGACTTTCGCGCAGGGGGCAGGGCAGGCGGCGGCATCAACGGTTCCGAAAGGGGTTCCGGCGATACAGAATCTTGGTCGGAGCTCTCATTGCTGCTCTGGCGAAGGCCACTCACACCGTGAGGCAGTAATTTGGAGACTCCTTGATCTTGGCTGAGACCATTGAGAACTTCGTCGGAGTTGAGATTCAGCATTGACTTCTTTCGTGTCTGTGGGCGCACAGATGGCGATTGTTGTTTCTTGGCGCGCGAGGAAAACGATTTAGTGGTCGATGGCCGGCGACGATGTTTCCTCATCAAGCCAGGGGAGGAAGGAGCAGAAGAGCCGGGGATAGCGTCGGCAGGAGAGTGCAGAAAACCGACCTCGGATACCGACTGGAACGGATAGCCATTGCCGTTGGAGTTCTGGGCCTCAAGAGCTGGAGAGGTGAGGGGGGTAAAATACTCCCCGGGAATTGTATACTCGGGCAGTCGAAATTGAGTTTCTAACGGTGTCATGGCGGGAGAGACGAGAGGAGTGTAGAGTGCCTGTGTCAATGCGGGTGCATGCATTAGCCTGTGCGCTCACATCACAATGAGCGCAGGACGCCCCGGGAGCGTTTGTTTAGTCTCACCTGCTCTTCGTTCATGCGAGGGTATCGGTCGTACAGTTCGTGGTTCTCATCCACCTGGGCGGGATATCGTGCCGCATTACCCTGAAGCTCAATACTGTTCGGAGTAGGGGGAATGATCGCCTGGCCGTGGGGAATGTAGGGTTGCGAGGTGGTAGGCAGTCCATGATGGGATTGTTGCTGCAGCTGCTTCTGCGGCGGTTGTTGAGGATGATGGTATATCTGAGGTTGTGCAAGTTCCTGGTTGTAGAAGGCTGGGGTTACAGGAGCGCTGGTGTAGGACGAGGGAATTTGACCCTGGGGTTGAGATTGCTGGCTGTGGCCGGAAAGGTCAAACGAGAAATCTCCCATGATGCGATTGTTGTAGGATGACGACGGGTGAGCGCTGGGAAGGGAGTCTGTGTCCATGCGGACCAGTTGTTCCTGCTCAGCAGTGGTGGTAGGCATCATCGACACCGCGGCGGGAAGAGAACGAGGAGATTGTAGCTGTCGCTCGCCTGGTCCGTGCCCCTCCAGATCGGGGAAATGCATTCCAAACTCCAGAAAATTAGTGAATTCATCTTCGCCAGAGGCCGCCATGAGCGATTGTTCCTGAAGGGACCCTGGCCAGGCCATCGAGTTGTCCTGGTCCATGATGGCTTGGTACGGGCGGGTGCAGAAGAAGCGATCGTGATCTAATTCGGTTGCTTTCGCTTCGAGTCTTTCTCAACTTGATTTCTTTCTCTTTTTTGTCGGAAACTGCAGAATATGGACGATGAGGTCAAACAACGCTGAATGGGGACTTGACCATTCAATGAGGAAAAGAGTGAAGAGAGCCTCGGATCGCAATGTAATGCTAAGGAAAGCGGGACAAAATGCACAGTGGAGGAAGTACTCTGCTCCGGCGAACGGCCGGTCGGAGATTGACAAGGCTGTCAAGTTTTCAACAGAACGAATTGGTGTGCATGACGGTAGGATTGTAGATAGATCATGGGTAGAGTAGTGAAAGAGAAACTGATCAGGTCGACAAACTGCAAGAGGATGAGAGCGACGAGGAGATGTGGTGGTGGGGGTGTGGAAAAAGAAGTCTGACTGCTATTAGGAACCAAGTACTACTCTGTGTCCGCATCTCGTAAGAAAAAGCGTGGAAAAGCGACCGGCTAAAAGCTACGAAAAAGAGATGGAGCCGAATTTACTACTATGGGTAGCGGAGTAATACTAGTATAATAATGGTTCTGCTCAGCTGCTCGGGATCTCTACAAAGTCAAATGATTCAATTAAGATGCATCTGGTAATATCCAAGAAAAAAGAAAAATGGTAACAACAGAAAAAATAATGCACAAGAAATAATTCTTACACAAGCGAGACAGAGTATATTAAAAACCCAAGAGGATGAACAAGAGGACAAGCTAACGCAAGTAGCTAACTAGGCCAACCAGTACAGGCTACTACTGTCTTATTATTTGTCGGATGTAAGCGAAACAAAAAGTACGAAGCAGTAAGAAGTACTCGGATAGGTTCTTACTAGGGGAGGCAGCCTGCAAGCCATTTTACTATTATGTATTTGGTTTTGTGATTCTGGAACTGAAGGCAAACACCCTTCTGCACAATAAGTATCCACAGAGTAACATGAATATTGCCAATTTACTATGGAGCAACTGAATAATCATCCGCGTCAAGGGCAGAGAAATGATGAAGGGAAAAAAAGAAAGGAACTGGCCAACCATCAAGACAACAGGTTATTCCCCGCTAATCAAGCTCCAGCCACGAGGACAAGAATTATCAGGCGAATCCAGAAGTAGGAACAGGATGGGTTTATCATAATAAAAGGTGCCAATTTTATCAAGGGCTGCTGGTAAGTGAAAAAGGCAGCAAAAGCAGTAGATGAAGATTCTACTCTGGCCTGACCCATGGGACATACATAACGATATACCGAGTATACTTCCTGTTTTTCTCTGTAAACTTCCAGCCTTCCCTTATACCGAAAGGTTGATCCATACTTCCCCAATCGGTGTCTTCTCGGGGGGCTCCAATGAGTGGCAAACCTGAGTACTTTAGCCCCCGGCCGATGATCTTCTTCCCGAACAACATCATGTTAATGGAGCATTAGCACCATTTTTGATATTCTTGTACTTCACAGAGGAACATCATGCTTATTACTTGCTGAACTCCTTGACTATCACCAGAGTTACCTATCAGGTTGACTCTCCCCAATGACTCCCTTTGGAGAAGCCCAGAACATGGATCCATGGATCCAGATTCTGCTCTTGAGTTGTTCACATATTCCCTCCGGGACTAAACCTAATCTGTGAATTGCCTTTCCTAAACAAGCATAGCCTCAGCTCTTTATCTCCTCGCCAGATTTAAAAGCGGCAGGTGCGCTTGTGGATTATTCTCTAGACTACCTAGGAAGTTCCCTCCAGGTCGCCTGTGCAAGTCAAGACTACCACTTGATTACCAACTGCAATAATAAAAATAATCATGATATGAATGATTGGCATACAACATACCCAGAAGGGTGTCCATGCACCTGATCATATAAAAAAAGTCCTATCTCCATGTCAAGGTAAACCGGGCAGGGCCGCTTAAATCCTTCGTATTATTCCTCGAAACAACCATGCTATCAGGGCCTATCACTACTCAACAAAATCACATTAACGGGGCACTTTTCAGTTCATCTACACGACTACCTTGAGCTATTTTGTTAGATGAATGGAGCCTCCGAAGCTACCATTAAAATTTAGTAGTGTCCACTCGGAGTGACTGGGCTACCTACCGAATTTCTCCTAGGTTAGTATCTAGATCGCATCTGACTTGAAAATCAGATACCCAAAGCCTGATTGGTCTTCTGAGGCGTTTGAATGTGAAACGATCAATTTAGTACGATATTCAGAATAATGACATCGCTTATCCCATCCAATCCAGTCCAAATGCGCTTCTAGACTAATACCTAACTATATCTATTCGGGTACATGGGGATGTGAAGCCTTCATAATGCTCTTAGCATTGGGATCTTGCATGATGATCAGCTACTCCGTTGTAGTTAGCGGGTCTGAGTTCGTCACGGAGTAGCAGCTTTTTTCTTACAGAATTCAGGCAAAGATTATTGGCCGACTGAACAGAGTGACCTGTACGCCTACCTCTCTGTAGCGCGAGGTAGCAGATATCGTTTCCTTGGGTTACGAGCCTCTATCTATCCGAAGATGTCGAAGTACTGAGTAAAGAAGAACGGCATGCTTAGGCGGTGACTCAAGGACTGGTCACCTGATCACTCGATTACTGTTTCTGTGATCCGTTGCTAAATAATAAGCAATACTTGAGAGTCCCCAACTCGAAGCTATCATTTCTGCTGCAGAGTATGAGGAAACTAAGGTACATTGCTGAGGAGTCACGTGGATTACATAACCATCCATTGGAGGTGGTCTGACTATGGAGTAAAGTGCTTACAAAGTTACTCCGGCCAAATTGCGGGGTAACTGTTGGGCTGGGGTGATAACATGACATGACATGACATGACCTAACATGACCTAACATGGCACAATGGTCATCAACCTCGTTCGCGCCAGAGAAGGTGTTCGGACAGCCAGACAGCTGCATACCTCCCTCCTTTCCGCTTCCTTCCTTAGGTGTAACCCTATCTAAGGTACCTGTCTACGTACCTAAGAATTGCAACTATCCGTCACCTTGTGAATGAGCTCATCTCTTTGCAGCATCCACCTCCCCCAGTAGCAGCAAAAGCCCCCCATACCATGTTCCATCATCCCCTTCAAGGGGACCGAGCATTTCTACCAGTATACTCACCAACTCTCCACTAATCATGAGACCACCTGTGCCTGAGGTCTCCATGCCTCGATCCCGCAAGTCTTCCATCGAACAGCCGTGGACCGATCCCCGCAGTACCGCCCCTGCGACCTTTTTCCTGGCCCGCAGTCGTACATCCCACTCGGAGGAGCTCTCGCTCGAAGATTCCGATGTCTCGAAAGAGTATATGTATGGAGTCCAGAGTCTTGAGGACTCTGTTCAAGAGGCCAGCATATCCTCATCTCAGAACATATTCGATCGATCCACTAGCGATAGGCTCTCTTCCGGCTCAGCTGTAGCGGATTTACGGCCTGATATCAGTCTCGACGTCGATGAGAACGGTAGTGAGGATGAGAATGGCGTGGATGCGCCACCACTCGGCCGTCGTAGATCTACCATCAGGCAGTTCGACTCCCTTCGCACAGAGGTCTCTTTGCAGCCGCCGTCAGATCGTGCTTCATCCCGTCCACTAACCCCGCTCAACCCCGACGAACCCTCCTCTCTTCCCAGCAGCCCGAAGTCTGTCTCTAATCAATCCATGAAGCACCTCGACGAAATTTCTATCACAGACGATCTCAGCAGCCACGCGGTGGGCTCCGAGGATGAGGGCAATGATGCTCGTGAAGCGCCGAGTTCGGCTGGATTCGACAGTACATCCCAGTTAATCATGCCTAGCATCAGGATGCCTAGTCGGAGACCGTTCACAGATCGAGGAAAGACTATGGGCCGCTTCAAAGTGCTCATAGCTGGCGCTTGCGGTAAGTGAGAGTCGCTTCGTCTCTGAAAAAATTGAGTTTCGGAGTATTGGCTGAGTTATATCTGACGTACGAGTAGGGTCCGGGAAAACCTCCCTCATCAAATCTATAGTACAGGCTTGTGAAGATATCGTGCATGTCGACCCCTTCCCCTCACTATCTCCCTCAAACCTGTCAGCTCGCGCGCAGCCCCCAACTACAGCAGCGGTGATCTCGGAAATCTACGCTAGCACCAAACCCTACCCTCCGTGGTGGTCAGATCTGGAGGATTCTCGCGTTCTGCGGAGGAGAAAGAGCAGTGGCGATATTGTTCTTGAACGAAACCTATGCTTCGTCGATACTGCGGGCAACGGCTTGAGTAGAGTCGGACAAACTGATGCTATTATTCATCACATTCAGCAACAGCTCCTGCGGGCCACGACGGCCGTGAATTCCTCTAACACCGATTTCGAAAATCTACTCGCTGGCAACGGCGGAGCACAAGTAGACGCTGTTCTCTACCTGATCTCGGAGAGTAAGTGGTCTACATCAAGCTACTTCCATTCCTACGATCGTGCTGACCTTCCAGACACACTTACGGCGGATATTGAGTGCATCGGGAAGCTCTGCGCCTGGACAAATGTTATTCCCCTCATATCCAAGTCAGATCTACTGACTGCGGACCAACTTGCGGCTCTCAAATCGTCCTTTCACGCGAAAGCCCAGATGGTGTCCATAAAACCCTTCCATTTTGGGGATGGAACTTCTGCAGCGGCAGACAGATTCTCGAGCCACTCACCATTCGCCGTCTCATCCGCCAAAGTAGATGATGAAGACGTCATGGACGCTAGCACATTGATGAGCCCAGACTATGTGCAGCCTCTGGCACCCTCCGAACTCTCGCTACTTGTACAAAAGTTGTTCGATCTCGACAACATGGCATGGATCCGACATTCTGCTGCTAAGAAGCTTGTTCAGAGACAACATGACCAAGGACAGCAATGGGAGGTCTCACGGCACAGCACGAACCCTTTTGACGGCCAGAGTACTGTATCCAGATCTACCTCCTCAGTCCTCTCTGCTAGTTATCTGGAGGGCATCACGTCTCCGCCTAGCGGACGATTCCCCAGCTATACCATGGCCCGAATATCGGATTACACACAACGTGAGGAGAAGATGGCCCGCGTACAGTTGGCCAAGTGGGCCTCAGACTTGCAGCGAAGCCTCCAGAACGAACGAGAAAGATATGCGGCCTTGGCCAGAGGAGAAAGGGCCGTCTGGCTCACCGAAAGGCTCGGGGAGTGTGTTGTAGATGGTTCGCTGGTGCCGATTACAAAAACTCCCGGATTTTGCGGGCTTCGCCTTCCTACGGAGAATGCAGGCGGTCGACTGTTCGTCCGTACTCAGGACGGGAAAAAGGTGGAATGTCGAGTTACCAGTATAAGTCCACATGATCCCTTGGGTATTGTGTGGTGGTCCGACGACCTCAAACAACGAGGGTGGGCGATTGTCCAGATCGTCGGTAGCCTCGGTGTAGTGGGAGGGCTTGCCTTGTGGCTTGCGAAAGCCTGGGGATTATCATCACGCAGTCTGTCTGAGTGGCGCTTTGACTATTGCAGCACCTGCAATTGAAGCTGGAAAGGACATCCAGTACTTCATGACGTCGAAAAAACGATCTGACCGACAATAACGATGCAATAACGATGCAAAAGACGATCGATCCAGACTATTCCTTTCCCACTTATCCATTTTCGTGCTTCGGCGTCGGATTCTGTTTTCGTGTCCTTTGTTGATGGTCGCTGGTCTTCGTCAACCAATTTCTTCTTCGTTGACATCTCTGTTCAATATACATATACATGGATGGATGTATGGGAAGCAAATCTCGGTGTCTTGAGGTGTCTAGGTCGTTCAGGTCATCGGTTCTTCTAACACATTTGACCCTGCCAGTCCAAACTTCATATCCACTGTATTCTGTGGTGCTACATATCCTCTCATCTACTCCCGGAAGACGTATGTACCATAGTGCCTCCCTGTTCTTATAGGCATCCCTTGCATCCCTATATGTATGCTATCCTTGATGCTGGCTGGTTGGTCGTAGAAGCGTAGGAAAATACCAGGCCATTCATTTATAGAGGTCGAATCAAGAACTTCTACCAGCAAGACGGAGCAGTCCTGATCTACAGAATTGACTATGGATCCAAGTGAACGAGAATAAAGCTTTTATTCCGATGAACTATTGGTCTACCTGACTGAAAACGCTCTCACGATCTTCATAAGAAGAAACACTAAGAACAAAATTCAAAGTCGAAGTACCTTGAGTAAAAAGAAAAACGCTCAAGAACGCCATTCGTTGTGAATCACCATCATCATTCAGGATATACCATCTCCTGCCGTTCCCATCAATCGAAGAAAGCAATATCGTTCAGTGATTAATCCTGATGCAAATACCGCTGGAACAGGTTTGAAAAAGGTCGTAAAATATTACATTAGAGCGTAACCGTCTAGTCAACCTCCTCCATGGCGCTCTCGCCAGTGGTGGCCTCGGCAGGAGCAGCAGCCTCCTCGGCGGGCTTCTCCTCGGTGGTCTCGGCGTCCTCATCAATGTTCAGACCAAGAGACACAAGCTTGTGAATACGCTCAGCGAAGCTGGCAGGCTCCTCGATGGTGAAGCCGGAGACGAGGAGGGAGGTCTCGAAGAGCAGCTGGGTGATGGACTTGACAGTGCGGTCGTTCTCACCGTCGGCCTCAACCTTCTTCTTCAGCTCCTTGATGATAGAAGACTTGGGAGAGATCTCGAAAGTCTTCTTGGAGGACATGTAAGAGCTCATGGAGGTGTCACGCAGAGCCTGAGCCTTCATGATACGCTCCATGTTGGCGGACCAACCGAACTGGCCAGTGCGGATAGCGCAAGGAGAACCGACGAGCTTGTGGGACACGACGACCTTCTCAACCTTGTCGCCAAGGATGTTCTTGAGGCTCTTAGCCAGGTTCTCGTACTCCTTCTCTTCCTTCTCGCGCTCAGCCTTCTCCTCCTCGGTCTCCTCGAGCTCGAAATCCTTGGTGATGTCGACCAGCTTCTTGCCATCGAACTCCTTCAGCTGAGTGAAAGCGTACTCATCGATGGGGTCAACCAGGAACAGAACCTCGAAGTTCTTCTGCTTGAGGCTGTCAAGGAAGGGAGACTTGGCAACAGCCTTGATAGACTCGCCAGTGATGTAGTAGATCTGCTTCTGGTGCTCAGGCATGCGGGTGACGTAGTCGGCGAGAGAGGTGGCCTCGTCACCAGACTTGGTGGACTGGTAGCGGAGCAGCTTGGCAAGAGTCTGGCGGTTCTGAGCATCCTCGTGGATACCGAGCTTGATGTTCTTGCTGAAAGCAGAGTAGAACTTGTCGAACTGCTCACGATCCTCGGCAATCTCGTTGAAGAGCTCAAGAGTCTTCTTGACAATGTTCTTCTTGATGACCTTCATGATCTTGTTCTGCTGGAGAGTCTCACGAGACAGGTTGAGAGGCAGATCCTCAGAGTCGACAACACCCTTGATGAAGCCCAGCCACTCGGGAATGAGGTCGGTGGCGTCATCAGTGATGAAGACACGACGGACGTAGAGCTTGATGTTGTTCTTGGTCTTCTTGGTCTCGAAGAGGTCGAAAGGAGCACGCTTGGGAACGTAGAGGATAGCACGGAACTCAAGCTGACCCTCGACGGAGAAGTGCTTGACAGCCAGATGGTCCTCCCAGTCGTTGGAGAGGGACTTGTAGAAGGCGGCATACTCCTCCTGGGTGATGTCGGCAGGGTTGCGAGTCCAGATAGGCTTGGTCTTGTTGAGCTCCTCCTCCTCGATCTTGCTCTCCTTGACAGTCTTGGTCTTCTTCTCCTTCTTCTTCTCTTCCTCGTCGTCGACCTCCTCGATCTTGGCCTTCTTCTCCTCATCCTCTTCCTCCTTGGTCTCCTCAGCCTCCTCGTCAGGAACCTCCTTCTCAGTCTCCTTCAGGACGTGGAGGTAGATAGGGTAGGAGATGAACTCGGAGTGCTTGCGAACAACCTCCTTGATACGGCTCTCGTTCAAGTAGTCGGTCTGCTCATCCTTCAAGTGCAGAATGATCTTGGTACCACGGCCGAGCTGCTCGCCCTCGGTATCCTGGGTGAGAGTGAAGGTGCCACCAGCGGCAGACTCCCAGATGTACTGCTCATCATCATTGTTCTTGGAGACAACGGTGACGCGGTCGGCAACAAGGTAAGCAGAGTAGAAACCAACACCGAACTGACCAATCATGGAGATATCAGCACCGGCGGAGAGAGCCTCCATGAACTGCTTGGTGCCAGAACGGGCAATGGTACCAAGGTTGTTGATCAAATCCTACAAGCAAGTCAGTCAATCTGATTACTTCAACCACCAATCTACAGTCGAGACTGCCGGAGTGAAACTTACAGCCTTGGTCATACCAATACCGGTATCACGAATGGTGAGGGTCTTGTTCTCCTTGTCGGGGATGATGTCGATGCGAAGGTCCTTGCCCGAGTCGAGCTTGGTAGGATCCGACAAGGACTGGTAGCGGATCTTGTCGAGGGCATCGGAGGCGTTCGAGATGAGTTCTCGCAGGAAAATCTCCTTGTTGGAGTAGACAGTGTTGATGATCAGCGAGAGAAGCTGAGAGATCTCAGCCTGGAATTCAAAGGTTTCGGACGACATGATGGCGGAGGGAGAGCGAGATATGAGAAATATAGATTCTGATGATTGACAGACTGTTAGCTAGGCCGCCCGAGAATCTCAACCCGTATTTATCTGAGGCAGTTGGGAGCAAAAGGTGTCCAACATGACTGAGGGGCAACTGAGGAGACTTACATAAAGGGTAATTAGGTGGATTCGTGAAAGAGCGGTAGGGGGAGAGATAAGAAAAAGTTCGCAGAGAGATGGAGCGAAGGAGTCAAAGGGGAGAGAGGAAATAGGTTTGAGAATGAGACTTTTTGAAGATGAGAACAAGATACGACTGAGGAGAGAAGTAAAATAGCTGAAGGGGGGAGGGCCGACTTAATGTTTTCTGGGCTGCGGGAGACGAAATTTCGATGCGGTGTTTCTACGGCAATCCAGCAACTTCCATGCTCTCCGCTGTTCCACTGGTCGAGCTTCCAACAAGGTTCCAGTGCCTTCTGACGAGCTGGAGCTTCTCTTAGCCCCTGTCTATCAGGCTGCTGGTTGTATTTGGGGATCTAGAAGCTTCATCCGCATCCTCTTTCACCTCAATCTTGGCTTTTTCTGCTTCCGTCTTTGAATTGCCCCGTCCGCTGAGACCACATCTTAAGTGATTCTATATTTCTGACTTGCCTGACTGCCTCAGGCTACTAATCTAGAACGTTCCGCTCCACTGTTTAGACACTCGCGGAACCAATCACAAGGCTGCATTGTATACCGCTTCTCCAGGTCTCAAATAGCTTGTCCTCTACGCATGGTTTTCTGGTGATCCCAAGCTCTTAATACCAATGGAAACAAGAATGTCATCGCCATTATGTCCCTTGGATACACACAGATCTTGCCGCCTGAAGAACTCTCACACATTCTGCTCTATTGCTTGGACTATCTGGAGGTTTACCCGGGCAAATTGCATTTTCACCTGACCTGTCAGATCCACCTGAGAAGACAGGTAAATGGGCTTTTGAGGCACTATCCTGCACAGCCATCTGATATGTCCAGCCTGGACCGCAAGGAAGAGACATTTAAGCATCATCTATGACGAGGGATAGACTTGTACCTGGTTAGGTCTCTATCTTAAGCATCGGCTCAACAATGGTGAAATATCCATTATTATTATTACACACCCGGCCAATGCTGCTCGTAGCGAGAGCACACCCGGCCTGCTCTCGGCTCGTAAGCTATGTAGGTTCTCTGGTCCAAGGCCATTCCTCACTGGTGAACCGTCTCGCCACCTATTGCAACCCCCAATGAAAGGATAAGCATATCAAACGATGGAGACAACCATAAATCATCCATTTACAATTCATCAGCTCGAGAAAACATGACCAACAAAACACGCATCTGGAAAAAGAGGACACTCGAACTAGTGAAAGGATAAATAAATAGAGAACAATCAGAACAGTGTTGGCCTTCGAGCTCGCTATGCTAGAAAAGGCAAAGAGAACAGGTGAAATAGGTCATGAGAGTACAATGATAGGAAATAGAAGTCATATATCAAATGACCAAAGAAACGGGGAAAAAAGGGAGTTCCCAGTGAGGAAATGACATAAGAACTTTTCCAACCGCTAACATGCAGTGTGATGAGAGGGGGCCACATAACACATGGATGTCATTATGAGTAGATGTGAGTAATACATGCCCTGGAATCATCGTAGCACCTCAACTTGGTATGCTGCTTTGGACCAGGAGGAAGGGTTAAGAATCGTGGAAGGTAAAGAGAGAGTCTTCAACAGACCCTTTAAGCAGCCTGAGGCTGGTTGCGGGGCTTGCCGTTCACGTTTCCTCCACGGCCACGGGGAGCAAAGCCGCCACGTCCGTCGCGCTGGAAGCCACCACGGCCCTGGTTGCCAGCACGGTCACCGCGGCCACGACCTGCGCCACCACGGCCAGCACCGTAGTTAGCATTGCCACCATAAGCATTACCGCGGGGACGACGTTCTTCAACGAATATTTGTTCGGATCCGATTTGGTGAGGGTTTGCAGCGACGGCAGCTGCGTAACCGGCAGGCTCCGCAAACTCAACGAAGGCGCAGTTCTTTGCGAAAAACAGTCAGGTCAGTTCGGATTCTCCTCAAAGCGTTGAGAGTCAATGGTCAACATACCTTCTGGCGGCTCACGTCAAAGTACTTGAGCTTTCCGAAACGAGAGAGAGTTTGCTTGAGCAAGCTTGCATCAACCTTCTCATTGACATTCTTGATGTATGCAAGGACGTTCTGCTCTTCGGCGGCACGAGATTGGGTCTTCTTATGATCGTGACCAGCAGTTTGCCAGCCAGCACCGTCAGTGGAAGTCGGCTGCTCGAGAGTGCTTTCAGCCGCGGCAGCTGCAGGAGCAGAAGCAGCAGTAGGAGCAGGCTGGGATGGGGTAGGAGCAGGGGAAGGCTGAGATGCGGCAGGAGCAGGAGTAGGCTTAGGCGGGGCGACGGGAATAGCAGGGACAACAGGAGCTGAAGCCCCGGATTTAGATGCAATGGTGGCCCAGGTTTTGGGAACAGCCTTTGCTGGGGCAGCGGTCTCCTTTTCAGGCGCAGGAGCCTCCTTCTTCACAGGCTCAGCTGGGGTGGGCTGAGGAGTTGTGGGCTTTTCCGGCGCCGCAGCTTCAGGCTCGACCGGGGCAGGAGCTTCTTGTGGAGCCTCCGGCTCTTCCGCAGTAGCTCCGTTGACCTGTGCTGGTTCGCCATTCTCCTGGGCCTGCTCAAGTTTCTCGTCCACCTGAGCGACAGCAGCTTCGTTAGTAACCTGGGCTTCGGTCACTTCAGGTGCAGCCTCAGCAGCGGCAGGTTCCTCGGCAGGCTCCGCGACCTGCTCTTCAGCAGGGGCCGCAGCAGCGGAGGGGGCTTCAGCCGGAGCGGCCTCCTCATTTACAATCTCCTCCTCATCGACCAAGTACCGAAAGATATCATTGAGAACATAGTAGCCGTTGGGCTGCTCGGCGAGCACGAAAGTCTGCACAAACTTCCGGGACGGCTCGGATTTGTTGGAAATTTCACCAATGACGGAGATCAGGATGTTGTCAAACGATGCCTGAGAATCAACGTTCAAGACACGAACTTTACAGTCCTGAAAGTCAAGTTGCTTGAATTTCTCGTTGATTGCCTAAGCGAATGGGTAGCCAAGTTAGCAATGCTCTTAGGGCGCAACTAGTCCCAGGCGCATCGAACTCACCTTTTGGCCGACTGCGACAGGAACCGACTCTGCCTCAGTACCAAAGACGAGCTGCGACCGCCGGGAGTAGAAGAGGTGCAGCTTCTCTGGGCTACGGCTCATGTTGGTGTAGTACTGCTCAACGAAGTACCACCCAACCTCATCCTTAGATATTCCATTCTTCTGGTCGTTAGGAGGGGCATTGGTGGGGGTAGATGACTGCGCTGGCTGAAAGTTGGACACACTGGTCACGGCAGTATGGGCGTGGTTGTAGGAGTCAGGATACGCATGTTGCGCGGGGTAGTTGCCGTTCATAGGAGGCTGGGTCGTGTCGGACATCGTGTAAGATTCTGCAGTGGGAGACGAGTTGGAGAAAAGGTCTTGGGTGGCCAAAAGTATATGAACAATGGCAGAAAGCTTCTATGCGACGAAGGCGACAATAAGTGAAGAAAGAGGAAGAAATCTAAAATGAGATAACTTTTCCTCTCCGTGGCTCGTCTGTTAATTGCGGAATTGCGGGTCAGTAACGAGCAGACTGAAACAATAATATATTTCGCGGATGGGAATTTGACAGAAGGCTAGGAGTTGTGATGGATACCCACAATGCTAGACGCAAAGAAAATAAATGCAGTAGCTTAGATGCAATTCAAAGAAGAAGGAAAAAGTGTACTGCGTCAGGTTCTGTGGCTAATCGTATGTGGTGGTCAAAATGAAGCGGAACGGAGAAGAATCTGTGCGATTTCCAATCACGTTGGCGATGAGACGTCAATAGGGAAAAGCAACGAAGGATTTCGAAAGGTAAATAGATTGAAAGCTCAATGGAGGGAAGACGGAGGAGAGAATCAGAAGTCTGTTGAGGGAGGTTTCGAGAAGAAAGAGATTGAAGAAATTCTTGCGGAGAGAAGCTAAATAAGAATGAGTTGTGGGTGGATGGTGAGGATGATGATGCCCGGGATGGAAGAAGTTGCTTTTTTGCTTGTCTTGTCCAGCTTAGTTGGGGGAGTGCAAATTCGCCTTCTTCACAGCCAAAGAAAAAGAGTGCCCCAGTCCGTTTCAGTGCTTGCTTCACCGCCTTCCCAATGTGCGCTCCGCTTCCATCAGCCTGATGATGGTTCGTAGTACTCACGGAGTCATGACAGTATTCAATGAGCCTCACAGATAAGCGCTTATAATCATATCTTATATATGAGCTAATTCACTCAACGACAATCCAGTGTTGTGTGCACAGGAGAAGGTCCATTAAAAATAAACAGAGGGGACGAGAATAATTACAGTGCCATTCACATCTGTTCTATTGACAGTCTCAAAGATAGGCGCTCATCAACCATGACATGGATATACAAGCATAGGAGAAAAAGTTAGGAAAAAAAGGGCGGAATACGATGAATCAACAGAAATCTTAACAATCAATCAACAATCGTAAACACCAGAGAACGCGTCAAAACATGGTTCGAAAATGAAGGGGGTATGATGGACATGATATGGTAGAGAACAGGTATCACACTCGTTTACAGATTCCGTCATGAAAAAAGTGACAGACGGCGCAAGCGTACAGCGCAGGCATATCGAAAGCAAGCTCCGGATACAAACGATCTGAGGGGAGAAAATCGGAAAGGGAAAGCCAGGGCTTTCAGGTGAAAGGGCTTAAGCTGCTGTGGTCTCCGAAGCAGCAACCTTCTCGTCTAGAACGGGCTTCCGCATGACGGCATCTTGGCCAGTCATTCGTCGCCCCAGCGCGCGTTCAACCTTTGCACCAAGGGCCAGCTTGCTGAGGTTGTCGCTCTTCTCTGGTGTAGGGACGAAACGTTGCTTCAGAAGGGGTTTGTTCTCTAGACGCTCGAGGCCGTCGCGCAGGTGGTTGAACTCAGCCAGTCTGGGATCACCACTAGGTAGGCTTCCGATAGTCTGTTCCGATGGTGCAAGTGATGGGCTACCGCTGACGGTCGAAAATCTCTTGGATGTGCGATTCTGCGCCGGGTTAGACGACTCTGTCGAGGTGATACAACCCGCAGAAGTGGAAAAGCGTAAATGAACTTACAGATTTGGCCATGATAGGTCGCTCCGAGTCCAATGAGGGTTGTCTGGCCATCCTGATGGTATAGTTCTTGGTGGTTTGAATTGTGGGTTGTTTGATTGAGGGTGTAGGTACTAGTGTATTGCTCTTGCCGTCGAAAAGAGAAAGACTTCCCAGGATCACGCTATTTTCTTTGACGGCGGCGCGAGTCAGTCAATGTAAACTGGAAACGAAGGATATGACTTGTCGGGATAAGGGAGAGAGAGAGAGAGAGCGAGAGAGGAGGGGGGGAACAGGGAGGGAAAAATATGTGACTTATTATCAGTATTGATAGTAAAAACTCATAAAGGGATGACGAGACTCCGGTACGGAGGGTTTAATTGACTGAACCAGAAAGTAATGATAAGGATCCCATACCTAGTAACCTAAGCAGTCTGGTATCCGCGCGCTGCTGAGTGATAACCGATCTGAACGAGACGGAAACCCTTGGTAGAATGGGTTATTGTGGGATGACGATGATCTCGGGGAGTTTGTATGGCTGGTTATTATTATATTGAACCAGGGGAGCAGAGAAATGGCATGAGAAAGCTACTTCGCAGAACAGGCAGGCCAGAAGTCAGAACTCAGAACTCAGGAGAGCCGGGGATGAGTAAAGTGGATGTGCCGAGTGGGTCAAAGGGGGGGGCGCAGAGAGAAAGTCAACTTAGTCAAGCGTGAAACTACAGTACTAAGGCACTTCCGAAGCTGTAAGAAATCTATCTAGGGAGGTACCCAGGTCGGCATTAGCTTTCTGCATATGATTACCCAGAAGTTAGATGTAGATCAATGCGCTGCAAAACTTTTTCCATAAAAGAAACTCAAAAATTGAAGCGCTTTGAGAATGGAGACATCACATCAAGCATGAGGTCAAGGTGCATCCCTGATGGAAGAATAGAGTCAGCCCATACGCCGCAGGTTACGAATTTCAACAGATTTTTATCTGACTTTTTGCGCTCCTTTTCCCATTGTTGGGCGCAAGACACAATCACCTGTTTCAAAGCCTCGCATCCCTAGTCTGTAGCATATTGTTTTGCCTGGAAGATCACTAGACTCAAAGCATGGCTCTGGTTATGGTGAAGAAAAGATATGCCAACACCGGGCTGATGATCGCCTCTAGCCGTCGTTGTAATGGTGACGGCATAAGAAATACCTTACCCAGGGTGAGGCCGTTCAGTACTTCGGTACTTTTATTCCAAGGTTTTATCTCCACGTGCCACATCCAATTGATACCTTAGTCCTGACTGCCACGCGAGATGATCCATTGAGGTTTCCAATCATCTAGTTGTATTTTCTTTTATCCATGATGTCGTACCGGAATTTAATAAGAATGGTATGCCGTAAGAGGTTGAACCTATTATCTATATAAACTCTACACTACAGCTATGATATCATGGTGAAAAACATCTCTACATTACTTCTTTCCACCCCCGGATATTCGCTCTTAAGCCAGTGGATCAGATATCCACATGTGGACATATTCCATATGGCCTCTACTTGCCACAGTCAATAATGATGCAAGGTTGATAGAAGTGTATGATTTCGCTAATTCTGCATTGCGATTTGACTGCCTTCAGTGTCACAATGCCACTGGCTATTCGCTATGCTCTATTGAGTGTATCCAGTACAGTGAGACAACAAGGAGGGATATGCAACAATTGTAGAGCACATCATGAAATTGAAAAAGGTCTCAAGCAAGAACCAGCTTCAGATTATCCATGGGTAATTGTCGAGACATTTTGCATCGAAAGTGCTTGTAACCCATGCGGTATTAAAGGCGGTCGGTCCATCATAATAACAGCAGTACCCGTACATCGTGACCCCTCCGGCCAAATGGGGAAAAAACAAAAACGTCACTGACCCAACAACCAAGCTCGAGAAAACCTCGCTAATAAATTACACTTGGTTATTTACCAACGAAAAGCGGCGCATTCATTGTCGAACTTGCTTACATCGTCCCTGCATGATCCACCGGAATGCCGAAAACCAAGGCTTTTTTGAAGGAATCCAAGCCCAAGAAAAAAACCCAGCGGGTAGTTATATCCTCAGTCATATGCAGCGCAACCATGCAACTGCTGATATCCAACAGGCGCCAGAGACTGCTGATGAATTTCTAGCGGGTAGGTACTGCCTGTCCACCGAGTACAGACTTGTCCATTCATACTCTTGAATGTAACCCTAATTTATCTGACCTTGTCCAGCCGGGGTCGAACAGGAAGAAGGTGGGGAAAAATGGCGTGCTGGCGATGCCGCCAAATCCTTGCGCTTTTTCATGCGGGCAATCGCAATCTATGATGAAGGCTTGCAAAAACATCCTCAGGCGTTCGACCTGGCCTATAATAAGTATGTCTGAAACGAACAATCCTTCCGCCGAGCAGCTGCACGGCTCTTCCATCGATAAGCCCAAGGGGGAATATATGTTCTGTACTGACAGTGCTTAGAGCACGTCTCCAATATGAAATCACCCAGCATCCTAAATTAGCTGCCCAGTTACCAACTCCACTGCTGGATGCCTTGCAGATAGCGTTACGATCGCATAGAGAGGCACTCAATCTGGAACAAGACAACGCAGATGCACTCTTCAATACCGCGCAAGTGCTCACAAGTCTTGCAGAAGCAGCTACCGACACAAAACATCCATCCGACGAACAACTCTCGGGAGCAATCAAGCTTCTTCAAGAGGCCATAGAACTTTTCCAACGATGTCTCGTGTTGCAAGAGTTGCGGTACACCGAAATGCAAGAGCAATTGAAGCAGATGGAATCTGGGTATATGGGTCCACCTGAGGAGGAAATGAACCAGGCTCAAGAGGCTATGGATACTGCAGGCCAATCAGACCCTTCAGAACCGCACGAGCAATGGGCTGCAGTTATTGAGCCGGTGACCAAAAACACTCTCGTTGAGACGGCTGTTGCGCAACTGGATACCCTCACTACACTCAGCAACCTGCTCACGTTTAATCCCGGAGTGGGACTTGCTTGGGTTGAAGAGTACTCTTCCGATCTCCTGCAGAGGATTCCGGTGTATCTCGAGGGGTCAGAGAGACAATATGAGGCGTCTTTGGCTCGAGCCAGGTTGGTATGCGCCTTGAACGAACTGGTCTATCGCAGCGGAAGGATCGAGGTCGAGACATATCACAGAGAGATCATGCGTGCCTTTGGACCAGATTTGGACATCTCTACCGATCCCGACGGTCTTTGCAGTAAAGCCGATGCGCTTACCTCATTCAACACTGCACTCACCGACCTCCCGCCTTCCCACGGCGCCGAGGCACTTGCGAAATCATTGGACTTGAGATGGCAATCGCTATCAACTGCACTGGACGCATTGACAAAAGCTTCGAAACTCCCTGACGCAAACAACCTGCCGAAAATTCATTTGGCCAGGGGAGACGTAGAGATGCATAGGTGGAGGCTCGGACTGGCTCCGTGGGAGTACGCCGTGGCGGGACAAAACGCCTCAACACTACTGCAAAACGCTCAAACGTATTATCGAGGCGCTGCAGCCCTAGCAAGAAGAGACGGAGCTATGGAGGAAACAAGAGATGGGACATGCAAAGAGGCGATCGCAGCCGCTCTGGGAGGCCAGAAGGATAAACTGGAACAGCTCAAGGCGGCCGCCCCTAAAGAGCTGACAGCTGTTGCTCAGGACGTGGTGGAGGACGGTCTGTTGGCTCCCGTGGATATGGAGGCTTTGTTGTCGTAACCAATTATACGCACCCATCCATGAATCAGAAAAGTAACCTTTTGTCGCTTGTACAACGTGTACAGTCACCCGGATGCCCGTTCATATGTCTGACCTGGCCTTGACTTCTTCGTCCATCTTGAATGCCTCCTGGCGAAGGTCATTCTCCTTGCTGAAATGCGAGGCTGCAGCCGCAGCACCTTCAACATCAGCGACAATAGACTCGAGACTCGACAGTAGCCTTTCGATCTCCGCCCTTTGGCCTTGTATATGCTGGGCTAGCTCTGCGTTCTCAGCTTCGGTGGCCTGAATTCTCGCGTTCAAAGACGATTGGGCTTCTTGCAGGTAAGGTGTCAGATGCGCGCGACATAGTTCGTCCGGGGTTAAGGTATGCGGACTATATGCAGTATCAAAAGGTTAGCAGACCAGTAACCCAAGCACATCCCATAAATCAGCAACTGGAGACATACGCTACACGACTTTCGCCTTGACCATTGTCCCTCCTATGCCTTGCCTCCCCGACCAGCCGATCGAGCTCATTCAGATGCCTCACTGCGTCACGCTCATGTAGGATATCGTCAAACTCCGCCTTCGCGCTCTCCTCGAGTTTCGCGTTCAGTTGTCTCCATACCGACTCCAAACTAGCAGGCACATGTTTCGCAGGTGTCGGGAAGCACCCTGAAAAATTCGCGTATGAATTTGCGCGCAATGTTCGTGCGAGGGCCTGGCCGAAGACTTGCTGTAGACGCGACGCGCGTGGGCCTGGTGTGAGAGGGACAGGAGCCGGAGGAGGCGGGGAGGGTGAAGCTGCTTGTTGTGGGTGATTGGCAGGGGTAGGTTGAGTATCTTCTGCCATTGTTGCTTCAAGCCGATTCTTCTTGTTGCGATCTTGCAGACAAGTTGGTCTGTCCAGCGATGTTGAGTGTGGGGTGTGGGACAGTTGAATCTACGAGGAAGGGGTACGTGATAAGCACGTGACTTTATGTAGATTTTATGTAGATATCCACGCGTCGGTCATCCGACTTAGAATTCTCTGTTCGCAGACAGGACCAGACATGGATTTTATGGCACTAAAAAAAGAAAAAAAAACAACCTACAAAAATATGCGGGAAGCCATTACTATACAAAACAGATTAACCCGTCAACGCTCGAGTGCTGTCGTTCCCATGCGAATGGAGACTTCCGACAGCCCCATGTCCAGTGATGATGTGTTGCGATGGGCCCCTATGCACTGAATTTCGCCATTTGATCTTCGCATACGTCTCTTTGAAAGCAGGCCAAGAGATCGATATGTAGATGATACTATTCCAGAACCCTTGCAGCGGAAGGACGAAACTGGACGTATAGTTCAGGCCGAAGTTGAAGTTGTGCGGATATATCAGCGCGTACAATCTGTTGATTGTGGACGGTACCTATTCCAAGTACCAATATTAGACAAGACTGTTACTGACACCACTGCTGCTGGTGAAGATGATGAACTGACCCAAGTGACAAGCAGTGCGATGAAGAAAAGCATCGCATATTTGGTATAGGCCCAGGCGGCCGAGTTCACGTCTCTCGCTGTCGCACGACGCTGAGCGTATGGATCGTGCTGGCTGCTTCTCAAAGTCCGCATTGGCACATGTTCGTCGTTACCAGACGCGCTGCCACCTTCAATGGTTACAGAGTAGGGCGAGTATGGGCTAAGGTATCGATGCGGTATATGGCTGGCACTCGTGATGGTCAATCGATTGGATTCACTTCCAGAATGTCTGATCTCGCTGGTGACATGTATCTCTGTCTTTTTGGAAAAAGCGGGCTCCATAGGGCTGTCAATTTCGCCGCAAGAATCCGGACACTCAGCCTCCTCGAGTTGCCGTCGTTTCTCGAAAATAACTTTGCCAGCACGCAGATAAATGGCAAATGTCAAGGAAATGACGAACCAGACTGGACCATAGAAGACCGCAATGCGAAGAAAATCCCAGGGGAGCGACACCCAGCACCAGAGCTGTTAAGCGACAACGAGTTAGAAAGTGACTCTGCACAGGAGTGATTCCCCTACGACAAACGTTGCACTTACTATGGCTGAGCCGTAAACCTTTCCCCGAGCCTCGGTTTCTATGAAGAAATAAACGAATGCCGGAATGAAGGGGAGGCCATAGCAAAATAGCACGTATTTCCACTCGAGTTGTCGCAGCTGTTCTGAGTTATATTTGTGGAAGAATGTCAAGTAGACATTGCATGCCATGGCAAGAGTCCACAACGCATCAGCGGGCATGAACCTGAGACATGCGAACAGCAACCATCAGTATATGACCTATGAGCACCAGACACCGGCAATCTGACCGAGATACTGACCATTGAATCAGAAACGCCTGAAACTGACAAAGGCAGCTGCTTGTCCCGTAGGCGATGCCCGACTGAGAGATCATCGTGGCTACATTTGCCATGATATTCCCCCATGACGCATAAAATACGAGACGATTGATCGGCTTGCGAAAGGATCGAGATGAGAGAAAAGAGATGATTATGATACTTGTGCCAGCGAGAGAGATCGCAGAGCATATGCGTTCTGTCGTCGATATGGCGAACAATTCTCGCTGTGAGAGCGACATATCGCCAAGAACATGCTGATCAGACTGACCACTATCGAAGAATCTTCACAGATTTATGCAAGGAATGGAAGATAGGAAAAAGGAATGAGAGGGGTAGCCAAGGAAGAAAAGACGGAAGAGAGAGTACAAGTAATAGGTACGATCCAAGATCGCACCAGAGTCGGTGGCACACTCGGGCGCTGGAGGCGAATCAACTTCCTGGGAAACCTACTCCATAAGTGTGGGTGATATCAAGACTTTGTTTAGAGTTTGTCGAATCAATATTAGACAGGTCCCTTCAGGATTCAGGACTCGGCCCTTATGGCTAATATAGCCACTGCTCCGCCGGGGGCTTTAGCCTGCTCACATGCTTTTGTCGAAGGAAGACAAACCATCTTCGATACCTAATATTAATGAATTTCGAGGGCTACCAATAACAGCAGAGGGAATGCCTGTCGTCAACGGAGCCGGAACAAAGTATGAAACGATTCGGTCTTCTAGATTCTTTCGAGTCGACCAATGCCAAGTCAGAGATTCAGCGGCTGCTAAGCTTATGCTGCTTTTCTCATTCTTCTTCCATGTGGCCCGGTGGAGCATGGGAAATTTGCGGGGATGTTGATCCCCGAGTCTGGTCTGTTCTCTGTACCTTTCTCGTATTAGATGTACTAGTAGTCTTGTTCTAATGCACAGGAAATACGAACTGGATGCTTCATTATTATTCAAACTCTGGCAAACCTAAAACTAGTTCATCAGAAGCAACACAAGGAATTGATCCTCAATCATCAGGAGTAACTAGTTCTGAATAAAGACTGTTTCCATGGGGAGTGAAAAGGGGAAGCAGAGCGAAAGACAAAGGGCAAAAAAAAAAAAAAGAAAAGAAAAGAAAAAGAGAAAAAGAGAAAGAAAGGCGCCCAGATCTTATGCATATCAAAGCCTCACAGGCTTCTTTCAGCGAAGAAGGCTGTGCACATTTATCCACCATCTTAGAACAAAGATGAAAATTGGCGATCAGTGCCTGATACGTACTCTATAGTATCTATCTCTGGAGTGGATCTGTCAATGCTTTATGTTAAGGTCAATCGAGCCGACGCCACACCTTTCTATTCTACCTATTCGTGGCCCACCCAGCTGAACTTGTGGACAGTGATGGTTGACGCATCTAGTTTTCTATTTCGAAGGTGGATAGAAACCAGATTCTCTCGATCATGCAAGGAGTTGGTGAAACTTCGAAGCTATCAAAACTACCCAGCTCTCCGGTCATAGCGGTCTTTTTCTTCAGCTTGCGCTTTGCGACGTCTTAACGCCTCGGAGCAAAAATAAGCGTATCTGTTTACTGGCGCTTCAAAGACACCATTTAGTACAGTATTGGAAAGAGGTAAAGCTTTAAATAGAACACAAAACGCTATTCACAATGCCCTACAAGTCGGCTACCTTTTATCTCTTGCAAAAGTCAAACATGCTATCAAAACGTCAAAAGCTGCCAATATTAGCACTGATGTCCTTCTTCGGGTATAACGCCACGCTCCCGCATTTTGAACCTATAACCATCATCTCATTGTGCCCACTTTGGAAATATGCATTCAGCAGTAGTAAAAAGAGGTAAGAGAAGACGATTTGATCGGGGGGTGTCCCTGACACATCTAGTATGCCTGCTGTGGTGGGACCATCCCTCCGTAACCTCCAGCCATTTGTTGCTGTTGCTGTTGCTGTTGTTGCTGCTGCTGCAACTGAGCCTGTAGTTGAGGTAGGTCATGGAACCAAGGATGCTGCAGCGCATCCGCTGCACTAATGCGCATCTCTGGCCGTAATTGAAGCATCCGATTCAGGAGATCGAGCCCCAGGGGGTCAATCTGAGGCAGAATGAGTCCCAGATCTTGTGTGGCATATACGTGGAAGTTCGGTTTGTACTCTGGTAGCTGAGAGATACCGGGCCACGAACGCTCCGAAGGTGTGCCCATCAGACGGAAGATCTTCTGCAGTTGGTCCTCGTTGGTCGTCCCGGGGAACAGAGGCCGGCCGGTATACAATTCTGCCATGATACATCCCGCCGACCAGATATCAATGCTCGTGTTATACGTTCTGCTGCCCAACAGCACGTCCGGAGCGCGATACCACAGTGTCACCACTTCGTTGGAGAAGGTGTTGACAGGGATGCCAAAAGCACGGGCCAGGCCGAAGTCGCCCAGCTTGAGCTGTCCCTTCTTATTAATGAGGAGATTCTGAGGCTTGAGGTCTCGATGGAGAACCCGATTTTCATGACAAAAGGCGATGCCCTTGAGGAGCTGGTGCATGAATGACTTGATCGTGGCGTGGTCCAACTGACCTCGGTCGCCTCGCGTGTCCATGTACTTCTTCAGATCCTTATCCATATACTCGAACACAAGCATGAGCTTGTTCTCCGTATGAATCACATCATAAAGCGAGACAATACTCTCATGCTTCAATTCCTTCATCAACGAGATCTCTCGAATGGCTGTCGATGGTGTTCCTTCCTCCGAATCAAGGTGAATCTCCTTCAGCGCCACCAGCTCGCCGGTCTGGCGGTTTCGTCCTTTGAAAACCTGCAAATATTGATATTAATATCGCTGCGAAGAATTGAATGAGATGCGCAGGCGGGGAAGCGGAAAGAGTGTCGAACGTACGGTAGCATATGTACCCTCACCCAGCTAGAGACGAAGCAGAAGTTAGTACTGGCCTCCCTTTACAATATTTCATGCGGTTATAGAAGCAGTCTCGCGCACCTTTTCCAGCTGCTGGAAAGAGCTGGGTTGCTGCGCCTTATCCATCGCCTGAGAAGAGATGGTACCTCTGGTTGTGACGAAAGTCTGTTGGGTCGAGGCTTTTGGGCGCTGATTACTGAAAAGAAAGGATTTGGGAGACACAAGGGTAGATACGATTTCGGAAAAAGAAGAAGGGTTGTTGTACTCTGAACGAGAATCCCTTGCGGTTCTGGATGGGGTCCGATAGTCCATGCTCGGAGGTGATCTGATCGCAACTTGTTTGAACCAGCCCCGCGCGGCCTATCTTGGGATGGCAAATCGCGGGCGGTTGCTTATCCACCCTGCGCGGCTCTACAATAAGGTATCCAGCGCCTGTAACTGACCAATCTTCCCTCCATGTAATCGAATCGGAGAGGTTTTCCTATTTAAGGAAACATCTTGTGTTTGTGACATTCGAAGGAGTTCTAGATAGTTCTGTTTCGGTTCTGCTATCCAACAATAAACTGTTTCTCGGGTACATAGATGGTCCTAAGTGTTAAATACCTATCATTCTATGCATACATGTACCTATTCTGGACATATCCAGTGTACATCACATACAGTTCGCGGCTCTATCTTTCATCCGTGATTGAAATTCGGAAGCAGCGACACCACCGGAGGAAGAATCGCCTCAGACGGAAAGCTGCAACGGACCTGTGAGGCTGAGACATCGCTACTCGTCCCAAATAGGACCGATTCATTCCTGACGCCTCCCAGATTGATTATGGCTATGGGCATCCCTCTCCTGTGGGCTTTCTCAACTAATCGCCACGCTGAATAAGTAGCAAGACTGCTTCCTAGAATCAGTAGCCTCCCTGCATCATCGATAGCCTCTTCAGCAGCTGTTTTCACTCCAGGGTCAATATTTTCACCAAACATGACGACCGCAGGTTTCAAAATGCCAGCTGTAGACGAAGGGAGCCATGCCCCATCCTTTTCCACTTCTACCCTGGCCTGTGTGCCATCCTTCAGTCTTGGAGGGTTCTCCAAACAGGTAGGACAAGATGGGTACCTAAACGTGGAGTATGGAGCCTCAGCCAAGTCCACGTCACCATCTGGATTTAACTTAAACCCTTTCCGTCTTTGTTCTTCGGGATTGTTCGTGTCGAGAGCTCCCGCCTCGACCATGCGGGTAAGAAACTCCGCCCAGGCGGGGTTGAGCCTCTCGAGTGACTTCTGAAACTCAGCGCGAGAGAACTGGTTTCGACAGCTAGTACAGACGACAGACTTCAAGTGGCCATGAAGCTCAATGGTCGGTAGCTCGGGATGCGCAATTGAGTGGAAGGAGTCAACATTCTGCGTCACAACGGAACTGACGAAGCCTTTGGCGCCGAGATCTCGGATGGCGCGGTGCGTCGAGTTGGGCTCAGCTTTCAACAACCCCGGCCACCCAACAAAGCTTCGAGCCCAGTACCTTTTGCGAGACTCATGTCGTGAAAGAAATTCGTGAAAATATATAGGCCTGTAGGATTTGTTCGTGACGTAGGTGCCGTTCTCTCCACGATAGTCGGATAGTCCAGACGCTACCGAAATACCGGCACCAGTCAAGAGAACAGCCTGCGAATATCGGCCAACATCCACTCCGCGAAGATACGGGGATGGAGGAGCTGTGAAAAATGATAAGACGGCATCGATCGCTCCTGAAAGTGTGCTTGCAGATGCTGGTACAATAATCGGTGGAGGCAGCGGACCGGTCAGCGGTATACGGATCGAGGGTTTCGTCATTGAAGACGCATTGTTGGCTGAAGGAAGCTACGGAGATCGAAGCGGTCGTAAGTTATCCAAAAGGCTCAGGGAAGTATGCGGAGGTTTACTTTCACGGGAACTGGATAGCTTTATTATGGTAGGCCCGTGAATATGATATGATGTAACTAACATAAGATCTCCATAATGACTAATCTTGATGTCACATGATGAGATTTTGTCCAGTGAGTGTGCGAGCTGGCGTCAAAGCTTTTGCTTGCGAATTGACAGAAAATGAGAGAGTTTGATTTCTCTAGACGGAGGTGAATATGGATTTGTAGATATATTATTGGAAAGCAAGCTTTTACAAGAGTAAGTCCAACATCTGGTCTAGAGAACATAGATAGTATGGGTCTGAATTTCCCCGGATTTTGGCACGTGACTGATTCAGAGCAGAGTCTTCGCGACGTCACACCTTCATTCCCAGATAATTTTCGAATTCGGCGTGCAGATAACATTTCCTCTTCTTTATAAGAAGTTCTCGAGTCGTCTGAGCGAATTGGATTTTGGTCCAATTCGTCTGTTTCGTCCTCTTCGGACATGTTTCCCTCCCAGGCTGGCAATCTAGATCTAGATGCTCTAAGCGGTATTTGCGGGTATGATTCTAAGCTCTTCGCTTTCTCTTTGTAACAAGACGAGAGGATTGGTGGGGGAGGGACGACGTCGAGAAGAAACTAGTGTCCTTACAGTGATTACTGACTGGCGCATATAGGTCAATTTCCATTGCCTGCTGGGTCGTGGTTTTCTCACCGCAGATCATTGAGAATTTCCGTCGTGGCTCTGCTGATGGACTCTCTTTACTCTTTCTCGTGGTCTGGCTAGCAGGGGATGTTTTCAACATACTTGGTGCCGTCCTTCAGGGCGTGCTACCTACAATGATCATCCTCGCCGTCTACTACACCCTCGCAGACATTGTTCTTTTGGGCCAATGCTTCTACTACCGGGGATTCACGCTGCGGGATGAACCGTCTAGTCCCACTTCTCCCGCAGAGATCAACACTGAAGATGAGCCTTCGCAGATTAGAAAGGCAACCGAGCATACCTCTCTACTTCCTCCCAAGTCTAACGGCCACTCACATCACGTCCAAGCGCAAGAGCCTCACTATCAGTCAGGCCAGGCGGGCCCAGCAGCAACAACTACACAAGTGCGGCCGTTACCATCGCATTCGGACCATCGGCGACACTCTGCAACATCCTTTCGGGAGATTATCCATCCGAACGTCGACGGCACACATCTGTCTCCCGCAACACCCTTCATTGAACCGCCTTCTAAGAAATCTTTGTCTGCTCGACGCGTTTCCACTCTTCAGACTGTCCTTTTTAACTTGACTACCATTGCACTTGTCTGCGCTGCAGGAGTCCTGGGCTGGTATGTCAGCCCTAGCTCTTCCAAGAACGAAGAATCAGACTTGCCTGGAGATGACAGCGATTCATCCTCTCTTACTTTCGACACCCTGGGCCAGGTATTTGGCTATCTATGCGCCGCCCTGTACCTTGGGTCACGTCTGCCCCAGATTCTTCTCAATTACCGGCGCAAATCCACGGAAGGGGTTTCACTACTCTTTTTCCTCTTCGCATGTATCGGCAACCTGACCTACGTACTGTCTATCCTGGCTTATTCCCCAGTCTGCAAGCGACACTCTCGCCACTCTCACGGCTGTCGCCCCGGAGAAGCCGCTGCGCTCTACGGCCGATATGTGCTTGTTAATCTGTCGTGGTTGATAGGGAGCTTTGGAACTCTATTGCTTGATATGTGTATTTTCATTCAATTTTTCTTGTACAAAGAAAACGGAGACGAGATAGATGAGATCAGTGCCCGTGACTGATTGGGCGACTGTTAGCGATACAAGTCAGAGATGGATCCAAAAAGGCGCTTAGTGTGGAGTTCTTCCTAGGGGTTCCGCTGGTTGGTTTACTGATATGATACTCTGTTCGCAAGATATATGTGAGAAAGAAGAGAATATTGTCATAAAACTCGTTAGAAAGGTATCTCTTCTTCATATTATAGCCATGCGATGGATTTCGATAGTAAGGAACGACACCCGAAGCAAAACACCCGCTAGATGCAATGCGTACCCAATCGTAATGCTGTCAACGCTTTCCCCTCCCAGATATTCTACTGGAAGCATGAATTAGGCGAATTAACCCTAGCTGTGAGCTTAATCGACCTAGTCACTGGGTGGCCGTGCTTCCACTTTGCCTTGGCTCACTTCCTTCCAGTTGGTGCTCAAAGACGTGCCCTGGCTCTCCACGTAACTCTTCACCATGGCCCGACGGGTGTCCGGGTCCGCGTTGGCATACAGTTTCTTAAAGAAAGCATCCACTGGATCGCCAGTGCCGTAGTCAGAGTCGATGGAATCTGCACCATCGGATTCATCGCCATTGTCCTCACCAGCTTTTGCATCTTTTTCCGCGTTCCGCTCCTTATCCTTGCCTTTCGACTTCTTGGCTGTCAGTGTCGATGCGACTTTATCCCAATCCTTAGCGCCGCGGCGAGAGGAAGTTGGGTAGGAAGGCCCGCTTTCGGCTGCGGGGGCTGCTCCTACAATCGCCTGTCGATCAGCAAGTTTGGCGCTTGACGACGACGCTTCCAAGGCGCCCCATTTCTGGCCCGCTGTCTTTTTGCGTAGGACAAGTTCAATCTTTGTTGACATCACGGAAACCTTTGATGCGGATGGATCAATCGGTGCGAACAGAGGATCCAAGGTAAAAGCGTAGTCCGCGCCAGACGGGAGCGGGAATTGAATGGCAGCCTGTGACATTTAACAGTCAGCTCCGGATCAACAGCACGAGATTTGGGTTAAAAAGTAAGGTCTACTTAATTCCACATACCGATTCATCCTTAAGCTCGGTGTCAACGCTGTCCTTGGGCACTCCCTTAACATAAAGGGTCACGACAACGGAGTCATGAGACTGATACCACTCATGCCGAACCTTTTCTGTTGAGGGATCAGTGGATGGTGAAGTGGTGGACATCGCGGGTGGAGCGTTGCCTATTGTGGCCTGGCTCTCTGTTGTGCGAGTACTTGTTTTCGTAGAATCTGTAGTCTTGTCGTCCGACGAGGTGGTCTGTGCCTGAGTACTTCCCTCCTCGACTTTACCAGCCTTGAAAGCATCGAGCTGCTTCTTGAGATCCTTTTCAGATGGAATGGACACGCCCTTGGGAAACTCCTCAATGGTGACCCTTGCTTTCTCGTCGCCCTCGGCCAGCTTGCTCAGCTTTCCCTTCACTTTCAATGTCCAAATGGGAAGCTCCTGCTCATAGCCTTTCTTGGCGGAGGAACGTGTAGCACCGCCACCAGCCATTGCATCCTTCACTTTCTCCGATCTATCTTGACCTTCTGTACTTGTGCCAATCTTATCCTGGAGGGTGCTGAACACGAAGGCTGCGTCACCGTATCGCTCAAGCTGATACAGGACGATGCCGCGTCTCATTTGCGCAGACAGTATAAGTTCGCGTTTCGCTCGTTCTCGGGCAAGCGTAAGCGCAATTTCAGCATCTAGAAGCGCAGCGTGGAAGTTGGGTCCTCCGTCTGCGGCCTTAAGCCGCGAAAAGGCAGTGGACCTCTTGATATAGTAGGCTGGGGCGCGGGGAAGCTCCGTCAGGGCTTGGGTGAAGTACCGGATCGCAGTGGGACAGTCAGAGTTGGCCAGGGCCTTGTCGCCCTCTGCCGCCGCGTTCATTCTGTTGTTCGTCTAAAGCTATTGCTATTATTCTCGCTTTGAAGATTCCCCGCACTTAGCTTAGAAGACGGCTATGCTGTCGAACGTTATTTCTGAGTAGGCACTAGAGGTCGCCTCAGCTGGTGACCGGAAATTGACTATATGGAAATATTCTCGTATAAGAGAGCTCACTCCTTGAAAAATGAAATGAGCATAGCTTATCTATAGCTCTTTCTCGGTAGCTTGTTGGTTCTATGACTTTCTTTGGAGACTGCGGGGAGCACACGTGATGGCATTAGCCCGATCAGGCAACTCATCCATACAAATCCGCTTGGTATTATAAAGGTAGGTATTATTATTATTATTAGGCTAAGCATTCCACTTTAATACAGACAGCAATCATTGCTGATTCATTAGACAGTATGTCGTATATGGTATATATGGTACACCCTGGAGACAGCCAGGCGTATGAAGGATTCGTCCTGAAGGCATGGCTCAAATACGCCTCACATCAGTTCTTCGTTGCCGAACTTGCGGCTATAAAGACCCAGAGCTCGAATGGGCCAGTAGAACTTGTAGTTGGGGTACGAAATCATGCTAGACCAGGGTCAGCTATTGACAGGGAGAATGAGTTTGCAAACAGAGATACGTACCAAGATTGGTTGAAAACGCCCTCAATGGATTCTTGCAACCACTCCCCGTTTGGTTGCTGCCGGGACATGAGCAGCTTCATGGCTTTCTGCAGTGGCTCCTTGTGTGGATATTCCGCCTCCATTAGTGCAAGACAAGCCCAAGCAGTTTGCGTTACTTGAGACTTTTCATGTTGAACGTACACATGCTTTTCACTGCTGAGATAAGATTCACCCCATCCTCCGTCCTCCTTTTGCTTGGAGAGGAGGAACTCGCAGCCACGGCGCGCATACTCACTGGTCTCGTAGGTTTCCCCAATACTAGCCAGGCTTTCCAGGGCAAACATGGCAGCGTAGGTGAAGCAGATTCCCCAAGATCCGTACCAGCTTCCATCCGGTCTCTGCACGCGCTTGATATATTTCACAGCCTTGTCTTTCGCGGCCTTGATCTCGTCGGCCCGGTAGTCAGGGTAAAATCTGCTGAAAAGCGAAAGCGCGGTGACAGAAGCGGTGGTACATTCGGGATAGTCATAACCGATCATGATTCCGCCAAACACCTCCGCAGCATTGAGCCACTCCAGCTTCTCGGAGCCACGGGTGGTTTCGTACTCAGTGAATCCACCAGAGGGATTTTGCATCAGAAGTAAGCAGTCGACACTGTCTTTTAGCCGCTCCACGGAGATCAGCTTTGGATAGTTGTGCATCTCCTGTAGTTGGATTGTGGACCGCAAGCCCTCCGCTGTGCAATCACTAACTGTATAGCCTTGTGTCTTGTTACTGAACGGCCACGCGCCTTTTCGGTGTTGACGGTAACACTTTTCTTGATCTGGGACGTTCTCCCGAAGCTGATGATCTTCAAGGAATTCCAAGGCTTTGGTGAGCATTGGTCGCCACTTGGGGTCATCTGCGAAACCGGCAACGACAATTGCTTGCGTGATGAAAGCGGTATCCCACACTTGGACTCCGTTTGTTCCATTCATCAGCATGCCTTCGTTCTTCATCCACATGTAATCATTCAGACGCTCACGATGGCGCCGAACTGAATAGCTGTCTGGTCCATCATGGAGATAGCAAGCTACCATGTTCATCGGGTTGCTCACAGGGCCCAGGCCTGCATAGTCCGTATTCTCATCTTCCATTCTAATCAACTCCCAGGTCCAGTCCTCTGCGCGTTTTACCAACGCAGAAATTCGGAGGTAGGGGTTCCACACAGAGACGAGAAGTTGGTTGATCAGGTTTAAAAGCCATGTCTTGGGATAGTAATTATCCGCTTCATGGATCGAGTTCCGGTGACTTGCAAAGTCGATAGAGTCGTAAGGCTGAGTGTACAGCTCCTGACGCAACTGTTTCGTGAGCGGGTCCAGAGGATGGGTGAATTTTTTGGACCATAGGTACGACATTGGCAAGAACACTTGACGTATATGGATCCACCACCGCCAAGGTGCAAAGGGAACCCAATCCGGAAGCAGCCTATACCATTGTTAGGCTCTTGTTGATATTTTACAAGAGAATGTGCAGATGTAATGGAACGTACCAAAGCTCAGGCGGGACAGGATTGACGCAGTCCCATTCCATGACACCGAGAACACTGAGCCAAGCTTTCGCCCAGTGAGGCCCATATACGGCACCGCCGAACTTATGTAAGAGTCCGCGGGCTTTGATCATACGAGGGTCGTCTTCGCTGACACCGATCAAGCGCAGCGCCACGTAGTTCATGCAAGTACCAAAGACAGAGCTATGTGCCTCAATATGCAAGCCCCAGCCGCCGTCCTCCGGGTGCTGACGAGCAAAGAGATACCTTTTAATCTCAGTCGCATACTCCGGCGGGATCGGAGTGTTGGTCACGTAGTACGTGATTATGAGACCTGGGAGCAAGAACATTGGGCCTCCGTACTCACAGGCCCAATTGCCTGGAGGAAGTTGCAATTTGGAGAAAAATTCCAAGCCATTCTCGGCACATTGCAGTGGAGTTTTTGCTTTCGGCAGGTCTGGAAGTCCCTGTGGTAGAATAGTCAGTTATGTGTATGGCAAACATGCGGTTCGTGGCGGCAGGGGCGAGAGGTGTTACCGTAGGGAGTCCCAGAAAATGCTTGTCAGCGACAGATTGAGGCCATTTCTCATTTTCTTCATCGGATTCCAAATAATGCCAGGTCTGACGGCCCCGATCATCTAACAATCTCCATCTTGAATAGTCTGTTTTGAGGTCTCCGTTCTCGTCAGGACTCAAGTGACCCTGAGCTGCAGTTCTCCACGAGGCAATTGGGCCTCCCGTCATTCTCTGGTTCGGAGAACTCCAAATTCCGAAATATACCGTAAAAGCTGAGGTCTATTTTATTACTTGGTCAACTGATGAATGTGCGAATGATGAACAGGGGAAATAATGAAAAAACGAGCACCCATAATTAAGAGCAGATCACATGTAGATCCGGAATGTTGATATGCATGTGCTTAGTCATCAGGGGCACAACTTAACTATACGCATCAGGCAACACATTTACAGGAAATCATTGCTCAATATGTATATTAAGGATGAAAGCTATGGACAGACAGAAATTAGCGCCTTGGTGGACAGACTAAAGTGAGTAGAAGTTGGTTTGTTGATAGCGTTGTTGAGTATATTTTTATTCTGGTCTAAGCTATAGACTAGATGGTGGCTGGAGGCAAGAAATATAGTTCTTCGACTCTGAAAGAATTGAATTTACGTTGAAGCAGCCCAGATAGACTTGATATATCGGGAATTATCATGGCATCATAGAGACTTCTGAACTTACTAGAGGATATGACCTCCCCGAGTCCGTTCACTGCTGCTTCGACTACATAGTCACTTGACTCTTGTCCATCGACCTTTCTCAATGTATCGACAAACATAGAATACGACCATGAGCTAACCGCTAGCAATGGAGACTGCACCGGACAATGCTGAATCAAGCTCAGCTAGGCTGTTCACGAGTCAGGAGCAGTCCCAGAAAGAGCGAGTTCAGACGTTCATTAACAATGCACTCATAGAGATCCTCGATGAGCTACGAACGCCAGACGGTCGACCAACCCTGACATTGAAACGGAGATTCAGAGGAGTTTCCTTTTCCATAAATCCCGAAAACCTTGCTCTAGAGACCGAGGAGAAAGAAATACTATCATCCTACAGCTGGCCGGGTAGGAATGCTTATGAGGCTTGGAAATTTAGTAGGGAACTTCTTCTTTGGAAATCTGGATCAAACTAAAGTTGTTAGCTGCCATCGTCCGAGGAATAGCAGTTATCGCGGAGGCAATTCAAGCTGGTCTGGTAGTTTCCAAAAGGTTTCAATTCTCCGAATTAAGGTAAGCCTCGAGCGCTGGCTGATTGAGGCAACAGAGACATATATTACAGCGATCCAGCTTGTTTCGGTTCTCAGCAAATCGTTGATGCGATAATTGATGATATTGCTCATACAATTGGGGTTGATAGAGCGGCGTTGAACGTGGTAATACATCCAGATCGACTCTTTGACTCGAATATTCAGCTAACATCAGATGGCGCAGGACGCGGTAGCCAAAGGGCTTGTTGCAGGATATTATCGTCTGATGACCAAAGCTGGTGAAGTAGTGGACGCTCGCCTATCAACCAAGGTAGTTCAAATTTCCACGTTTCTCCCAGGATAAATGATGACGATGAGATGAGCTAGGATGTCCTGATACCGAACACGGAAGACATTGAAGCAATCGATGCCTCCGAGGTGAAATGGGTCTTGATCCTGGAAAAAGAAGTAAGAGAGGACATATCACCACGTATCTCCCGCTGCGCACAGTGTGATAACATCTCATTCTCAGGCAGTTTATCGTCGGCTCTCGAGAAGCAGCTACCACACTAGAGCAGTTGCAGGAAAAGGCGTATTGGTAACAGTGAGTTTTTCAACGTTGGGACACGGCGCAGCAATTGACGGTGAAATACAGGGCAAAGGCTATCCAGACCTCAGCACGCGAGCCTTTGTTCGAAGATTGCTTGATGAGACTAGACATCTCGCCGCAGAGGAAGCCCCGCGCTTTTACGCTCTCGTTGACAGTGATCCTGATGGCATGGCAATCATGTCAACTTATAAATATGGCTCGATGGCGCATGCGCGCGACAACGAGAAGCTCAACGTTTCCAAGCTTCGCTGGCTGGGACTCCGAACATCAGACGTCATTGGAGGTGCAGACTCTTTCGGTGACGAGGCTTTCATTCGCCTGAGCCCGAGGGATAGAAAGAAGGCTATTACAATGCTCGCGAACAATCCCGTGTGGGCAGAAGATGGGCCAGAGCAGGAATGGCGCGCAGAGCTGCAGCAGATGCTCATGTTGAACTTGAAGGCGGAGATTGAGATCCTCTACGATCGGCAGGAAGGACTTGAAGGGTGGATCGATAAGAAGATGACCACTCCAAGCTGATACAACGGGACAATGGATGGTCGCTTCGCAGCGGAAATTATAAAGTTTTCGATTGACAAGTGATGGGGAAACAAGAGGTCTATTCCGCGTCAACCTGTTACACAATAAGAACGAATATGAAGCCGAAAGCGACATGCTGAGTGATATAAAAGATTAAAAAAAAAAAAAAAAGACATTGCGAACACACCAGAAACGCCATTTATCCGACCCAATCTCATAACCACGCCAGCTTCGATGCTAGAAGTGCCACATGTAGACAATCTCGTAGCTTGAGTATGGCTCACAGCTTATGTACAGCCCCAGGAATAAATACCTTATATATCCATCCAGCGCGTCCGCATGTCGTTCCCTACAGACCCAGGCCTTTCCTGACCTCATCACGGACCTTCCGCTCATACTCGCTCCTGCGTTCTCTCCACATTTTCGCCGCCTCGACGTTGGCCGGACTTTCGTCGTTGGGTTCTGCCAGCATGCTCATGACAGAGATTAGGATTTTCTCCACACTCTGAATGGGCGACCACCGCTCGGATGCATGCTCGTAATGGTTCGGATCATCGCCGGGAGGATGGAGAATGGATATGCAGACGGTTCCGTTGGGATAGACTGTTAGGAGGACCTGTCAGCCACCGCCTGGACGTGATGTTGAGTGAAAAGGGAGAAGAGCTAAGTTATTTCTCACCATTCGGATGCCAAACCCCACCACCGACAAATTTCATTGTTGGCGGACTCAGCGGGTAATCTTTGGGAAACTTGAGCTCTGCTGCAAACACTCCTCCTTCGTACGGTGTACCCTCAGGACCTTGAATCAAGGCCTCCCAGTGAAACATATCATCCTCGCTGACTGGGCCGGCAGTGATGCCCTCGGGAGGGTTCGTTGACAAGTTCTTATACTCGTGAAAGAGACGTTTCTGTGCGACGGACGACATTGTGTAACCGAAGATCGTAAGATCGGAGGAAAGCGAACGAGCAACTTAGCAGGCGTAGCGACAAAGAGAAGGAAAAAGCGTTGAGTTTGTAGAATAGCCGAAGCCGTGTATGTGGGCTGCGGAGAAGTGGTGATCGATGTGGGGTTCTTAAATCCCGATTCCCCAAATGTGGACGCGGTCTGAATAACTCCTAGTGGAAGCTAAGCCTGTAAAGAGTAGAAGGACGGTCTAGAGATGGAGGATCAGTGCAAGGATGGAGGATGCTGCCGGAGGATATTGGTCCAAGTACTCTATAGCTGACAACGGAAATGGAAACGGGGTTTGCCAGTTGCCACCCGGCAAGATTTACTGTGGCTTTCCCCGAGGATCGGCCCGCAAGGACAGAAGACCGATCATAAAAGTTTAATATAAGGCGCTGATACTATAAGTAATGAAAGGACAAGCTTGGTAAGAATGGCTTGACAGTCTCACATTGAAATAATATCTACTTATAATACATTTTAATGTACATCGGGCGCTCAATAATCTATACGGAGAATGATTTCGAGAGTTCTCATTGTTCATGAGAACCAACAGAAATAAGCAGGTACAACATATGCCAGGGGTATAATCTTATCGCAATCATCAAAACCAGTCATTGTCCCCTTCTTCACCCTCATCATCTGGCTCCTCGATGTTCCAGGGATCCTCAGGCGCGCGAGCAAAAGGATCCTCTTGCTCCTCGGCCCATACATCCCCGTAGGGACCTGCTTGACCGGGAACCGATGATTGCTGGTCTGCCGAGTATGGCTGCTGCTCGGGCGGGGGAGGATGCTGTGGATTGCTTTCCCCTGCCATGCCTCTTGACAACGCATCGTAACCAGCCATCGCACCCGCACCAGCAGCTCCTGCAGCAGCACCTTCAGCAATTCCTCCAGCGGCGCCAGCCCTGCCAATGGTGCCCGCGGCCGCCTCACCTACAGCTCCAGCTTCGCCAGCAGCGGCACCACCGGCAGCAGCACCACCTGCAGCGGCCTCTCCGCCAATGCCGGGGAACCAGATGGGCATGAAACCAAAACGGCCAGCACCACTGTGGCGACTAAAGTAATCGAAGTCAATGCTAACCGCAGTGGCAAGCATTACTGCCCGTTGATCCAGCGTCATTCCAGTTGGCACGTTCGCTTGTGTGGTCAAATCCTCGGGACCAAGGGCCGCAGAATCCATGCGAAGAGCATAGACACCTGTGTCTGTGAACAATTCCCGCGCAAAGCCAACGAAATTCCGATTGACTGAACCAATGAGTCGGTTATCTGCCGAGCGTAGAGAGAAATCCCATGACAGGAAGGGCTCATCGACATAGGCGAATTGATGGTATTCCCCAACATCTTGACCGCTGTCACTTGTCTGAGTCAATTGCATCTGCTGCGAGTTTGATAACCCCGTTTGCGAAAGAGGTAATCTCTGAGTTCCCATCTCTGTGGCGCCAAGAGGGGAGTGATGATAGGTGAAAAGGTTGTATTTCCGCCGCAACGGCGCCCACTGCTGCTGTGCTTCTCCAATGACACGCATATCCTCTAATCCCAAAGGCGAGACGCGTGCATTTGAGCCCCCCGTAGCTTCGACAAGTGACCCCGAAGATGCAGTCTGGACTGCGGTTGAAGTTGAGAAGGCGTTTTTGGCAACATCAAGAGGGTCGTACACCCGAATGCGAGAGTTAATCCAAGAGAAGGGGCGGTGGAACTGAAAAGAGTTAGAAAATCCATTTCCGGTCTAATTTCACAGACGGATATAAGACATACTCGAAGCACCTCGTTTTCATGCCGATCAAACACATGCGTTACAAAACTCCGGTGTGTTCGAAACCACTGTCGCGCCATCATATTCGCCATGCCCTTCTCTTGTTCGGCCATGTACCCGATATGGTTTCCATTTGCATCCATGATGACGTATTTATTCGCTTGTTCGAATCCGCTGTGAATCGCTAGTTAGCTTTGACTTTGACATGACCTTTTCCCTGCGGTATATGAGGCTGCATACATCATCACATTCATCAACTCAAGCTGTCTTTGTATAACCAAACCGGAATTTGCCAATATCCCCATGGCTGGATGTGTCTCTTTGAGCACGCCATTGGGATCTTCTGGTATATGAACGGGAGAAAGTAAGGTGTTCTGGGCTGGGTCGTAGTTCGGAGTTGGCCTGTTCGGTTCCGCAGTTGTTTGTTCAAATTGTTGTGGGGAGAGTGCTCCTCTGTTATGTGCTACAGGCCTTAATCTCCGTGTCACATCTCGAGGAACTCGAGGGCTCCGACGTCCTCTTGTGAATGAGCTCGCGAAAGCACGGCCAGGCGCTGCCACCGACCCTGCGAGGGATGTTCGTAGTTTTGAGCTCCACATAAAGGTGGTCACTCGAGGGGTCTGAATGAATAGACTTCACGTATGTGGGTTTCTTGAGGGCTAAGTAGAGCTGTCTGTAACTTCCGCAAATGAAGACGAACACCTCTGGTAGTCTAGCTCTCGAGGTGGTGGAAGAAAATGTCGAGCTGTGGCGGAGCAAAGAGGAATGACGAACTTCCATTGTACTCTTGTACCGCACGGGATTAAGCGGAGATAAGAGGCCACGCAGAACAAACCAGAAAAGGTGCAAAGTAAACAAGTGTCATTGTTATACCCTTGAACCTGTCATGAATTCTACCAGGCCTGATCAGTCTGAGACGCATTCCAATTTTGTAGGGACACAATTTATTGTTCTCGCGAGACCGGATTGTGTCGCAGTAATCCGTACCGACCGAGCGCATCACAGTTCTACATCAGAGCGGTGAACCGAATCGCTGAGAACACTTGAATTGAGATTGAATATACCTACAGCACAAGTCTCGCTCAAAGATCAACTTTTCGCGTGCTGTTGATGCCCTACTCAATTCGTATGATTACAATAGACCTTTCCGAGCCAACTCAATCTTCCGCGCCGCCTCCCCAGGCTTGTAGCCTCCTTTCGAGATGCAGACAGCACTTCCTTTGCCCAATTCAACCTTATCTTCGACACTTGGATGCGCACATGGACAATGATGAGGAAAGTCAACGCATGCGAGGGTCCCCGGACAGAGGTATTTGTTGCAGTTGGCTGGTAGCGGCGCAATGAAGGCGTTAGCTATTTTGTCCACATCTTTTGATTGAGAGGCAAGATCCTGCGCGATAACTCACTTCCTTCCCATAGCTGTTGGTATCTTCCACTATCGCTGGCAGAATTTTGTGTGTTCTGTTGATGGTGTTCTTGATGACCACCAAACATGTGCTCGAAGAACTGGAATTGCGCCTGAGCGACGGAGGCCAGGAGGAGCAGAAGCCCAAGGCATCTAACCCAGCTAGAAAGCATGGTGTTCGTTACTGTATTATAAAGAAATAGTTGACCTATATGGAGAGGAAATGAAATATAAAAGATTCAGTAATTGATAGCTTAGTCGGCAACAAACCATCGTCCCTTGAAGCCAGCTGTCTCAGTGGCACGTGACTCGACGCCAAGATTGTTGGAAAAAGTCGCGGATTTCCAACTGTGATGAGCTTCCGCAGTCCTCGCCGGTTGGGCATTGGAGTGACACCACCTTCCGTGTAGACCACAATGTTACAACCCAGATTGTTAGCGCCCTTCCGGGCGCTCGAACGCACATTTGCTTCTTCCCTCCGCTCGTCGCAGGCGATACACCACCCGCCTCGATCTTCGCTACTCTTCCAACGAACCCCCATCTCCGCACCGTCTCCGATCTCCAAAATCCTTCTCCCTCTCTCTCATGTCCGTTACGCCTCTCACGCCACCCAGGGTACTGCCAATCGACACTCCCGTGATCCTGCTGGGAAGCGGCTCGGCGCGAAGAAAACCGGTGGTGAATATGTTGTCCCCGGCTGCATTATCTTCCGACAGCGCGGAACGAAGTGGTTCCCCGGCGAGAACTGTGCGATGGGCAGAGACCACACCATCTATGCCACAGAGGCTGGTTATGTGAGATATTACCTCGATCCGGAGCGGCATCCGGACCGGAAGTACATTGGTGTCTGCTTCGAGAAAGAAGGAAAGCTGCCCACACCGCGGAACGCCCCGACGAGACGGAAGTTGAACAGGATCGCTGTCCCTCGCATCCCTGATGGCCCCGAAGTCGTTGCTCAGTCAGATTTGGTCGCAACTATTGAAGAGGGCATGATGGTCTCCAGCGTGGAGGCCGCCAATGCCGCCACAGGCCCCCAGCTGCGTCCTGGATACATGTACCGTGAGGCGAACTGGCAGATTGGTCGCGCTGCTGAGAAGGCCGGCATCACCGCCAAGCCCTATAGGCGCAAGAACCGCTGGCTGGCCTGGAGAAAGAGGCAGGCTAGAGCCGATCGTGCTGCCCAGATGAAGAGCCTTAAGAGCAAGAAGAAGGCCGCGAAGAAGGGCAAGGGTGGCCGTTAGTTGATCGATAAGTTCTCTTATCTTCAGCAACATATTATCAGAGCTCTTTGTATGACTCATTTGCGGGGCTTTAAGGTGTTTCTTGTATTATAGATTGTCACATGGACCAAATTACCTAAGTGTCCGAGTCTTCGGTAGCAGACAGGATCAGAATTATAAACCTGGATTGTGTATGCTCTCTAATCTGGTTGTTCCAAAGAGCGAGAAGTAGATGCTGTGCCAAGAAACACGCGTTTGGAGAAGTATAGCAAAAAATGCAGGGGTATCTGTACAAGTCTAGAGCATTGGCGGCTCACTCCAACCATTAACCAAACAAAACTTCAACTTCCGATGCAGATGATGCACAAAACCCATGGCGACATAACAAGATAGGACGGCACGGAAAGGCCGTCAAGGAAGGAAAGAGGGAGACATCACTGCCCGAACAGCCTCCCGAGTATTAGACTCTGACAAACAAACTCATTGCCCACTATTCTGACATTGGTACTCAAGCCAATATCGCTGCCATCGATAGACTCAATCAACTCAGTTCTTTTGCGTTTCTTCGCACCTTTAAATGACTGAGACTTGAGTGTACCGGGCATTGAGGAACCCAGAATCGTGGCCTTTGCCGATGCCATCTCATCGCCGTCGACGTAGATCCAATCCCAGGTGCATCCAGTGCCTGCAGCAGCCTGTTGGTCCAGGCTTGCTCTCGCCGACTTGAGGTCAGGCACACGCTCAACTCTAGAAGCACCCAAGGCGTACGTGAGGAAAATGTATGCCTTTCTTCTTTCTTCATCTGACCGCCCACCGCGACCCATGACAAGCAACACAGACTGGTCCTTGAGTAAGTTGGGGCGAGCTGCAATAGTATCCGGTAGTCGCGCTGTTGTAGCCGGATACGGAGCCAAGAACCTCGATTTCGTTGCTCCATTGAGATATATAGATTCGCCCGAAGGGAGCAAATATATTTCCCAATCCAGGATTCGGTTTTGGGCAACGCAGTCCTCAATCCAGCGGTCTGATAGACAAGGTATATTCAAGGCCAGCGCCTGCATGTACTTCGGGCGGCGAGAATGCTTATCGGCAATGAGGCAAGCGAATCCCACTTCTTCAGCATTAGGTGCCAGACGGAACTGCCCATTGTCGCAGTTCGCACCTGACGCTGGTGATTTTGTCGGAGTCGTAAGCGGTGCGTGCGAAGGCAACTCAAAGAGCTCATTGAAGCCGTCCTTCAGGATGCTCCCATCATTGTCCTGGATCATCTTTGTGATACGAGATTTGGCTTCGTCATTATCACCGTAGGAGACAGCGAACACCATGCCCGCGAAAATACCGTTCAACAAGCGAATGCTTCGCGGTAGCCGTGAACCCGGAGATGCTGGCGTGGAATACCTGTCAGAAGGCGTTTGGAGCCTGCTTTCGGAATGCGTAGCTCCCGAACTATAGGTAAAAGCTCGATCTTTGAGCTGATTCCACAAGATCGTGTCCAAATAGATCCGCGATACGGGAACCTTGATGAGATTGTCAGGCCCCGTCAGCCCACCGGTCGGAAGGCTCTTGCGTTGTTTTGGTCCGAGTAACAAAGTAGTATAACCGTATACATCGGTGATCGGAAGGTCTCCGTCAGAGGCAGCCTTTGTGATGTCCTCAGCGCTAACCCTATCCTCAAAGCCGCGAATGATATGTGTCACTTTGGGGACATTGGGCATGTCAACCTTGACAGCATCACCGATTCTCAATTCCAGTCGTTTGACAGCGCCCATCGGCACTTCAAGGGGAACGCTATCTTCAAACTTGACCAAGACTCGCGACTGCGAGATGCCGGGTGGCTTGCCGACACAAGTTGCAGGGTAATATGCCCGTTTCTGGCCACTCCAGGGAGCAATGACTTGATTCAGCGCGATCGGAGAGGTATTTCCGTGAATCGAACTGGCTAGATCGGAGGCATCATTGCGCATTGGCTCTGGGGACTTATCCTTCATTTTCTCTCCTTTATCTTGTGGAATCTCAAGGCTTCCCTGACAGAGATCCTCTTTCTCCCCAGCATGCACATTCATATCCTCTGCCGGTTCCGATGGGCGAGGCCCTGAGCCCGCCTCAGCACGAGGGCGAGGAAGGGTTTTCAACCTTTCTTTCCGGGAAACGTGATATTGAGGAGTATCCTCCACCTCCCATACTGTCCCCATTCGCTTGGAAGATCTTGATCTTTTTAGGAAGCTCGATTCAGACTTGTCCAAAGACTCGTCAGTTTGCAAACTCTGTACCGTGGTCTTCTCGCCATTTTGAGATTGAGCACGCTGAGAAGTGATACGAGGCGTGAAAGGTAATATCGGATCAGATGCATATACGTTCTGCCCATTTCCACGTCGCTTTTTCCTCGGTGGGATCGGGGACGTAGAGACCACGGAACTAAATTCCTTATCATCGGCTGTGAGAATGCCAATGTCAACATCGACGAGAGCAGTTCCAGCCTGAGGCGAAGCATCGGCAGCTATCTCTGTTAGCGCCCTGCGCTGTCTCCCACTTGGACTCGAGAGTATTTTGGCAGTGCGGAAAGGTCGAATTGGGGTCGAACTCTCAGGGACAAGTGGCTGAGAGTGACTGACGCGCACTTGCTCAGTGGAATAAGTAGGGGGCAGGTCATCATCCTCTTGATCCATAGGGTCATTATCCGCATCCTCTGCCCAGCTCTGATTGTGTATTGTGTTTGGACTAGACTCGGGAACGCTCGTTGTTGGGATTATATCACCGAAGCCCCTCGGACGTTGGGGTACAGGTGTTTCAGCCACGCGAGACGGCATGGAGGAGGGCTTTTCACGAGGATCTACTCTTGCACTCTTGGGTTCGGTTCCCTTGGTCTTTCGGCCAACAGAATTGCTAGATCGCGTTGTCGCGACTTCCTGGGCTGAGGATGCGTCCCTTGGAAGCTGACAGGAGGAGTCGTGACAGCTCACTGAGCTTGACCGACTACGCATCGTTGCGCTGTTAAGATGGGCCGGGTGTAGCACTTGGTCTTGTTCACACTCCGGAGGAGGGGGAGACGAGCGCAATGCTAAAGGCCTTGTGGGGGATGAAATAACCCTATGCCGGTCTGAGGGATCACCATGGTATCGGACCCGGGAATGAGGCCGTTCGCTGTGATGCCACGGACTATTCGTGACAACCTTATCGTGGTGCCCATGGTCTTCTTGCCGAGGGGATTGTTGAGAATCTTTCACAACCATGGTTTCCGATATTGCTTTAGGCTCGTTTGCTTTTCGGTCAGGACTGCGAGACAGTTGAATATTTTCCTGGGCCAATGAATCATCATGTAGAGAGAGTGCCTGAGAAAGTCGGCCATGCGCAGAAGCTGTAATAGGAAGACAGTGTTCCGAATCATTATTACAGTTCTCCTTGTCCTCATCGGTGGAGAGACTGGGAGCCTGTTGAGTAGGTTGAGATCGTGCCAAGTCGCCACCATGTTCAGTTTCGGCTTCACTAATTGCACCCGATTGAAGTGCCGTATCAATTGTGTGAGTGTCAACACAAGAGGCAGGGCTTTTCAGCGCATCAGCCTGATCTCGTTGCTTCAACTTGCTGGATGGAGAAGTGGTTTCTTCGCCGGTTCGCCGTCGGCTTGACGCTCTTGCCGGGGCTGCCACTCCAGCAAACTGCGCCAAAGCTTCTTGATCGATCGTTCTCTGGCGAATGATACGCTCCACAAAACTAGGTTCCTTTTCAAACTCGCCGTCGCTCTGGTCCTCGGCATATATGTGCTCCGCGGATCGTGTCATCCTTTGTTGCAGGATTCTGTCACGTCTTGCCTGAGACTCTTTCATACTGATGTAGCCCATTGGTGTCTCCGAGCGGTCTTGCGGAAAGGTTGCGGCGAGCGCGTTCAGAGGAGAAGATAGCACTGTAGCTAGCGGATGATTTTGAATGGGAAGATTTGGAGAAGGTCGGTCGGACATGAGGTCGGGCTGCTGACCATAAACCAATGGAGACGACGGAGCCTGTGTTGCCTTGAACACCTGGCTCAGTGCCATGATCCCGCCGCTCGATTGAATGTCCGATGCAAGAGGATTCTTTGAAACACATGGGGTCTCGGAATTGGAAGGCTCGGGTTGGCCTAAATTGAAGGCTGTCGCTGGTGTGCTTGTCAAGAACCGCTGAGATTCAGGAAATAGGTTCGGTTGGTAGTGCATGGGCGATGATTCTCCTAATTTGGAGCTGTTTTGCTCTTCATTGTCCTCGGCATCGATGATATCGGGACATGTGTTCTCGAACCCAGACAACAAATCTACATGGCCACTGTCACCCTCGTGAAAAGTCATCATTGTGGCACGCTCCACAATATTGCTGTCGGACGCATTTCTAGCAGCATCCTTGTTTTGTCTGATCATATCGTCAAACACCGACTGCGAAACGACCTGAGTGTCTGAAGGGACACCGTCTGCGGAACCCATCTTCGCGGTATATCCAACGGGTAGAGGACTGACAGGGGCGTCTTTAGACCAGGACAACCGTTTCCGGCCATTCAAGGGTACAGCAGCATGCTCTTCTCGAGAAATCGACCTGGCCGGCGATTGTCGAACGACTTCGCGGTTAGTGGACGATGCATCAAAGTCCGAAGTTTGGTTATCTTCGCGATTCTTATCATCAGATATCCTAAGAGGAACACAATCGATCGTCTCCAATTCGTCCAGCAGGAGTTGGGACGGTGCAAGGTCCTTTTGAATGATGAAAGGTGTTAGTACGGACAAGGTCAGGAACGCCACTGAGTAGCTGTGTCAACTCACTAGCCCCAGCGCGACGCGTTGCAGCTGTACAATGTCGATGCTGTCGTCTTGTGTCTCCATGATTTATTCCCTCCATAAGACCTTAGAATGCTAGACAATAATCATTATTGTGCCTATCGGGTTATAAAATCCTATATAAACGTGCAATCAGCATTTATCATCCTTACTTCATGGACCGAACCAGAGAAACGCGAAACGCGAAAACCACGTGACTGTCGAAGTAATATTACCGATTTAGGAATAGAACGTATTTACAACAGATGTTCCACTGAAGAGTTACTACATCGTGAATCCAGGCTACACAAGGATCTTGTGATTCGCCAAAATTGAGTGCCTATGTAAAGATAGTTCTGATTGAAACCAAATTACCGGTCCAGTGTCGACAAGGCGCTTCCCTTCTCCTCTCACAATACTGTTACAGTAGGTCACTTCGCCAACCGAAGAGCAGCGCCCTTCGCCGACTGAAAGCCTAACAGGCTATCTATGATGTAGCAAATGATATAGAGGCAGTATCGGAGGCGACGTTAGTCTCGTGTGCGATTAGGAACCCACCGCCTGATTAGCATTTCCCGCACCCTGTATCGAGAAAGGAGAACCCCGATGTCCTCTGAGTGATCTTTCGAATCATGAGATCGTGGCGGTGGAACTTCCACGTAGCATACCACCAAGCTCTTCTTGACTTGCGCCTGGACTCTATTCACGCAATGCAGCCACCACCAACTTCGTGCCTGTCTCGTGGCACAAGAAGATCTCCTCTCTGGCGTTTCAGACCAGTAGGAGTGCTCATAGGCAGGAATAACTACAACCGCAAACTCAGCGTGGGAGAACACGGGGCCGCGGTTGTACAGAAGATAATCCACTCCAAATTTGACCCCAGAACGCACGACCCAGCCCAGGGATCGAAAGTGATGGTAGACAATGTAAGATATCATAAAAGGATCGTCTGGTTGCAGATCTGTGGATGAATCACGTGGAGGGTAGTATGAGTTGTGACAGAATAAAGAGAGTAGAGATGTAGGAGGAATAATGGTCTTCTGCTGATGGTCGTAGACATGAAGAACCCCAAGCCCATATGCAAGGAAAAATGCCTCTTCGTTTGATAACTGTAAGTGCTCCTCGTTTTTCAGGCAAAGCTCTTCCTGTGATGTCTCCTGAGCCTCTGTAGCGGGCTCGGGAAGGCGTAGAATTGCCGAATCTGACGCAAATTCTTTCTCTTGTACAACAGGTGAAAAGCGAACGGCCTTGCTGGGAGACTCTTGCCCGGGAGACGAGGAGGCAGTGCCGTTGTTCCCCTGCTCCTTGGAACGCTGTGCCTCGAGCATTCTGGCTTCTCTTGCTTTCCGAAGAGAGAATTTTTCGAGTGTAACGGCTGTGCCACCAGGAGCACCGTCTGTGAGTAGGGTCGCCGTCGTCTGGTCGACGGGAGTAGCACCACTCTCACGTGCCGCAGCTTCGGCCTTCAATCTCTGCTCAATTGCTACCTTCTCCATTCTCGCTCTCTCGAGTTTCAGTTCACGTCGTTCTGTTCTACGCTGCCGTGTGAGTTCCTCGTTGGTCTGGCCTCCGAGTAATCCCCTCCGTTTCTTCTCGCGTTCCAGCCAACTAGGCTGACTTCGGCTTAAAGTGCCCTTTCCAAAGAACCCCATCTCCCACAAGGCTTGAATGGCCTTTTCATCCGTGACATGGACGGAGGACGTCGCAGAATCGAAGTAGGCGGCATAGATTTCTCGGTGAGGTGGAGAGATAAAATAAGTGAGGTAAGACAGCACCACGCCAATGAGAGACAGAGGATTGTGAGGAATGAGAGGTGGTAGAGGATGAACATCGAGGGGAAGAGGAAACCGGTGGATGTGCTTGTAGTTAGGCTTCGGAGGCCTGGAGCGATGAACTGGGCGAGCATTGTGTGGCATGGATTTGGTGGGAGATCCAGCGAGCTCAGCAGGTGAACTGGGGATTGATGTGGAAGAGGCCATGATGAACGGAAATTTTGATTCAATTATGACTATCAATTAAGATTTCTATCTACAAAGCGAAGAGTCAGCTCGAAGCTTTCTATCGCATATTCTCTTCGCCAACTCAAAGCAGGTGAAACAAAGTTCTTCTCCTCAGATACCGTTGTAGTCAAATACAAGCATTCACTGACAACAGCTAGAAATCAAAGTGCCATTGCCTAAGCTTGAAATGGTGTCATCACCGGAGAGAACAGATATACAACCCCTTCTAGTGCTGACCCGAGTAGTTATTGCTTACCAGAAAAGAGGATTTTCTGGACACCTAGTGTTGTGGGAGGGCAACGTAGATATCATGAGGCTTTCGCCAAAAGTCTTGCAGCTAACCCAAGGGCTCCATCAACATCATGTTGGAATCCGAGTATGAGCAATGATCATCATCATATTATCGTTGCCATTTGGATGTGTGTTGAGCTTGATGTTGGGAAGAGGAAAAATAAAAAATTCGGTTCGGCGTCGACGCAATTAAAAGCGCACCCGAATGACTAAGCAAGCTCTCATTGGCCTGAGTTCCATACTCTCCGACAAAAAAAAATCCTCCACTTTTATCAATTCGAATTATCACGAGGGGAATACAGTCGAGACAGCTATCGATCGGAACCGCTTTCTAGCCTTATTCAATAATCCAAATTCAAGTGAGTTTGACTCTTCTCGCCCCTGCCGCAATTTTCTTTCCTATTGTCTCTAAGTGACTGACTGTGCAACAGGATGCATCTTATGGTACGTTACAACGGACATCCGTCTCATCGCGCAGAGGATGAACTTTTCTGATACGGGTCGTTTGCTAGTATGTTCTCGACAAGGATGGCAAGAGGGTGTACACCCTCAAGAAGGTCCTGGTGAGTGATTCTTTACCATTAGGTGTGTACGACTTACGCTAACCACGAATTCGAATGACAGAACGGCGAAGTCACCAAGTCTGCCCATCCTGCCCGGTTTTCGCCAGATGACAAGTACTCCAGGTGAGTCATGAGTCATAGATCGATACCTGCGGTGTAAAAGGAAAGGGATTGGGCTAATCTTATAACTCCAATGAACAGACACCGTGTCACCCTCAAGCGGAGATATGGCCTCCTGCTGACCCAGCAGCCTGGTACGATTCTCTCTTTAAATTGCCATCGTCTTCGAGAAACTGACAAATTCAACAGAGAAGACGAACGCGGCGCTGTGATAAGGGACGAATAGTAGCAATCTGAGCTGGTATACAAAGGGTGTTTTCGAGTCATTTATGGGCGAATGGTGTTATTGTGCGATCTTTGAGGACTGAAAATGTCGTTTACTTCTTGCTCTTTTGGATAGACACTGCTCATACGAAGCGATGTCATCGTCGGACAATATGTGCCGCCAAAGAGTACGCACATTTTGCTTGATGAAACTAGTCTATATGTTCATTCCGTCGTAGATGTCCCTGAAGCTCTATAAACATGTGGAAGGAAAAAGTACAACCAAAATCATAATCACTTTTTGCATGCCAACCAACGATACCGCCGATGACCAGCCAAAGGGCAGAACACGCGTAAAGACAGAAGGAAATCCGTTAAATCTTGTCCAGATCCCAATCTCACCAGAGATGCATAGCTACTATATATGGGATGGCAAGGAAGCTGCGAAAACAATTATCGCCGCCTTGCGTTGACATTCCTTCCAGCGCCGACTTTAGGTCTACCACCATGCTTGCTTCGTTCGCCAGTCAGGATTCCCGGTAAGTAATCCTCATCCATCAAGTCTCGCTCCTTGCGGAGTCTTCGACTCTCCTCCACCGATGCTCTAACGTATTCCTTCTGGTCTTCAGCAAGAATGAGTTCTGTTCCCCATCCATCCTTTCCGCCGCCGCCTTTCCACTTTCCACTAGAGCTGCCGTGGGTGGGCTTGGGAATGCTGTATCGGTTGCCTCTATTGTTCCATTGCATATTCTTCTTCAGATGCATCTTGAATTGTCCGTTTGCATCTGTGGTGCAAGATACACGAGTGAGGGTATCTTTACCGCAGCGCGGGCAGAACTGCTTGGTCATATCTTTTGTGGTGAAAAAACAACCGTGGCAGCGTTTGATGAAGGACTTGAGATGGCGGATCCTCTGAAGGGTAGTTGTAGACAGCAAATTGAGGTTCATCTGAAGCAGAACATTTTGGCACTATATGATGACGATCAGTTTGGTTCCAATGCAATGTCTAAACATATATAAAAGGTCTCCGAACTTACCGCAAAATCAGTGGTCATGGTTGCGACCTGCATAATCTTTGGCTCGGGTGCTGCAGACGCAGAGATCGACTCATCAAGGGCCTGTCGCTTCTTCAGATTGGAAGGCGTAATCCAGCCACCATCAGAATCAGAGCCATCATCGTCCCCGCCTTCGGGTTCAGCGTCGGCGCCTCCTTCACCGTCGTCGGCTTGTGCGGTCTCTGGAGTCTCTACGTCTTCTGTAGATTGGGCTGGTTCCTCAGTGGCACCGGCACCGTTTTCAAGCGTAGTCTTGCTCAAATCCTCCGCAACTTCGTCAACCTCTGGCACCTTCGAAGTCTCTGTCGTCTCTGCCGCATCGGCTGTCTCTGTTGTCTCTGTTGTTTCCGCCGTGTTTGCCTGTTCGGGCTCTTCCACTTTCTTTTCCTCCTTCACCGGCGGCTTGCCGTTTACCTGTTTCTGGCCAGGGGTACTTCTCAGTCTCCAGTCACCGCCATTTCTCTCACACTCGACTTCATATGCGAGCGCCAGAACCTCGATATCGGTTTTACTGAGCACGGCTCTATCACCAGTTTTTCGAGCGAATTCGCTGATCACGCTGACACTCTTCGGCGAGGGTGTTCGCTGTTTGAGGAAGGGCAAGTAAAGTGTCTCGACTCGCAAACGAGCATCAGGATCGCGGATTTCACGGACGACGGACGGAGTAATGAGGAGTTCCTCGCATTGTGTGAGCAGCGTGGAAAGAGGCGGGGTATTCTTTAAGATGGGACCGGCATCAAGAATGATCGTGTGGACCGGCTTAGTGGGGGTTGATGAGTCTGCCATAGTTCTTGAATATAGACGGCAGAATCAAAGAGGAATTAAATACTGGCAGGTGCACAGATAGGAGCAGATTGACGATTGGTGAAGGTTGCGAATCTTTCTGCTGGTGTCGCTGGAATTTTTGGTTGGTCTGTGCGTTATACTTATCTTAGCGCGTCTTATCAGTTTGTCAACTGGCAAAGTACTTCCGTAGGCGCTCTCCGTTCAACGACCCCCAATAACGATATTGAACTGATTCTACGAGACTTTCGCATTGAAGAAAATTTGGTATATTGCCACACACTGTGGTGAGGTGATAAGGTTCACAGCGAACGATAAGTGCGCATCGTCATGCGCTAAAGTCTTACTCTTGCTACTACACCGAAAGAACGAAATTAGCTGCAGACCGCAGTTGAATATGTCTTGGTCTGCGCCAAGTAAGCACATTGGCACACGAAGTCTACCTTATAGCAACCAGCCAGAGCATGTGACGAAGGACGGATGAAAGGTAAAAGACAACGGTCATGAGCATAGAGACAAACAACAAGGAACCAGGCGATGGATATCGGGTTATTGGTCGACGACAAGCCCAACACAAACCACCGAGAAAAACATAGCCAGAAAAGAATCTACCTCTTAAAGGGAAGAACTGTCGTCTATACGTAAGATGACTCGACCGAACAGACGTGTCTATATCCCAATGGAAAGCCTCGCTGAAAAAACAAAGATCTAAAAGTCGGCAAACTCCTTGTCGACTTCCTCAAAGTGGTCAAAGAAGCCCTTGAACAGTTTAACGCCCAGGCCAGGATCCAAGCTACCTGTTGTGGCGCGAATGCTATGCATACTCAGTTGCGGGATTCCTACGTCAATAGCCCTCATGCCGATGCGAGCGCTGGTCATGGGTCCGATGGTTCCTCCGCTGCGAGAATCGTTGCGGATTTGGAATACCTGCAATGTAGAATCGCATCGGGCGGCAACCCGCTTGATGAAGCCGTAACTGACACTATCAGTCGTCATGTGGCCATTCGAATCGGCGGAGACGGCCACGCCGACGTTGAGGCGCGGGGCATGGTTCTCCAAGTACACGTTCAGAAAGTTAGGATTAACGGCGTGAATGACATCTGAGGAAACGAAGAAGCTGTTGGCCACTGTCTGGGAGAGAAGATTCGGTCCGTAATTGGACGATGCAAAGGCTTCCGTGATGCGTTCAATGACGCTGCTCATAAAGTTGGATCTGGCACCCTGGCGCAACAAGCTGCCTATCTCCTCATCGTCAAACATGCCAACCATTTTGATTGACCCCGTCGATGTGTCATCTGGAGAAGCTAGCAGCGCCTGCTGAGCGGCGTAGCAGCATAATTTGTCGTCGATGCGACCAGCGAAGATAAGGTCCTTCTCTAAGCCACCAAGGCGAGCTGGCTGACTGTCATAGAGCTCCAGCTCCCAGCTCAGGATTGTATCATAATCTGTGATCCCCAGCTCCTTTGAGATGATCTTGACCAGTCTCTCTGGCTGGGTTGCCGCAAACGACCCGGGCTTGATACCACTACTCGAGTGGGCCGTAGGTGACCCTTGCTGCTGAAAGAGATCAGAGTTGTCGATACCAACTATAGGGACCATCTGTGTCTCCTTGTTAAAGGGCCCTTGCGAAGGAGCGCCAAAATGAGGAGCCAGAGTAGGAATCCGAGCAATTGGCCAGTCCAACTTGACCAGTTTTGACTCTACCTTCCCGGAAGTGGGGTCCCGGACCAAGACACGACCGCCGATTGACAGGTCGCGATCCCACCATGTCTCATTGAGGCCGCCCGCATATGGCGCAACACCCAGCTGAACGAATCCAGCCTTGGTGGGAAGCTTAGAGACAGGCTTCAATCTAGCGGTCAAGGCATCGATGTGGCCTGCCACAATAGCCAAGCCATTCCCACTCTGGTAATCCTTTCCCACAGAGAATGCAATAAAGGCACTACCATTCCGGGTGCAATAGTACTTCCCACCACGTTGTAGCTTCGACGTCCAGGACTCACGCTCAGGTAGGCGCTTGTAACCTTTGCTTTCGAGTTCCTTTGTGAAACCGTCGACCGCGTGGAAGATGGTGGGATGCGCAGTCATAAAGTCACAGTAAGGCTGGGCATAATCTGCAGGAGAAAACGAGGTTGTGGTGGTGGTGGTCGTCGTCGTCGTCTGAGAAGGTGCTGTGCTGGGAGCGTACACAGGCGTTGGATCGGGGAGCTGGCCTGACAGGCGATAGGCCATGTTCGAGTCACGAAGATCAAAGACGCTCTTCTTTGTCATTATGGCCTGCAATAACAGATAGGCAGAGATTTACTAGACCGCTAAACGACGTATTGTAATTGAAAGAGTTCAATTGGGGGGAAAGAAGGAGCAGCAAGGAGGATGTTGACAGCCAGTTGGAGAAGGTCGGCGTGACTCCGCTTATCGGTGACAAGGCGGGTCAGCTGATTGTTGATAAGCCTGATAAGGAAAAGGGTGCCTGAAGGCTGGGGCTACCCCCATAGCCCCATACCCCAACATCACATCACTCGCGAGTCAAGAGCCACATTCGATTCTAGATGGTACAGGCTTTTTCCAGTTGTCTTCGGCGAAGGTGATTGAATTACTGTAGTGTTGCTGGGACTGTATCTCTTGACCAGAACTATTGCTGCGGTGAAATTACATGTATAGTTTCGTGAGACGCCTTTGTTGTTGGAGTCACCAGAACCACTACTCTGTTTTCTAAGACAAGGGTTGTTTTAACTCAGGACTGTAGATTGCTTCCATACCATCATCATACCGGTATCAAACATTCAAACTCATAAGCCATATACAGGAAAGCTCAAGCCATGTCCACTAGATACCAACGCAAACATAGTAATTAGGCCAAAGGCCAGCACAAGTGTTCCCCACGGCGGGATTCCAGGCGTAAAAGTCATTCAGCGCGATCCCGGCTGCCGCAGCAATATCATAACAGCCATCTCCACTCACAACAAGATAGAACTTCTTGCAGTTGCTTACCATGCCTGACTGAGTTGGTGTTGGAGTGGCAACCCCGTTGCCAGAGGTCGTTGTAGTAGTAGTAGTCTTAGTCGTAGTGGTACCTGCGCCGCCGAGGACGCCCACACAGACGTAGTAATTAGGCCAAAGACCAGCACAGCTGCTCCCCACGGCGGGATTCCAGGCATAGAAGTCACTCAGCGCGACCCCCGCTGCGGCGGCAATGTCATAACAGCCATCTCCACTAACAACCAGGTAGAACTTGTTGCAACTAGTCACCATGCCTGTCTGGATGGGTGTAGGGGTGGTAACCCCGTTTCCTGCTGTGGTTGTGGTGCCTGTAGACGTAGTAGACGTAGTAGTGGTAAGAGTAGTAGTCGTCGTGCCACCTGATATCACACCCACGCAGACATAATAGTCGGGCCAGAGGCCCCCGCAGGAGCTCCCAACTGCGGGATTCCAGGCGTAAAAGTTGTCTAGAGATATTCCCTGGGCAGCTGCAATGTCGTAGCAGGAGTCACCACTGACAACCAGATAGAACTTGTTGCAGCTGCTCACCATGCCGGTCTGCGTGGGAGTCGGTGTGGTGATACCGTTCCCGGCTGAGCTGGTTGTGGAACGTGTCGTAGTCGTGGGCGCCGTCCATGTTGGACTTTGGGTGATATAATTGACCTGCACGCAGTAGTAGAGGCCGGTGATCAGGGTGCAGCCGTCACCAAGCTGACTGACGCTAGGGTTCTACTCCGAGTCAGTACACATGTAGGTAAGAGAGGGTACAGCTGGGCAGCTGGGCACTTGCTCACCCATTCCTCGAATTCGGCCGCAGTCATGCCATAAAAGCGGTGGATTATGTCGCATGTCAGGCCGTATGAGGCCTGCACCCATGCACTACAAGCCGACGCTGCCCCTGGCGCAGGTGTTCCTGGAGGAGTCACCAGATAGGCGTCGACCAGGCAAAGAGCCAGCGCGGAGGCAAGAAATCGGAGAGGTTTCATCATCATTCTGGTCGGGACTCAGGGATATGTGATAGCTGACGAGTATTGAAGCATGAAGAGAGTAGGATGGGAAGCGAGGTGGTCAAGAAAACAGTAACAGCCGCTGCTTTCAAGTCTGCAACCTCCTCGCATTATTGGCATCAGCCCCGGCTTTCTCCGTTAGCACATCACCAGGTGTGTAAACCGTGTGATTCAAATTAATCCCTCAGATATAGGCTATAAACTAGGAACAGGGTGATTCTAAGCCGGACTGTGGCCGCTCTTGGAATGATTTCCAAGTCCCGACTTGTATAGTCCATAATACCATCACCTTTGCAGATACTGTAAGCTGATTGGGTAGAGACCAAATTTCAATGTATAAATTTGATCATATGAAGAACATCAGCCCCATGCATCATGTCAGCAGCCTAGCCAAGCCCCTTTCGGGTAATATACTAGGTGGTTGACAAGATCCACTATCAGGCACTCCATGCATTAGCCGCACCGTGCTCATCTCCGCAAAGGACGCCATGTAACATTGCCAGAATCTCACTCCTCCGCGGAGTACTCCGTACATCCTTCAGCGTCCCTAGCTTTATCATTTGCCAAGCTGATTCGCCAAGCCAGGCTCATTTTACAAGAGTCTGATCGTGAGCCTAAGCACTAGGGTGACTGAGCTTAGTCCAAAGTGGTCTTTGTCAATCAAAGTCTTCTAGTCATGCATGATGCCCACTCGGCCCCTCTGCAACGTGCAGATACGGGTGGTCTTCCCGGCAGGGCGTCCCTAGCCGTACGGTACATCCTGTATCAACTGTATGTATACCTTAGTATCGATTGTTTGTATCTACTGCTTACAAGGATCGAGCAGGGAGTGGGACTGTTCTGGTTAAGGGGTTACATTCAGTCATGGCTAGGAGAGTGAACTTCGGCAAAATGAACATTGGCAGATGCTCTACCCGTGAGACGAGTCATGGTTAGACTTAGACACTTGGCTATGGAAATGATCCCGGCTGCCAAACTGCTCACTGCTCACTGCCAGCCAAGTCTCTGCTTGTGGTCTGTGGTCTTGTTAAGACTCGCGGATTGACACTATCCGCGCTCCCAGATCGATACTCATCCAAGGTCCTTCAACGCCCTTTTTCGACTGTTCCCTTCTATCTTGGTGATAATCTCCTGTATCTAGCAGTCCCTCTCAGCTCAACATGCGGTGGTCTCTTGCAGGGCTGCTGCCGTCGCTCTGCCTTGTCGTCCTCACCAATGCCTCCCCACTGGGTCATGAGAGCGCCTACGATATTGAGGGAGCTGACTCCCTCAACACTCTCGTTCGCAGAGTTCGAACCGGTCCAGGTGGTGGCACAGTCACCACCCCAAAGAAAACGACAGATCTCTTTCTGCTAGATAACGGCCCGGGAGGTTGCACTAGCAAAGAGGCAACCCTCGATAACTGGTTGACAGAAGTCTTTCTCCTCCACGACGCGATCAAGACGGCGTACGCAAGCATCCAAGGAGATAGGTCTTGGATGCTGATGTGGTACACCTGGTTCGGAGTCCAGCTTAATATGCAGACCGGAGGTGTGGACGTGAGTAACGCAGCCAACAAGCAGCTATGGGAGACGATTGGAGGTACCTATCTTTGTTCACTCATGTTTCTCTCGACACACTACGTACAGTGTGCTCTTGGATACCCAAGGTTAATTTTGATATAGACCACATCTCACGCGTTACCAAATTCCTTGCCGGAGCTGGCCTGGCCAACCCCCAGGTGGCAGGAGAAAACCCTCGCCTGTTCTGTGGGCCCGAGGCAGGCGAACATCAGCCCTGGTCTGAATCGGTCGTCAAGGATCATAATGGCCAAGATGTGGTCACCGAGAGAGATCCCGAGACTCAGCAGCCGACCGAGTACTTGAAGCTTGGAACGGCGTTTCTGAACACAGTCCAGGACCCAAACGCCAATGCCTTCTGGTTCAGCGCGTTTAACGGCTACGACATTGACTTCAAGGGCGAAACATCCCTATGCCCCGAGAATCCTAAAGATGGGAAGCGCCGGTTCGCCAAAACTGCCCGACCAGCATCGTCGTGGCCACCAATATTCTCGGACGGCGCAGACTTTACCTTTGGCAGAGCCAACAGACACATCTTGTTTTGCCCCACGTCCTTTTCTCCACCTACCGGATTCCATTCCTACCCGTCACTGACCAAGGCCGTCGAGGAGGACAATTATCCCACAGCTGGATTGAAGGACCCAGACGAGTCTCTGGACAAAATGATGCCCGTTAGCTCTACGATGTACCACGAGCTCTACCATCTGACCGATAATGATAACACAAAGGATCAGGCCTGTACGTATTTGACCCTTCTCCGCGGTTACTTTCTTTTCTTCAATTCACTTTCGACTAACCGCTTGTTGGACTGTAGACAACCTGAATGAGATCATACGCAACGCTAGGGATCCATCAAAAAGAGAAGGCAACTCCCACAACCCAGAGACATACACCCTTTTCGCCACGGCGGCGTATCTGTACCTCAATGCACCCCAAGGCGACGAACCCTGCTTGTACATCAGTGGTTTCCCGAAAAAGGCTTCTAAACCTTTTGAGTGATAATAGCAGAGGGAATCAAGGGTACCCGGCGTGGGGGGTATGAAGTGTTGGATAGGTCGGGCCGCTCGGGCGTATGACTTCAACAGGTCGCTTGGGCAATGTAACCATGTCAGAAATTAGGAGCGTTATATTCTCTTCAAGTCAGCTGAACATTCCGAGGGAATAAGAATTATAGTGTCTCTTTGACTGATTTTGCAACACACCGTAGCACAATGTCCCTGGTTCCGCTCTGTATGTACTGACTGCTAGTGTACTTCTCATGGGTTGTATACACTTGCAAGTTGCAATCTCGCCAAAATACTAGTCCTTGCTAGTGGCTTCGGGGGCGGGATTGGCAATTGCACCCCATCACGCTCCTCTTACATCCTGGTTGAAAAGGGCCCATGTGTTGTTGGTGGGATATCGGCCGTACTCCGGATAAAGGCAGTAGCCGCATATTGTGCCGGCTCGTTTTCTAGTTTGAGGCTACTAGCATGCATGAATATGATATAGTTAGAGGGTCGCTTGTGCAGTGCCGGCTTCTTGGCAGTCATTCTGCACTCATGGTCTGAGGCTTTGAGCCTGCCGATCACTTGAGCACTTGATTCATGTGGAAATTAAATCCCGACTTGTATAGTGCAGCGTAACCGAGGAAAAGGGCGTGGGGTGATGCAAGCAACCTGAAGGAGGCCAATTTAACCCATGACTCGAACCATGCAGCTAGGACGCTTAGTAGAGAGCTAAGGCAGGTCCAAAGGAAGTACTCCATAAATACGCAGGTCTCTCATGCATGATGGCAGGCTGCTAGTGCGAGAATAAGCCGTAATCATCCCAATGCCCGAGATGATTATGCACCAATACCAGTCAAACCATGCAGTCCACTACTTAGTTGCTCACCTCGATACTACTCTGCATGCAGAGGACAGCAAACGACCATTCTTCCTGTGGCCCAGTGGGTGGCCTTAATGCACACATGTCAGAAGATACAGGGATGGTTTTCATGCCTGGGCCCAACTGCGGCTCACGCTATCAAAACATACCGCTAATTTACTGCGGTACCAGCGTCAAGCGAAGGTATCTACTATGTACTCCTGAGTACCTCTGAAGGAGCCGGTATTGCCAGCATCCGGATCGGTTAATAGGGGGGTCGGAGGAGGCGTGTCCAAGAGGCGCAGCATTGTTCATCGCTCCTTCATAAGCGATCAACTTCGAGACTGGTGCCAGAGGCCCTCCTTCTCTCTACCCTCTCAAACATTTGTTGCGGTCTGCTTTGTCTCTCGAAGCGGCCATTCTTTGTGCCGTATCAAGATGAGACTACCTTCGCTGGCGACTGCCATTCCCCTGGCAGTCGTCTGGGCTTCCTCAGCCGCTCTGGCATTAAGCGGCAATGCCAATGATGCGGCCAACGCTTTCCTGGCGTCCCTTTCTGTCAGCACCGTCTCTAAAACCGTTGCCGGTAGTCCCACAGACCTGGCAAGTGCGCGAGAGGCCATCCTTGCCGGGAACTACACCTCGCGGCGGCATCACCAGGGCAGAGATAGCTGCCCCGGGGGGTGTAGCAGTGCTGGTATCGATACCAGCGCCTGGTTCGTATATGGCAGCCTCGACCGTCTCGACAGGGCGTGCAAAAGGCCCATGCTCCTGGACTTTGCGCTGGTCAACCCCATTGACGACAAAAAGTCGCATGTCGCCATTTCTGCGTGTACCGCGGACTACGCGGGGCTGTCGGATAATGATGTGCCTGCTTCTGATTCTAATTCTGCCTGCGCCTTGAAGGGCGTGGCGCAGACCAAGTCGACATCGTCTTTGCAGTTGGCATCTTCGGGTGCTTCGTCTTCGACGCACGTGGCTGATGTCGCCGCTGCTCTGGAGCAACTGCGGGCATTTGCAACCCTGTCTGACGCCGGCTGCAACGAGACCATAAAGTACGCCTACTCCCGTGACGTGGCTGTGGGTGTGTATGCTGGTTCAGGCCTGGCTGGCCAGGGGGTGCTCAGCGCGGTTCTCCAGAAGCTCAGCGCTCAAATCAAAGACGAGGGCAGCGTTGCCGAGAGTCTGTCAGTCGAAATGTGCAGCAATCCCACGGCCCGATACTCATTGAGTGTCCTGGTCAATACCAAGGGCGACCTGGGTGCTGTCCAGCGTGCGCTGCAGGTATCCAAGAACGGCAGCTGTGTGTCTACGGAGACCAGGATGACTGCCTCTGACTGGCAGACAGTGACCTATCTTGTTCCTGCTGCCACCAACGTCACCCGCCCCAGCAACTCGACCAAGCTCGCTTCAACTCGTGCCACCGAGTGCCGCACCATTCAGGTAGAGTCCGGAGACTCGTGTGCCTCACTGGCGACCGAATGCGGCATCACGCCGGCACAGTTCACACAATACAATCCCTCCTCCACTTTATGCTCGAGCTTGACCCCAGGCAAGCATGTCTGCTGCAGTGCCGGTACCCTTCCAGATTTCACGCCCAAGCCCGGCGCGGACGGCTACTGCTACTCGTATCTCGTGAAGACGGGTGACTCGTGCGCATCACTTGCGGCGGCCTACGACCTCACGAATGAGAAGATCGAGTCGTTCAACAAAGAGACCTGGGGCTGGAACGGCTGTGAAAAGCTGTTTGCTGACTACAACATCTGTCTCAGCTCTGGCTACCCGCCCATGCCGGCCACCATTGCGAATGCTGTCTGTGGACCGCAGGTCAATGACACGGCAAAAGCACCCCCGGGGACGGACCTGAGCACCCTGAACCAGTGCCCATTGAATGCGTGCTGCAATATCTGGGGTCAGTGCGGAACGACGGGAGACTTCTGCACGCCTTCCAACTCGTCCACGGGGGCTCCAGGAACGGCTGCCCCGGGCCAGAACGGCTGCATCTCCAACTGCGGCATGGATATCATCACGTCCAGCGCACCCGCAGAAACGTACAGCATTGCGTATTTCGAAGCCTTCAACTGGAAACGCTCCTGCCTGCGCATGTCCGTCAATAGCATTGACACTTCAGCCTATACGCACATCCACTACTCCTTCATTACGCTGAACGCAGACTTTTCCATCAACATCGATGAAGTTGCTGACCAGCTGCCCCTCTTCAAGGGCATGGCCGGCATCAAGAAGATCGTGTCTGTGGGCGGGTGGGCCTTCTCTACGGAGCCCGCCACATACCAGATCTTTCGCAATGCTGTGGCCACCCAGGCCAATCGCAAGACGCTGGTCACGAACATCATCAAGTTCCTAGACGACTACAACCTGGACGGCGTCGATTGGGACTGGGAATACCCTGCCGAGCCCGACATCCCTGGCATTCCAGCGGGCACGGAGGCTGACACCACCGGTTTCTTCCTGCTGCTGAATGAGCTCAAGCAGGAGATGCCATCTGGCAAGACAGTCTCCGTCACCGCACCCGCCTCGTTCTGGTACCTCCAGTACTTCCCGATCGAAGCTCTGAGTCTCGTCGTCGACTACGTGGTGTACATGACCTACGATCTCCACGGACAGTGGGACTACATCAACAAGTACGCAACTCCAGGGTGTCCGTCCTACGACCAGGGGTTGGGCAACTGTCTGCGGTCCCACGTCAACCTCACCGAGACCATCAATTCGCTGTCCATGATCACAAAGGCGGGTGTGCCGTCCAACATGATCGTCGTCGGTGTCAGCAGCTACGGCCGCTCATTCAAGATGAGCACCCCGGGCTGCTGGACCGAGCAATGCACCTACACGGGGCCCGACTCGGGGGCGTACCCGGGCCGTTGCACCAACACCTCGGGCTACATCTCCGACTACGAGATCCGTGAGATTATCCGCCAGAATCCCACCGTCCAGGAGCTCTGGGATGCGAACTCGTACTCCAACATTGTCGTCTTCAATGACACGGAGTGGGTCGCGTACATGGACGAGGACAACAAGGCCACGCGCAAAGCCCTCTACCCGGGGCTCGCGTTCCTGGGAACTGCAGACTGGGCAGTGGACTTGCAGTCCGAGAATGGCGGTGGAAGTGGCTCCAACAGCAATTCATCATCCGGCGGGACCATCTATGTCAATCCTGATATCTGGAACTCCGCCGCGCCTGTGGTGACTGCTCCTCCCGGGGCGTCGCTCATTTGGCCCCCCATGCCTCTATCCACTCCCACAACCATTACGTTCCCTCCGTGGACGACGACCATCTCGTACTCCAGCCTTACCACGCGCACAAGCACTCTTTCCGACGGCACAACCTCGACGTATCCGGCATACGTCTATGAGTCGTGGCTGACTGTGATCCCGATTCCTCCTTGTGAGTACTCTCTCTCTCTCTCTCTCTATACATCGTAAGGGGTACGCAGTTCACTAATGGACGCGCCTTTTCCAGTGACGACTACGGCCATCAATGTCTGGGGCGTTTCCCTTCCTAGCAGCTCCAGCTCCAGCTCGACAGATGGCCCCGTTCCTATCATCTTGACAAGCTCGGTGCAGCCACCCCCATTTACCATTATCGTTACTCCGTAAGTCAAACTCTTCCCATACCTCTGGGAGGGAGCCAAGTTCCTATTAACCAACTCACCTCGTTTCTCTCTCAGCGTACTGAGCGGCACCACCTCTATCATCGGGGCCACCAAGACCACGACAATTTCCTTGGACCCCATCATCTGGGGCTCCTCGACCTACTCGCCTCCGGTTGAGACGAGGACTCTGGGTGGAAGCACCACCGTCATCGGCGGGACGACCTTGCCCCCGACACCCATCACTGTCACCCCCAACCCGCACCCCACGACCACGCCGGAACCCGGGTCCACGGACCCTGCGCTCAATTCCAAGAAACCCTCCTGGACACCTGGCAAGCCACCGACCCCTACGGCCGAACCGGGGTGTCCTGGGTGCGGCACTCGTTGTGAGTCGCTGTGTTTGTTTTTTTGTCTTCTACATGTGATGGCCTTAGCAACTAACATGACTTTCACACCATCTAGGCCTCCTGTTCTGCAATCCTGACTGCCCGTTTTGTCCCCCGGGTGCATTTGGCCCTCCTGGCGGTGGCGGAGGGGACAACAATAACAACGATGACGACGACGACGACGATGACGACGAGGACCCTGATAACGAAGGTGCTCAATACACGATTGTGTATGACTCTATGGACGACGACCCCTTCCCGACAGCTTTTGTCGGCGCGGCGGACCTCTCATCCCTCGATGCTGAGGTCATGTCTCTTGTCAGCTCCGCATGGGGCCTCAGCACCACCACCACGACAACAACGACTACGCAGCCGACGACAACCACGACGGAAAAGCCCACTCCCACACCGACTGCGGACTGCATGTTCTGGGACAGCATCTTCTACTACACATTCGAGATCTACAATATCGATGGCTGGGTCTCAGACGGCGGCGACTCGCTGAACAACGAGGAGGGCGGGTGCGGCGCTATGACGGGCTGGGATTTCCACGAGGCAACCTCGGACAACTATGCGTATGTGTACTTCAACTTGCCTTTCTTCATGAAGGCAGGCTGCGTGGAGAGGGCCATCGTATCGGCTGGCGGACCGAAGATTTCGTGCCAAGGGGGAGGGGTTGGCCCGACGAAGCGAGACGTTGACTTTGACATCGAGGCCGAGGAGGAGGAGGAGGAGGAGGATGACGACGATGATTGGGCCAGACTAGATGTGCGAGGCACCGGGAAGACACTGGACACGCCGGCCTTCCCGTCCTGGACAAACGAGCAGCTGCAAGAGTTCCAGAGTTTCTATGAGGCTATCAACATGCAGTCTGGGACGGCGAAGACCACCTATGTGCCAATGACCTGGGGGGCGACAAGTGCAAGTCCGATGACAACTTCTGCTTAGGTAGTGAGTAGGGAGTCCTTGTTACCTCTAAATGGTTCTAGATATGTCCTAGTGTACCATGTCCATAGCTTGTAGCCTTTGTTCCCGATGAATACTTGTATGCAATCCAGGCGCACTGATGAGTAGCACGCGGGTCCCTGTCCACCTCTACAAATACCTGCGTATAGTACCAGGTCCAAGTACCTATTACGGTAGAATTATTTCTCTCGTTACTGCCCCTAAAACTACCAAAGCCCCTAGGAGGGGGGCACATCACGTGCAAGACTCTACGGGGGGGTGTATATATATACACTAACCCCCCCCAACCGGGTTCTCGACATCATTAGCCTCTCTCTCTACAACTCCCCTCCAAAATAAAAACAAATACAAAATCAAATGCCTGAGACCCTCCACAAAAGTGAAAGCAATGATGGTAGGGGTGACCAGACTGGTCCTGGAATCTTGACTGTTAAACTCGGCTGGGCTTATGGCCTGAGCCTCCCAGTCCCAGACGACCCAGACCCGGAAGACGAAATGTGGGAGCGGCGATGGCGCGCGTACGCCATCGCAGAATATGAAGGGCTCCAGCTGTCCACAGAGGCGATGGCCATCTACGCCGCCAAGGGAGCGGTTTCATGGGCAGCAGGGCACCGGCCATTCAAGTTTGACGTCCTCTCTGCGTCTCCGGCCTCCGAGTTGACGGTATCCCTATTCGTTAGGGCCAGCGACTCTGATGCCTCGACGCCGTCGGGGGAATACGAAAACCAGAGCATCCACCTTGGACTGATCAGATTGAACCCATTCCTGATAGGTTCGGGTAAGCAAAAGGTGGACGTCCAGGATGGCACGGGGAGAGTGGAAGTCGAGGTTTCCTACACGCAGAAGGAGGTTCCACCCTTGAAGACGCAGGAAGTGTGGAGTGTCCGCGGGGAGAACAGTTCTGGTGGTCTTGATCTCATCTATGTTGAAAAGAAAGACACCGGTCGAAGCTACGGCATGAAGGCCGTTGATATCGGCACCGTGCATGCTGTTGCTGCTCCTGGATCTGACGCGGATACAGCCGTTGTTAACATGGCACCCAGCCTTAGCCTCCGCTCTGCCATCCAACACCCTTTCATTGCACCGCTCAAATTCGCTTTCAGGTCCTCTGAAGGGGCGCTGGAACTACTTTCGCCACTGGCCAGCGGCGGATACCTTTTTGACCATTTGCAACGAGAGCGGCAGTTCAATGTCCACAAGGCGAGATTCTATGCGGCGGAGCTGGTCTGCATACTGGAATACCTGCATGAAGACAAGCATATCATTCTCAATTCTCTGGAGCCAGAGAACATTCTCCTGGATTCCTCTGGCCATGTCAGTCTGTGCAAGCCTGGCCTTTTCGCATTGGAATTGGGGGATGGAGATCACATTTTGCCCGGCACGCCCAAGTATCCGGCCCCCGAGGCTCTTCTTGACGACCGAGGGGCTTCCCGGGCAGGGGATTGGTGGGCTTTGGGGATCATTCTCTATGAAATGTTGACGGGCATACTCCCTTTTTACCACAAGGACGCCGGCGAGCGCCGGTATAAGATCCTTGGCCAAGACCTACAGTTACCTGAAAGCCTGCCATCGACTGCGAGGGACATTTTAACAAAGCTCATTGATAAAGACCCTATAGAACGCTTAGGTGCAAACGGAGTCGCCGAAGTGAAAGCCCACCCATTCTTCCACGCAGTGAAGTGGCATGAATGCCTCCAGCGGAGATATACAACCCCCTTCAAACCCCACGACGCTGCAGTGATCTTCTGGCGGGAGCCTTGTACATACCAGCCCTTCAAACGCCCGGAACGGGAGCAACGGGAATTTGAAGGAGAGGTGTACGAGCAAATAGGCACCACTGAGTTTCCTTTGTGGATACCAATAGGTTCAGTCAATGACCAGAGTAAACGCCACGCCGCAGACAAGAATGCTTCAGTCTCACAGGATCGCGGGGACGATGATGATGATGATGGATGGGAGTTTATGTGGGAGCCGACAAAGCAACAGTTTTACTTCAAGAATCGTTTCACTGACGAAAGGGTGACGGCCAAACCCAAAGCTGCAGTGCGGGACAAGATGTCGCCCCCAGCAGTTGAACATGAAGCACTCGCAGCTGCATTGGAAGCTGGATACAGCCAGCATGTGTTTTCTGAAATCCTCAGATACAGTACAAATCTGAACGTGCGGATTCTCGACTATGACCAAACGCCCGACGGTATAGGGATGAGACCAGAGACTCGGGACATAGTACCCGTTACACCACTCGAATGGGCCGTCGAGCACGAAAGGCTCGATCTCGTTAATCTATTCCTGGAGAAGGGCGCTGACGCGAACTTCACCATCTCCCCACGAGACGGACCAGCGCTGCTCAAGGCAGTGAAAAGACAGTCTCAGAGGCTGGTTGAGATTCTTGTACAGAAAACCGACCGCGTCTCCTGCACCAGAGCCCTCGCTCTCGCAGTGGAGCAGCAGGACATCACGACCACCAAGACGCTGCTTGCACATGGCGTGCGCTGTGACTTTGAAGAATCCGATCGGCCTCTTCCGCCCCGTCCCTTCTTTGGGGACTACGACTCTAATCTTTCGCGAGGACTAGAAGCAGAGGACTTGACGCCTCCTCTCGTCCGGGCGGCTAGACTAGGCAACGTGGCTCTGGTAGCGTTGCTCCTTGAACACGGGGCTGATCCCAATACCGCGTACCACGATCTAGGCGGTCGTCGTGGCGATGCATATGAAACCAGAGATTCGACCATCCCAGCCAACTTCTCCTGCGGCAGGGTCGTACAGATAGCCATGGAGATGGGCCATTCTGAGATCGTCCATTTGCTCGTCGATGCCGGCGCAGATATCGCCCTTCCACACCCGGTCTGGCCTAAACCAGTCTGGCCTGTGCCGGGTCACATCTGTCAGCCCGTACCGAGGGCTGTTTACGTCGAAGTCAGGGCTGGCCTGGAGGCAGCGGTAGCAGCAAGAAGAGGGCAAAAGCTACTATCATAAGAGAAACAACGCCCAGCCCAGCGCAGCCAGCAACCCCTGCTAAAGTGATAATTAGAGCAACAATTACTGCAACAAGCAGCAATAGAATCCGCGCTTTTCCACCAAACTAGCCACAAGATACAGAGGTTCACATGCCATGCATTGGGGGAATTTGGGCCCGGCAAATCCAGTGTGTAGCTTCGTGAGGTAGAACTGCAGTGTTTCCGACATTGTAGAGGAATCCCTCTTGTGTTAAGGGAAGAGGAGAGGGGGGAATCAAAATACAAGGCTCGACTTGAATAATACCTGAAGCAGATGGAAGGTATGTTTCAGAGCTTACAAAGTTGAGCTCGCGGACGTGATAAATAAGGAGATGAGAACATGGGAGAGTATAGCTGCTTTAAAACGCTGGCTTTATTCTGAGGATTATGATGTATTCCAGACGGTCACTCAACACTTCATTAGGCTTGTTCTTAGTATATCATCTACCTCTTATTCATAATTAGCATATGTGTATTTCTGATCTACTTCTATATTCAGCATAGTAGTCACTGCTTTTTTTACACTGATGTACTCTCTTCCAAGAAGACTCCAAATCTCACAAATACCCCCAGACGAAGCTTGTAGGTAAGGCAGTTAGTCGCCATTTTTATGTTGACTGTCAAGGAGTGACTACAACCAATGGGAGAAGAAAATATCATTCATAATATCGACATGAATATGCAAATTTGCCTGCGACTGCTGCGTCCCAGTCTCTAGTCACACGACCCCACGTAGGCGTTCCAGTCCACCTTGTTATGTCTACACCGGTTCGTGATAGCTGGTCCCACGGCCGATGCCTTTTCCTCGTGGTCACGGACAATGGCAAATTTCACACGACCCGTCTGTCCGTTAAATGGCACTGAAAAGTGGTTGATAACTGAAGCTTGTGCCCTAAGGACTGACGGAGGATTCTCCCCAATCTGGACGTATACATGGCTCGGCTCCGGCACAAAGACACTGACAAAGACTCGATCCTGAGCGATTTCTTGGGGAGGCATTGCGGGCTGGCCCATGGCCGGATTGTTACCAGTGGTTCCATCGGCGCTACCCGAGCCACTGGGGTTCAAACGGTACCAGTACACGATCTTATCCGCAAACGAGATGGGGTACTGAGTTTTCGAAAGCGTGGAAAATCTGCAGGAGCTTTGCTGGCATGTTGGACTGTTCCGTCTGTATGCATCGATGTAGTGAGGCAAGAAGGTGCGCCACGCGTCATGAGGATGCCCGGAGACATAACGTAAAGCTCCCTCGGGCACGCCCTCTTCATGGATCGGTCCGATATAGTGTGCTTCTCCATAGTCGTTCCAACTGAGGATCTGAGCCGATATATCGTTAGAGTAAGCGATCAATGAACATATCCGACCTAAGGGAATTTACCTGGACAATAGGCGGCTGTAAATCCATGATCTGGCGCCAGCGGTAATGCCACAGGTCATCACCGCGCCATAGCCAATTCTTATGCCACTGAGGGAGGTTGGTGTAGAACCAAGGGGCCACGGGCAGCATATACGGCTTCCCCGCAAGCGCGTTCATCCATGCCTCATCACTGGCTGTGTCCTTGTCCTGGGCTCCGACGGGCCAGGCGTCCCAGCTGAAAGCACCGTCAATAATGTCTGAGACACCGACGATGCCCGTTGGGCCCAGGCTCGTCCAGCACGGAATGAACATGCATCCAGTTGCTGCCTTGATATTTGGCCAGTCACCCGTGTTGCCTACGCCCTCGAAGGTTGACACCAACGGCTTGTCCCTGAAGTAAAACTGTGCAGGTCTATCCTTGAATGCGTTGATGATGTTTATCACTCGATCTGCGGGCCATGGTCCACCGGACAAGTAGTCGAACGAGAGGAACAGAGAAAAGTTGCCCACTCTCTCGGCGGCATCATATGCGACTTGGAGCACTCTATCAGTGTAGTCGTCCTGGGGTGCGATGTTCAATGCGAAGCCATCAATATGAGCCTTCTGAGCCTCTATGATGTCCCCCTCCCATTGGGCGGGTGTCATGGCCGCCGCATTTCCAACCTAGAAGCGTCAGTACTCAATGTCAAGTTAATGAATCTCCAGGAGACTAGTCTCACAATAAAATGGGCGAAGACGCTCTGCTCTTCGACAGGATACTGAGAAACGACTGAGGAAACTGCAAGCAGCATAAGAACCAAGTACTTGAGAATCATCTTGGCGATGGAAACGGGACAAGATTCTCGAAGACGTAGGAATCGGAACACAGATAGAGAGAGAAAGAGAGAAGGGTAGATAGAAGGGGAAAGAGGAAGGACAAGAAGAAACTTGTTGAGTACGACTGAACGAAGAAGGCAACGGTGAATTGACCAAGAAGAGCCTGAAGTATTCACTTCGTCCAACTGTCTCAATCTAGTCCAGGCATCGAAGAGCGGGAAGCAGAAAACAGATTCGAGAAGGTTGTCCCCGCAAACAGCTCATAAAGTGAATGAATTCGGCCAATTTTTGGTACAATCCTGGAAGATGCCTATTCTCTACTGATCATATCATAATCGACTTGCTTCTGCAGTCCACCTGCAATCATTCGGGTGTTTTGAAAGAGACATACGCGACAACATCTTGATCAAGGCGCAATCAAAATCAAAACATTGTGAATCTTATCAGGCATGACAAGGAGAGGAAGAATGTATGAAAGTCTTGCTTACCTTGGACGGGAAGAGGATCGGATTGCCGATGTCTCTCTTTGGTATGGACGTGACGCAAAAGACGATCAAGGTGTCTCTTCATGGCAATGGCGCATGGAGAACCACGCGATTATGAAGAATCTGGAAATAAAGGATGAGCAAACTACCAGAGAAAGATCGAATAGTCCCATTCCACCTTGCGAAGAATGCACAAGATAAGAAGCGTCTTCGAGAATGGGTCTTGGAGCGGATCAGTCTCGAGAGGTACTTGGTATTTATTCAAGAAAACCGCAATGACATAGACGACAACGCAGCATCACCATCGTACGGAATCTTTTGATGTTGTTAAGCAGAGCGTGGCCTTGTTTTGCTGGAGATTGTGAGATCTCAGATCTTGTATCTTCTCTGGTGAGTGGTGACAATGCGGTGGACGAGGCCAAGACAAAGGCCAAGTCGCTGGACACGGTCGCCATCATATCCGTCGCGCGACTTTTCATCAATTATTGATTGAACAACCTAATCGCACAAGGACTAGTTACATTGATCAGGTCGACATGCGAAAATGTTCTATATTTTCCAAGGCTTAACTTGAAGTCTGTTCGGGACAACATCGCGAAGAATGATGATTGTCTGGTGACGCAGATGTCTTATCCCGTAGTTATGATCGACATCGCTTACCGTTGGAGAAGTCTTGGAACATCATGGTCGAAGTACTTCGTACGGATAACAATACTATCGGCGCTCAACCAGAACTAATCACGAGTCATGCAGACCATGCCAATTGAATGGCGCTCGAGACTCGATCGATCACTTTTTTTAAGTCATGCATTTCAACGGTCCTTCGTTTCAGGAAATCCAGGTTGGCCCCCGGCTGTGACGGAGGGGTGATGTCAGTGCCACGATCAACTCATATAAGAAGACTGCAATGCAACAGACTTTCTTTATCATGATGGAAAGGAATCGATCGTCTCATCTACAGCATATATCTGACTATACATCGAAGCTAGAGAATCAATCTTGAACAACTTCACGTGATTGGAACTCGACATGGCCGCCTCTCAAGCTGCAGGGCTCGTGGAGAAGGTCATTGGACATGGAGACAATGCAGCTGTCACGACTGATGTGAGCAATTATGCCAAGAACGAATATGGACAGGAGACGGGGGCCAGAATCAAGGCGACAACCTGGCAAGGAAAAAACAACATCAAAGTTGGTGGGTTCTCCAGGATCGTGCGCAGTGTATTACTTCTCTCTGACATCCTTACCAACAGTCGAAATGCCTAAACCTAGAGTGATTGACGAATCCGATGTCATCGTCAAGGTGACGGGAAGCACAATTTGTGGAAGCGATCTCCATTTATATCATGGTATGATTTGTGGCCACCATAGCCGCAACACACTCTGGGCAAGACGCGCATTACTAACCCCCATGTCATAGGCGTCATTCCCGAACTTGAAAAAGGCGATGTTCTTGGACATGAGTTCTGTGGTGTAGTTGAAAGCGTGGGACCTGGTGTCAAGAATATCAAAACCGGCGATCGTGTGGTGGCCGCCTTCCCAATCGCTTGTGGGGACTGCATGAACTGCAAGAAGCAGCTGACTTCGGCGTGCGAACGGACAAACTCCAATAGCATTGCAAACGCATTGTATGGCAAGCGAACTGCCGGTTAGTGACCCCCGCGGAGCGATCCGACTCCCAAAGAAGTATTACTCACTGATTCTGCTTGCTGCAGGCATATTTGGATACAGCCATTTCACTGCTGGTTTTGCGGGAGGTCAGGCGGAGTATGTTCGTGTGCCAGTAGGAGACGTCAACTTGCTGCAGCTTCCGGATGATGTTCCATTTGAGAAGGGCCTTTATCTATCTGATGTTGTGGCCACCTCGTATCACTGCGTCACCGATACAGGAGTGGACAAAGGTGACGTTGTTGCAATCTGGGGTGCAGGCCCCATTGGACAGATGTGTGCCAAATTCAGCTTCGACCAAGGTGCCAGCAGAGTGATCCTCATCGACGGTGGCGAGGGTGCTTGGAGACTCGACTTTGTCAAGTCCAAGATCCCCAAGGTCGAGACTCTGGACTTTACCAAATTGCCAAGGGGAGAGTCGGTGACCTCGGAATTGAAGAAGAGGGTCCACGGCGGCCCGGACGTGGCTCTTGAGTGCGCCGCCGGCGAATATGCCAAGGGATGGCTGCATTACTTTGAGACCCTCCTGGGAATGGAGACGGACACATCGGAGATCTTGAACGAGATGATCACATCTGTCCGGCCTTTTGGGCGAGTGGGCGTCACCGGCGTCTATGCTGGCTACGTAAGTCACATTGTCCTCCACGATAGTGAGATTGCCCCAGATTAACGACTTATTGCAGACCAATCACTTCAACGTGGGTGCTATGATGCAGACGGGTGTTCGCTTGATTGGTAACGGCCAGGCACCAGTGCAAAAGTACTGGAAGCATCTGTTGGAGCTCATCCAAAAGGGTGAAATCAACCCCCTGGACATGGTCACGCACCGCGTGCGCCTGGAGGACATGGAGAAAGTCTACGCGCTATTTGACAAGCGAGAGGAGGGCATGCAAAAGATCTTTGTGCAAACCAGATTCTCCGCGCCTCCAGCCGCGGGATCTCCGAGTCTGACAGTATTGTAAAGGGCACGTCCTATCCTGTATTGCTGGAGATTATTTGAGCCGCTTTAAGGAAGGTGCAGATAAATTGTATTATTTAGGAGAATTGGGGAGGTTGTAATTGTCTTGGGTCGATGATTCGATGCTATGGGATGGCGTTTTGTCAGTTATGAAGTGACTATTTTTGAAGCAAAAGGTTCTGTCCGATTACTTAAAACTGTAATACTGGATAATGTAATGTCTATGAACCGCTCATACTACTGCAAGTCGGCATGTAACTACAGACAATGCACCTATGATAGACTCTAGCAGCAGCAGTAATCCGGCCCGGGTTTCGCCATTTCGTCTTCCGCTGATCGGCATTCCAGGGCTGATAACCACGGAAGGAGAACCACAGCCAGGGAATGATTAGGAGACCGACCGAAAACTCTTTCCTTCATACTAGATTTAGAAACGGTCATAGATTTTTACTCAACCAAATGGTCAGCAAGACGTTGGGTAAATGAGAATATAGCCGAAGGAACCAAAACAAGTAAGGCGGGATCAGATAAGATCAGATGATGGTGGGATCATCAGTTGCCGGGTCAAATCATATGTCATCGACCGCCGGAGTTTGCTCATTATTCGCTCACCCAGCAGAGAGTCACTGTGGATGCTGTTACAAAACTTCTTATCAGATGGAGTTGTGATTGGTAGTTCTCTAAATTTTCCATTGCTACGGTAGTTGCTGTGCGCGTCTGAAGCCTTGATGATTGCTACTTTTCTGCATACTTTGCAAAGGGGGAATTCCAGAGTTGAGTAAAATTGAAGCGAGATAAGAATTGTGTTGCTGCTGAGCATAGCAGTCAACTTGGTCTACTCAGAGAAATGAGCTCATTACTGCCTCTTCTACTGGAAGCAGACGATTGACAAATCATTCCGCACCGGGAGGGGTATCACCACCCACCAAAGGCCGAAAGTTCTGCCTGGACATGGTTACTTAGTCCCAGACTGGAGTACCGTTCCTTAAGAGTCAACACGGTTCGCAACTGTGGGGAATCTGATAAAAGTTTGTCATGGACTCGAAGAAAAGTGAGGACGCAGCAGTTTTTGAATGAGATAATTCTATAATATTCCTTCGAGGTAAGGAAGCCCGTGAAATATTGATATATTGATGTAGAGAGGTATATGCTGTCTAATGCCACATCGTAGTTCAATCTCAACGAACAATATCAACTCACTGAGTTATTTACTGAGTACAAGGCCATTCTAACCCCGCTGCCGCAAGAGAGATATTCGTAAAAGCAGAGCACCCTCTATGGACCAAGTGGACTCATGGTGATCGTCACATACCCTAACTAAGCTGGTTGTACTAAGTAAATGCACCGCCGAAACCGGGAAGACGCGCACGATAATCTAATCTGATCCGATTCTCTTTTATTCGCCTTCTTTTCCTCTTTCGTTCTCTCCCCTACTCTTCCGACTCCTCTCTCCTCGGCTTTTGCTCGCTCTCTTCTATTCCCCCCAGTAACTCGATTGGTTTCTTTTATTTTTCCCATCAGTTAAACCGAAACTACTCATATATTCTGGCTGCCGAGAGGAAAAGCAAAATCCAGCCGAGAGTCTCTTGACTTCATTGAGCTCATTTACTCCCTTCCCTCTAACGCTGATGCGTGCACTTCCGCTCTCCCGCCCGAACCTTCCCAAGTGACACCACCAAAAGTTAGTCTCTTCCTTTCCCTGCTCCGTCCACCTTCCTCCGATGCCACCCACCATTCTCCTCCACCTTGTTCATTTTCCATAAATATCCCACTAATGTCCATCCAGATCGCTTTCCTGAGATATACGGAGTCTCCTCATCCGTAATAATGTCTACACCCTCAATAGCTCCCACACCTGCTCCACTGGTGCCCGCATTGGCTGCCAAGCCTGCCATCTCACCTTCGCCTGGTCCGGGCACACCCGGGTCAATCACCTCGAAGGAATGGGTAATCCCACCACGACCGAAACCAGGCAGGAAACCGGCCACAGATACACCTCCTACAAAGCGCAAGGCCCAGAATAGAGCCGCCCAGCGTGCCTTCAGAGAACGGCGAGCTGCTCGCGTTAATGAACTCGAGGAGCAAATCAAGAAAATCGAAGATGAGCACGAAATCCACATTGCGGCGTTCAAGGAGCAGATCACCAATCTCTCTCGCGAGGTGGAGCAGTGTCGTTCCGAGATGACCTGGTGGCGCGATCGATGCCATGCATTAGAGAAGGAGGTATCGGTGGAAAGAAGCGCCAAGGAAGCTATTGTGAAGGAGTTCCGATCGTCTCTTTCGGACAGGACTGCGGCAAGCTCCGACAAAGGAGGACCTCTTTCTCTTGCCGCATCCACTCAAAACCGTCCCTGCGACCGTCCAGACAGTGCTGATGCGTCCAACAATGACAGTGGGGAGGGTCGAGAGGAAGTACCGTTAGGCTGCAATGATTGCTCCACATCGCACTGCCAGTGCATTGAGGATGCGTTCACCATGCCAGGAGTCGTGGCTCAGGAACAGTCCAGACGTCTTGATACTACCAAGCCTGGTCGTTCCGAGCCTGAGATCAAGCCAGACCCGGAAGAGATGGAAATTGATTTCACTTCCCGATTTGCCGCCATTCAACAACAGGACCATTCGCCGACATCCGTTTCGTCCCCTGCTGTTGATCCCTGTGGGTTCTGTTCAGATGGCACGCCGTGCATTTGCGCAGAGATGGCCGCTCAGGAGGAACAGCGTCCGCGAAGGAACTCGTTTGAGAATAACCGACTTGCCCCGATCCAAAATCTGTCCCAGTTCACACCACCCCCTTCCGACGGCGACGTCCGCTCGGAAGTTACGCTGCCACCCATCAGCCAGGCTACAAATCCCTGCGCAAACGGACCAGGCACATGCGCTCAGTGTCTCGCGGATCCCCGGAGGACCCTTTTTTGCAAGACTCTGGCCGCCTCCCGATCCCCTAGTGCTGCCCCGTCGGGATGCTGCGGAGGCAAAGGCGCCGATGGCGGGTGCTGCCAGTCGCGTAACACCAATGTCTCGCGCGGCGGGTCTGGTCCCAATAACAATTCGACATCGGGATCTTTGACCGCACCATCCTTGACTTTATCTTGTGCCGACGCCTACACGACCCTCTCACGACATCCTAATTTCTCCCGGGCCACCGACGAGCTATCGTCATGGCTGCCCAAGCTTCATACCTTGCCTAAACCTCGAGACTTTCCCTTAAATGATCGTGGGGTACCAAGGGCCGCTATGGAAGTTGAGGCTGCGAGTGTGATGGGCGTGTTGCGATACTTTGACCGACGATTTGCCGACAAATAATTTATCGCTTTTCTGCTTGCAGAATCACTCTCGTTCTTTACTTTCTCTTCACTTTTTGATGATACCCAAACTGACTCCTGACAATGTCCGAGTTTGTATTATACACCTTCCCCCGCATTATCCCCCTTCACTTGTCTTACCTCCTTGGACGGGCGTCCGCTATCTTGCAAGAACTTTTCTTTATTTTCTTCATACTTCCTCGTCCCACTAGAAGAGGGCCAGCGATCATGACTCTTCAGCCGCATCGCTGCAGCCCCTGCCTTCATTGATGTTGGATGCGATAGGTCGGGGTTTACCAAAAAGGAGGCAACCAGAAAGAATACGGTCTGGTCGAAGTAGCGCGATGGGGTCTCAAAAACGATTGGATGCACATGTATGTGACTGATGATTTAGACGGCGAAACGAAATGGCGTTCTGGGCTGCTTTACTATTGAAGTTGCAATTTTTGGAACACCTTGGACTACAAAGTCAATCTATAAAAACAATGCTTAGACAGGATTGTGTATACCTTGACCGAAATGAATAGAAGAAAGAGTGATTCCATTTCCGCTCCATGTTCTGAATGTATGCAGTCGGTCGTAGCCTGGTTGTTCATGATGAACGAGTCAACGTTTTAAAAAGTGCTCGGACCATTCATGTTGCTTGACACCAGATAACCTCCATCGAATGATGTATCGGTACAGGCATGGTATATACGAGCCTGGAGATGGAGCTTAAACACGTCGCCTCCTTGGGAAATGGGTATTATCTACATACACATACATACGTACATAAATCAACCGGAATCGCTAACGGGCGCAACGCCATCCACTCCGGCCCTGGCTCCGAACGCAGAATAACTAGTACATGGCGAGAAAGATCGCAAAAGAGAGGAGTATGTGGGGAGAAAGTCCTCCAAAAGTGGAGTAGAGAATGGTTTGGATAGGTAGGGTGAAGGGTAAAAGAAGCGGGAGTTAGTCAAGGAAATGAGCAGGGCGTATTACACCCCCAAGCTTCAAGACCTAAGGGTGATCAGAAACGGCCACCGCTAACCATCACTTCCTCTTCCCCTCCGCCTCCGATGGAGCCTAATAGGCCGGCGCCCCAAATACCGGCGATACCCCACATACCGATTCTCCAGCCCCGATAGAGGCCGCCGATGCCCTGTCCCTGGCGTTTCCTGGAAGAGATGGGCTTCCCGAGAACACGCTCAGCATCGGAAGACGGTGCGCTGACGCCCTCTTCATAGACTACGCCCCACATCGTTCCTACAATGCCGCGGTAGGTCTGAGGAACGGGAACGATGGTCTCGACCGCAGATGTCTCCTCAGCAGCAGCGGGCGTGTTCGAACGAGAGGTGGCGGCATACTTCTGCCGGATACTGGGCGATGTGTACGTGGCAATCTGTGCACGACGCAAGACAGTCTCCAATGGAAATCGAACAGCAAGCTCTAGGCCGGATCCCAGGAAAGCAAGAAGGTTCCACATGGAGGGATTCAGAACTGGGTCGATCGATAGGTAGGTCTTGAAGAACAGCGGTGTAGTAGTTGTGATAAAATTGGGTAGACTCGAGTGCAGAATGGTGATAGGGATCAGGTGGGAAGGGATCATGCAGTTGGGGGTGGGGAGCTGTCGAATCGCTCGGAGGAGTGAACGCGGCCCATGAGTCGCTGGGGTGAGGATGAGGAAGGTGCGAGCGGTGTCAATCGGGGACAACAGCATGGCGGACAGTGACGAAGAAATAAAGGATAGCACCAATGTCGCAAAAGGTGATGTCGACGTCAGAATATCGGCTGTCATGGATGACGCAATATCCTCTTCTGGAAATCCCACAATGGCAGACAAGAGACTGCGTATAAAGGTGTTCAACGTCGGCAGGAGGAGAGAGTAGATAAAAGTCGCGTTGGTCGCTTTCCATGGCGAAGTTGGGCCACTGGTCGTCCACAGTTGTGATAGGACCTCCATCAACGAGGAGGGGTTCTTGATTGTAAGGCTATACTTGGGTGAGGACGGCGGAGTTGGTATATAGCCGCTGCGGTCTGTGATATGGCGTCGAGACTTTCGGCGCCGTGCAGCTGTTGGCGATGTGGCCATGGGAGCTGCAGAGGTAAAGTAACTGCTCTCGTCATCTGAAGTTTGGGAGTCCTGTCACCATCAAAGATGCTTGTTAGCAACCGATTTCTAGACGCGCTTTGAGAATATTCCAGATACTGGCAGCTCATACTTCATCACTTGCATCGAATGAGTCCATCCGACCTGACTTCCTGCGTTCATCCGCAGGCCGTTGCCCATCTTGCGAGTCGGGCACCACATACGCTTGTAGGATGGTTTTGGCGACGTCAAATGGCTGGGCAGTCAGCACGCTGGTGTAGCGCCAAATAGCCGCATCCATTGCCTCTCGAATCCATTCTGATAGCGAGGGAGAGCTCTCCAGGTACTCTGAATAGTCCAGATCCGGTAGCAGGTCGCGAGCGGAGCTTCCGAAGACCTGTGCGGAAGACGGAGCGGCGGTATGTGAAGACGATGAGGCGTTGGAAGCTTCAAGGCCAAACGACGGAGGGACATAGTACGGGCGTAGAGGATTGGGCCCTTCACGGGTAGAATTCATTATGGCGGCTTTATATCAATCAGTAGATATAGCTCAAAATGTTAAGTATGTGAGATAAGTGGTGGGTAAATCCTTTTGCCCAGAGCCGGGAGATGATTTTAGATGGAGCTACGAAAAGTGACGCCGATGGATTTCTCAAGCTGCGCTTTATGTCCGAATTTCCCGCCTTTCGGGATTTTCTTTTCTTACATCCATCGACCATATAGATATCTTCGTCATTCCTGGTCAACTCCAGAGCTGTCTTACTCCCTGTGAAGGGATATATTCCTTTGATCATTTAGTAGCTTGTATATTGTTTTTTTTGCCTGCGACCATCCGTTCTCATGTTCTGGAGGGAGGCTTGTCAGCAACTGCGTTATGCAGCACCAAAGACTGCGAAGGGTGAGCGCATGTGGCTGCCATACTCCAGGAGATTCATCAGCAGTTCTACACAAACGATGCGAGTTCAGTCGTATGGCAGGAGAATTGCGCAGATTGGGGGTGGTCAGAGGACATTCAACTCCCCGCGGCGAAGCTTCTCGGTAACTGCGGGAGTGCAGCACGGCCATATTACACCTCCCAAGCCTGGTGAAGAGTGAGCCAATTTCAGGAGGCAGAGGGTAGCCATTCGATGTCTCGTTCATCGCTAATTTATGTCATCCAGGCTTCATGTGTCATTCATCGATAAGGACGGACAGAAGCACGACTTCGAGGTAGCTGAGGGAGACAACCTGCTGGACATTGCGCAGGCCAACGATTTGGAAATGGAAGGTTCGTGTTTACTCCTGGGCTGTGTATGCGACTGTCCGCCTGCTTTTTGCTCATCTTAATCTTCCCGTGTAGGTGCATGCGGAGGGTCTTGCGCTTGCTCGACCTGCCATGTCATTGTTGAGGATCCGGAGGTGTTCGACAAGATGGAGGAGCCGTCCGATGATGAAAACGATATGCTGGACTTGGCGTTTGGATTGACGGAGACCTCACGTCTGGGATGTCAGGTGGTGATGAACAAGGATCTTGACGGACTTGTTGTCCGACTACCTTCCATGACACGGAATCTGCAGGCCAGCGATTTTGCGCAGAAGAAATAGCTTGGTGGAGTGGACCAGAACAAAGGCGATCTGTATATTAGCAGGGATTTCCCCCCTTCATGAATGAGGTTATATGAGCAGATTACTGGATGCATTTGGACGACAATGATCATATCACTGGGTATCTACAAGGACTGTCCAGCCCATTGACTCGTGGGAAGTCAATAAATGTATAACAGGTGTATAACTTTTATTCACAATGCAATAAACATCATCCATACCCCTAACGCCTTGTAAATGCCTTGTTGCCCTGTTCATACAGAAACCGGTTCATCCTGATAAGAGTGCCTCCTTTAAGCCTCCTCGATGTTCAGCGGTTTCCCCTTCTTTCCGCTGATTAACTCAAGGAAGCCTTGTTTGCTGACTTCGTTGACGGTCTTCTCTCGTTCGCCCATGCCAATGGTACCCTTCTTCCGCTCTTCCCTAGCAGCCTCTTCTCCACGGACTTGGGCTGCGCGAACAGCATTGAACAGTTTCACCACACCACGCTGCGCAATCTTCCGAAGACGCTTTTCCTCCTCTGCAACCACACCAGTAAGGCCGCGCTCAACGCCCATGACATCGCGCACGCGGCCACGGTCTAGCTCCTCCTTCTTTTCTGCACGGAGCTTCGCCCGCGCCTGCTTGTCCAGTTTCTCGTCCGCAAGTTCGCTAGTAGTTTGCGCTGCTGATTTACTGCGTGACAGGACCGGGTCCGCCCGAGCTGATGTAGGCAGTTTGGTCGAGAGAATCTTGGAAATAGATGTTGAGAATGCGGTAGGGTCATTTCGTTTAGCGACGGGCCTGCTGCGTCCATTTGTCGATGTGGGCATTGAGGTATCCGAGTCTCCATACTCGTCATCCTCCATATCAGAGGAACCTGGCGAGTCCGATGCATGGTTGTCGTCCGCGTCGCTCTCGTTATCGCTAGCAGCAGAGCTGTCGTCGCTGTCTTCTGCTTTCCTCTTCTTTTGAGCGCCTAGCGACCTTGTCTCACTTGATGCTGGCTTCTGTGGCTTCTGTTCTACTGGCTTCTCTTCTTCCTCGGCATCGGAATCAGCCAGATTAACTGCTTGGAAATCGGCGGGCTGTTCATCTTCCGTTTCGTCGGAACTGCTGTGGTATTCGAGCTGCTTTCTGAACTTCTTCTTGGGCCGACCGGCCTTATTCTTCAGACTGTCCAGGACCTTGCGCTTCTTCGCCATTGGAGGAGCCATCGTATCTTTTTTCAAATGCGTTGGTGATTCAAACCTGATGTTGGCTGTAGCTTGTCTCTGCGGCGGTTATTGAACAGTAACTTTTTTTTGCATTTTCTCTTTTGACGGGCGGGAGAGAAAACCCCGAGCTCCGATTGGCCAGCGGGGCACTCCAGACTCTCCGCATCGCTTCTGGTGTCCTTTTGCTTGTGCATCTCGTGGGCTGCAGAGCAATACCATCCTCTCGCACTGACACTCCGTTTCTCTACGGAATTTTGTGGATTCAATTTGGAACACTTATTTTCTTCTATCAGCCTTTTCAACATAGTCGATATCCGCCATGGTCCTTCAGGATCTCGGGCGGCGAATCAACGCCGCCGTCAATGATCTGACACGCTCTAGCAACTTGGATGAGAAGGTGAGTTGCTCTGTCTTCCCTTCTGTCTTAGGAAGCCTTTGAGCCGATACTGACAGCTGCTAGGCCTTTGATGATATGTTAAAAGAGATCTGTGCCGCATTGCTATCCGCAGACGTCAACGTTCGCCTCGTTCAGACCCTTCGGAAATCCATCAAATCCAGCGTGAACTTCTCCTCGTTGCCACCTGCCGTCAACAAGAAGCGCCTGATTCAAAAGGCTGTTTTTGATGAATTGGTAGCGTTGGTCGATCCGCATGCAGAGCCATTCCGCCCGAAGAAAGGTCGATCCAATGTGATCATGTTTGTGGGGTTGCAGGGTGCGGGAAAGACGACAACGTGTACTAAGCTGGCCCGACATTATCAGATGCGCGGGTTCAAAACAGCACTTGTTTGTGCGGATACTTTCCGTGCGGGTGCCTTTGACCAGTTGAAACAGAATGCCACCAAGGCCAAGATCCCGTATTATGGTAGTTTGACGCAGACGGACCCCGCGGTGGTGGCAGCCGAAGGTGTCGCCAAGTTCAAGAAGGAACGCTTCGAGGTTATCATCGTGGATACCAGTGGTCGACACAAGCAGGAAGAGGAGCTTTTCACCGAAATGACACAGATCCAGAACGCCGTTACTCCAGACCAGACGATCCTTGTCCTCGATAGTACCATCGGTCAGGCGGCCGAGGCTCAGTCAGCGGCCTTCAAGGCTACTGCTGACTTTGGTGCCATTATTATCACGAAGACGGACGGCCATGCCGCCGGTGGTGGTGCCATTTCCGCCGTTGCTGCGACCCACACGCCGATTATCTTCCTGGGGACGGGAGAGCACTTGATGGATCTGGAACGCTTCGAACCCAAGGCTTTCGTTCAGAAGTTGCTTGGGATGGGCGATATGGCCGGTCTCGTGGAGCATGTGCAGGCGGTGACCAAGGACTCGGCCGCTGCCAAGGAAACGTACAAGCATATCGCGGAGGGTATCTACACGCTGCGGGATTTCCGTGAGAATATCACCTCGATCATGAAGATGGGTCCCCTTTCGAAACTCTCCGGCATGATTCCCGGACTGTCCAACCTGACCGCTGGCTTGGATGACGAAGACGGGTCGCTCAAACTTCGCCGCATGGTTTACATCTTCGACAGCATGACTGCCGCCGAGCTGGACAGCGATGGCAAGATATTTGTAGAACAACCGAGCCGCATGGTCCGCATCGCTTGTGGTAGTGGCACGACCGTTCGCGAGGTTGAGGATCTCCTCTCTCAGCACCGCATGATGGCCGGCATGGCCAAGCGGGTCGGCGGGCAGAAGAAGCAAATGCAGCGTGCGCAAAATATGCTCAAGGGCGGCAACAAGGAGCAGCAGCTGGCGGCCATGCAGAAGCGGATGGCGGCCATGGGTGGTGCTGGTGCGGGCGGTCTCCCCGGAATGGGCGATATGGCAAAGATGATGCAGATGCTGCAGGGTCAAGGCGGCGGTGGTATGCCGGGGCTCGGAGGAATGGACTTGCAGAGCATGATGAGCCAAATGAGTGGATTGATGGGTGGAGGACGAGGACGAGGACGGTGATGTTTTGCCAGTTTTTCTTCTTCGTTCCGAGAGTCACGGCTGTCTACGTTCATGCATCCTTCTTTTCTATGTTCACTGGGTGATTACCTTCACACTTATCCGGTGCCTTGGGCGGTTGATCTGTAGCTCGGATCAGTCTAGCATTTGTACGGCGTTGGGCGTGCCTTTTATTTCGATCATTCGGGACGACTTTAACATATAACTATACTTTTTCAACGGTTGACGCTGTATAGCTCAGCGGAAGACGTGAATGCGCGTGAGATGAGACGATTAGAATTTCCAAACTCCAGTACAAAGCAACCATTACCGTCCCCCAATATCCAAAAGTAAATAAGTCCTATAGCAAGCCCACTTGTCCACAACACAGGAACGATATTAATTTAATCTCTCCGCTCTCTCAGTCTTATCCAGCAACTCATAGAATTCGTCCAAGGCCCGGTGTGCAAACTGGCGGGCCGCCTCCTCAAACCGACCCACCAAGGTCTGTATGGCAGCCTGCCATCCTTCCGCTTTCCGATTGTCCACCAGGACCTTGCCAGGAGGCAGTCGCGGATGCTTGGCGGACGACGCTTGCATCAGGGAATCGTACTCGGGCAAGGGAACGCTGAGTTTGTATTTCCATACAACCTGGTCCTCCACGTAGAGGGTATACGTCAGGACGGAACTCGGGACCGTGACCGTCGTACCGGACGCGGTGTCGATCTCCTCGTCTTGGATGCTGATGTCAATATGGCCGTACTTGACGTTGCCGTCGGGGACGTACTTGACCGCCACATCCTCGGTGTCGGTCTGTCGGTATGAGCGGATGGGAAGATAGAACATGTTCAGCGGGCCGACGCTGAACTCGTGGACGCCTTCTCCCGCCGTGTGTGCCAGGAGATCCTCGCCGGTGTAATCCAGCGTCGGGTCAGGGAAGCGGGTGGCCCCGAACTCGTGGCGGTCGCCGCTGAGAAGGACGACGCGGACGCCGAGCTCGCGCTCAGCGCGCCACATGGCTTCGAAGACGGTGCGGCGCTCGTGCAGGAACCCGCCCCAGGTGTCGGTGGTGCCGACGTGCCAGTTCTTGGTGAAGGGGACACTGGAGGCGACGATCTTCCAGCGGACTTCGGCGGGTTCGGGGCGGGCGAGGTACGCGAGGAGGGATTGAAGCTGGGCGGATCCCAGGATGGTCGAGTTGACTTGCGCCGGCTCGGAGCGATAGGCGCGCGTGTCGAGCATGAAGAAGGAGGCTGGGCCGTGGATAAACGAAAAGTATGTCGTGTTCTCGGGCTTGGCGAACGCCATCGGTGGGATGGGAGGATTCACGCTGACATGGTAATGGATATAGGGGTCAGCGGCGGCGGGATAGGGCGCAGTGGTGTTTCCTTTGGACCAGTCATTGGCAATCTCGTGGTCATCGAGCGTATGTATCCAGGGGAGGCCAATGGCGTCGTTTTTGGACCATGATGGCGACGAATACACCCTGCGATACTCGCTACGGTAATGAGACACGGACGACCCGAACCGCTGCGGCACATCGACGTAGATGAAGTCGCCGAGGAACATCATGAACGCGGGACGGAGCAGGTCAGGCAGTTTGCCCAGTGTTTCGGTCATCGTCTCAATGCCGGGAATACGGAGCGAGTGCGACAGCGGGTTGTACGGAAAGTTCTGTTTCATACAGCTCGATGTTACGAATGCCAGTCTGTTGGCCGATTCCGTGCCTGGCAGCGGAGCTGTTACGAAGGTGCCTGCTTGCTTGTTGGACAGAGAGTAGCGGTAGCTGGAGGCCGGCTTCAGGCCCTGGATGGTCACGGACGTCGTGTAATCGGTCGAGTCATCCAGTGAATAGATGATGCCCTCTTCGACCCATTTCGATGGGTCATCTTCCAATATCTCCTGATAGTAGATTACCAGGGGAAGTTGCGCGGAATCGGGCTCTCGTACCAGCAGATTGGCCGTGGTGGGAGAGACATAACCGATGCGTGAAAAGGTGAGACTCTTGCCCGAGTGGAAGACCACACCTCGTAACATGAAGTCCAGAGTCAAAAGCGTAAGCACAATGTTCATCAAGGCTGTCAGGCGCGTCGCTATGGGCGATCGACGACATGGCAAACCAGTCAACAGCGTCTTGAGCGGCTGAGCTTTAGATGAGCGCTCCATCCTTGCTGGAGCCCAATATCAGCACCACGGACAAAAATACGAAGAAGAGGGTCATCAATTACTGGAGTCTCGGGCATTTTGTCCATTATTGCGCGGAGCAGCACTCTCGATATCCTGATAGATTAAGGACCGCAGTGATGCGAGGTACACTGCCAATGATGTAAAAATAACGGGCGGAAAATGATGACCAGGGACCTAGTAGCAACTTAGTGAACTATCTCGAGAAATTCAGGGACGAAGGAAGACCTACCCATCGTAGAAATAGAAAGGTCGCCAACCTCAGGATCGCGGAACTCGTTGCGGCGGCAATCCGCGGGAAAGACACCATGTTCGCAAGTCAAGTCGTGGATGAGCTACCGAGAGGGAAGAATCATCTCAAGTCAGATCAGGCAGTCTGTTAGAAAGAGGATAAAGTGTAAACCCGGGGTGAAACAGTTACGAAGGAGCGCGTGCATCGGACAGTGAGCGGACAGCGGCGAATGGGTTGTTGGTGGTATGACGACATTCGCTGCAATTGACTCTATATGCCACTCTCTATCGCCATCCCCAAGTCAACCTCCCCCCGGATGAGTCTGGAGGTGCTATAGATTGACTATTGATTTTTACACATATCCAATGATCTATGTTTCAATATTATTCTATTGTTGATGCATCATATCTCGAAGCACGTTCATCAAACTGTTGGCCATAGGTCCCGCGGTAAGCATCTGCCGAGCAGCAGCTAGCACATCTTTCATGTGCATACTAAGCGACATCTCTGCTGCCCATTGCCATGGGTTCTGTTGCTCTCCAGGCATGGAATTGAAGTATTCCCAGCCCATGACACCTCCAAAGTTCGGAAATTGTTCAACCAACACTGCGAGAATGGGCCCGATCTTTTCTCGCGGGACGTAGCCTTGCGACCCGTTTCCTGGGTTCGTCAGCAGCCCGTAGACAACGCGTTGTGGTGACCATCCTTGCGCGACAATGGCCGCATACATCCGAGGGTCCTCGGCCAGACCCCAGCCGTTGTAGAACTGCGCATTGTACCAGCTGATCTTGGACCCTCGTTGCTGCTCGAGCTGCCGGTAATCGAACCCAGAAAGGTTACCAATTCCCAAGAGAGCCGCCGCGACAGGCGCTAGGGTGATGATAAAGCCATCGCCCAAGTCCAGCTTCAATCGGTCGATCAGCCGAATGATGCCGGACAGAGACATTTCCTCTTCTACATCCAGATCCAGCCCGTCTAGCTGATGCCGCCGAACCATCGCTAGAAGAGGTTGGTAGTACCGCTCAAACTTCTCCTGATCGCCATCCAGACACCTATAGGACCCCTGCGCTGCCCCGCCGAGCATTCCCATCACCTTGACACCGCTGCGTTTCAGCATGGGCACCTCCGACCACAGCGGGTTATACATCTCATGGTCAGGTGGATCATCGTTGAGCGTGATATGGCCCGGGTCCTCGTTCAGATGAAAAGCTGCGATGATGACGTGGGTAATGCCGGTGTTGTTCTTCACTAGCGGCAGCACAGAGACATAGTCGCCTCGGTTCGGACACAGGGTCTGATGGTAACAAATGACACGATGGTGCTCGGGTCGTCCGGGCACTGGAGGCATGATTTATATTGATTAGATGTCGCATAGAGAGATACGTCGATGCGAGCCGTCCTGACTCATGTCGTGTAAGGATCGCTGCGGGGATGCGAGATTAGGAGATGGAACGGATCGTCTGTTGCCCCGCTGACAATATCGACTGGGGTATCCGTCCAAATGTAAACACCATTCCCTGGCGATAATGTGCTATTGAAACATGTGTGGATCACATCGAAAATGGCTGCCTCTGCAGCGGAAAGATCGCCGGAAAAAGATAGATCGAATGAAAGATGGCCAGTCTGTTGATACCTTGAAGACTCCAACTTTCGTCTCCAAAACACAAAGCCGGAGATACTGCTGACTCAGCTCTTCCTTTTTGACTATGAGTATATAACAGACAAGATGCTATATTATTGCTCGTAGGATATCATATCATACAGTATCTACCACATCAAATGTAATTACACGATCCGTCACCAAGCTGTATGTCCACCGTCAACGACAAGGCAGCTTCCCGTCATGAAACTGCTTGCTGGTGAGAGCATGAAGATAGTGGCTCCTGTGAACTCTTCAGGAGCCGCCAGTCGACCTAGCATATTCTCCTTCTCCCATGTTTCTTTCAAGCCGGGAACCTCCTCGAAGTTCTTTTGAACCATGGGGGTGATGATATGCCCGGGACAGAGCGCATTCACTCGGATTCCATGCTTACCCCATTCCATCGCCAGATTCCGCGTGAGCTGAATGACTGCTGCCTTGGAGGCGTTGTATGCAGGACAGGTCAGGCCCTTGTTGGCGATCATTCCTGACATACTGGCCACGAGCACAATGGATCCGGGCCGCTTGGTCTGCATCATCTGCTGCGCGACAGCGTTGGCGGACATGAAGACGCCTGTGAAGTTGACGTCCATCAAGTCTGCGACATCTTGAGGAGTGTGGTCTAGCGCCTCTTTGACACGCTGAATGCCCGCGGCTGCTACCAGTCCATCGATCTGCCCGTGTTCTTTGGCGATCTTACTGATCGTCTTGTTCAGGTGTTCTCTGTCTCGCACGTCGACATGATGGTAATGTATTGAGCCCTCCAGGTTCTTGGACGCTTCTTGCGATAGTGCGAAATCGGGGTGAGGAGTGTCTAATCGATCGAAGCAATGCACTGTATGATCAATTGGGTTAGCTTTGAGGAATCATCAGCATGTGCAACCAGAGGAGAGTCACCTTGTGCGCCCGCTTGAACCATGGCTTCAGCTATGGTAAGCCCCAGTCCTCGTCCGCCCCCGGTGACAACATAGGCCTTGCCGCGTAGACTGAAATTAGGATAGGCGTTTTCTGTCGAAGCCGCAGCAGGCTTGTCATTCTTGAAAGCTCCCGGATCTAAGCGCAGAGTGGGCGAGGAGAACGTTCGATATGCCGTAATTGGAGCGGTGACTTTGGAAATTCGTCCAGATCGGGTGATGGACGCTGGTAGCGAATTGAGTAAGCGTATTGAAGCCATTCTGTGCGTGTCTATCGTTCGAGTATGAAGTTTCTGGAGTCACCAGTCGTTCGAGGCTTCTGAATAAATACCAGTCCTTTATATCTAGCACTACTACTAGCCATCTTGAGATTATGCAATAGATAAGATCAAGATCCTGGGGACCACGGGTGAAATTCAGGGCAGGTTTTCATCGACCAAGGCTGAGGCTGGACTGTTGGATAGTATGACGTTTGCATAAGGTCAGATGCGCCTATCTGAGCCAGATCTCTATCTTGGAAGTTGATGCACGACCAGTCCACGACTTATTTGATGTAAACTGTGAGATCATTACTCTAGTGCTTCAGCAAGCAGAGATTAATTAATATTAAACGCATTCATTTTACCTGTAGGGGCCTGCTGACTCATCGTTGGTAGAATCTTGATAGTTACTTGACTCTATTTCGACGATCACACAGTTACTAAGTCTGCGACCAGCATCATCTCGCCTCCTGCATACACAAGAGGGATTCTCATTTGTATGCAGTCACTGCTACCTCTCTGAATATCTTATTACTAGTCAATCTGCTAGTAAACTGAGTCGGTCATCTGTATCTACAGTTTGCCTGTCCACCCCCACATGGCCATGACGATGTTTTAGCCATGACATATATGGCTGTCAGACGGATTTCGTCTTCCGACCAATCAATGCACGTTCGAGTGAGCAAATCATGATTGTCGATAGTTTACTTTGCCATGCGCAGACTCTCGACATTCCAATAAACAGGGAGGTGATTTGTCGATCGCCTCCTGACACAGTATATCGAGGGTTCTTGCCATGCAGGAGGCAACTGCAAGCATCCTGGCAGGGCTACATAAACGATCTGCCTTGCAAGGTAGACTACAGTGCCCACTCGACTGGTGTCAGCTTTTTGATTCCTTCCGCCAATCGAATCTTTACGATCTACATATTTTACGAATTAGGGAATCCTCTAATCTTCTAACCGAAAATTATGCAACGCTCCCTGTTTCGTCCACATCTCTCGAACCGTCTCGCTCGATCTCCATCTCTCTGGCGGACTACAGCCGCAACGGTCACAACTAGAGCCGACCCTCACCCAAACCCAGGCAATTTTGCCAACCGTCCCAAGGAAGAGCTCTCCGAGATCGGTCGTAAGGGTGGTCGCAAGGGAGGTAGAGCCAGGGGTGTTGGAGGCTTCCATGATATGGACCCTGAGAAACAGGTGAGACTAGGGAGGCCATGCATCATGTTATGCATATAGTGACTTGTCCATGGGCAGCACGAAATCGCCTCTCGAGGAGGTCGTGCGACCAGGAACGCAGCTGAACAGGCGGAGAAACATCAGGGCGTCGCTGGAGAGAGACGTCGCACTCATGACCCTTCAGCAGCAAGTCCAGGGTTTGAGGAGTCATGGACAGCATAAATATCTCCAGAGATTTACTGATGTAGATTATAGATAGGTGCATGTATATCTAGATGTAGACAGAATCAACTTGCTAGATATTAGATATCTCTCTAGATACTGAATATGAAGCCCCGAGTACTAAGCATGTTACGTCACGGTCAACTTTTCCGCCAGTCCCAATCAGGCATTCTATAAACAATCTACCGTTGTTGCCTGAGAACTCAGGCAGACACAAGGTGCGCGTTTCTCTGCATCGGAGATCATCCACTCACCTATCAATCCGGCGATAATAATCAATCCATCTCAATTGGTTTTCTTCGGTCATCTTCGTGTATCGCATCGAGATTCTTATCGCATTATCAATATAATCTATCTATACAACCACGCAACTGAACGATGCTGTTCGCCTGAGCGAACGCTCGACTGGATCTCACCATGGCCGACACCCGCTACACTTCGCCAGACCCAACAACCCACGACACGGTCGGCGCGTCTACAATCGCTACACCTTTGTTTATGCCATCGTCACCTCCTCCTGCTGAGGAGAGAATGGTTGATGCTCGCCCACGTGCCGATAGCCCTGTTTCCGACCGTGTCGCTGCCGAGAGTGACGGAGCGCGTTCGCCAGCGCTATCTAGAGCTTCGTCTCCCGATCATCAAGCGAATGAACTCGATGCGCGACTAGCGGAATATACTGTGGATTTTCGCGCTTTATCAGGCACACAGTTAGCTCGTGATGATGATACGCTACCGGATCTGAAATTTCCGCATGAGGAGGACAAGCTTTCTGAGGTCGGTGGCCCGGAGGACTTTACTGCCAACATGGAGAGGTATCTGATGGGTATGGATGATGACTTGGAGGACAAGGATTGGGAGGGGGGTCAATCAGCGCTCGTGAAGGACAATCCGCAGCCAGCGATTACGCTGGATGACAAGCGTGAGGGACAACAAGAAGCAAAGGAGACGGACCATGAGCCACAACAGGAGCATGGCTTACAGCAGCCTGGCCCAGATGATGAAGCGGAAGTTGGCGAGTACAGTGAATTTGGACCCCCTGTTGACATGTCCACTCCATCCCATTTCCTGCGTAGGACAGGCGCTTTCGCCAAGGAAATGACCCAGCTGGAAGATATCGAGGAGGATCCCGACGATGAAGCCCAACCAGTTTCCACACCGTCTGTCCAGAGACAGACCGCTACACTACAGAAGGATACGATGGAATCAAACGAGGATTTACGGCTTCAAATCGCCGAATTAAAAGCAGCGATTCGAGACCGCGATCAGCAGCTGCAGAGAAACCATAGACGGGTACTGGAAGCCGCTTCTGCGGGGGAGCAGATCAAGCATCTGCAGGCTGAACTCCAGAAGAAATCAAGCCAGTTGGACGATCTTCAAGCGAAAATCGACGACGACGCCAATCTGCGACAGCAGATACAGATGCTCCAGACAGAGAACGACGAAAAAGAGTCGTACATGCGGAGATCCTCATTCAGCCAGTCCGGACTCAGTGCGCTTCAGAAACAGCTCGGCGATATGCAAAAGGAGCTACAGAGCAGAGATACGCGCGCGGACCTGGACGCAGAGCGGCTGGAGACGATTGCATACCTACGTCAACAACTGGACCTGGCGCAAGAACAGTTGAAGAAACGCGATGCGACGCTCGAGGACACCCTAGCCAAGCTGAGAGATGTCACCGCAGCGAAAGAGTTACAACTGCGAGAGAAGAACACTGAGATCGATGGCCTCAAGGCTCAAATTGATGATAATCTCATGGAGATTGACAGGCTGGAGACGGAACTAGAGCAGGCGAACCAAGAATACCGAATTCTTGAAGAGAAGGTTGAATCACTGGAGACCAAGAATCGCCCGCTAGAAGAGAAGAATAGCACTCTTGAAGCCGACCTTAACCGCGCGCAGTCGCAGGTTACGGCTCAAGGAAACGCGCTGAAGGCCATGGCGGCAGAAATGCCACTCGAAGTGGGGGGACGGAATACGTACACCGAGATTCTCGAACTTATTAAAGATCTTGACCCGCACAGCACGACACGCTCGTCCGGGAAGCCTTCCTTGTCAAGGGAGGCAGACTCAAAAGATGATGAAATGGAAGGATATCGTCAGGATTTGGCCAAGGCCCGGGCCGAACTGGAGGAGGCATCTTCGGTTCGGCAGGCCCTTGAGCTCGATTTGAAGCGGTCCCAAGAACAGGCCACTGAGGCGCAGACCCTGTTCAAGTCGGTCGAAGACGAGAATACACGCCTCACTAAACAGATAGACGACCTGCGGACCAGCCTGGATAGAGTTCAAGGAGAACTCAACCAGATGAGGGCGGAGCATGCGGAAGCCCTCGAAACCATCGGCCGTCTTCAGACAGAGAAGAACACGCAGCAACCCAGTCCTCCCCCTTCACCTCCCACGCCGCGCAACATCGGCCAGGCAGAGAAGCTCGAAGAATCGTACCGCGCCCAACTCAAGAGCCTCCAAACCGCACACGCCACCGCCATCTCCACTCTACGTTCGTCTCACGCTGACGCAACCCGCAAGCTACGTGATCTCCTTGCCGCTGCCGAGAAGCGAGAATCAAAACTCAAAGCCGAAGTGCAGTCCCTCCTCGCCGCGCGCGCGACGCAAGATACTCAAATACAGTCTCTTGACGCGGAGGTCAGAAGACTGCAATCTGCGATTGCCGTGAAGGAAGAGGCGGCCGCTGCGCTGGACGAGCGAATCGCCCGGTCCGTCGAGAAGCGCGAGAAAGAGTGGGAGCGCCGCGTGGATCTGCTCCTAAAGGAGAGAGAGCGGATGGCCAAAGCCCTCATGTGGGTCTGGGGGGAGAAGGAAGTCGGCGACGTCAAGGAGAACCTCGGCGAGGATGGGCGACGCGTCAGACAGGCCTATCGATATAAGTATGCTCAGCGGAAGGGAACCGAGGGATAGAAAGCATGAATGCCCTCCCCATACACTCTTCTCTGCTTTATGGAGTCATTGGCGTTTATTGAGGGTCTGCGTGGAGTTGTTTCTATGTGTAAGATGATAACGTTTCTAACCGGTTAATACTGGGCTCTGGGCTTAATTCAGGCGTAATGGCTTCTCCAGGGCAACGTTTCACTGCCGTGAGTTACGATTGGAATAGCACTCAATTCAAGTTCACAGAACGATTTTTGCATAATTCCCATCGCCTAATATGTCCCCTTACAAGGGTGATCTCTTAAGAAAGAGAATACAGATCCAGGATGAAATGAGAATCTATAACATTTTCAAACATATGACAGAGAAGGAGTTCAGTATAAATACTTCAAAGAAATAAAAGAATACTCATCCGCATATAGATAAGTAAAAGAAGCGAGGGCGTCCAAAGCCAATAACAAACCACGCCTGAAGCCACTTGACCATATCAGACGCACTCTCGGTGATTGGGCTCATGTCTGGCCAGCAGACTAGAAAATGACCTAGCTAAATCTATGCATACTGGTGCGATTAGCACCACGGTACGTATTCCCGTCAAGGATGGTGCGCCTCCCTTGATCATCAAGCGTCACTGCTGCTCGAGCCTCGTCCACGGACGAACCTGTCTCCCTGATACTATCCAGGGGACCGTGGCCCAGCGAAGCGAGCCCGCCGCAAGTCGAGCTGCGAGGCCTCCGTGTGCTGGGATAGATGATTTCCACGTCGTTTCGGCGCCAGGCCGGGCCCATGGTACGGTATTGCTCGAACTGCTGGTGAGGGCGGTGATGGTGGCTCTGCGTGTGGCGGGGGATCTGGTTTGGATCGAACTGGTAGCTTGGTCTTTGTCTTTGACCGTACCGATGCGTGTGACGGCGGGCTACCGTGTTAGGCTCGATGAGGGAAACCCGGCGATTGGGAGGTCTGTCCATCGGCCGTCGGGCAATCTGATTTGGTGGGATGAGCATGTAAGCGGGGTACTGGGGCTGATAGGCAGGGAGTGTATTTGAAGTATTGGATCTGTGAACTGTGGCTGGGGGTGCCACGACTTCGGGGGCATCGGCGGAGTTTGCTGTCATTGATCGTGGGCGAGAAGGACCTTTCAACTGAGCTACTGCGACAGAGCTTTCCATCTCAGAAGGCCGATCAGGTGTAGAGGAGGGGGAGGGGTTCTGGCTGGGTGAAGAGTCCGGTGACTGCCCAGTGTGCTCCTGCTTCACAGTAACATCGTCGCTCCGTTCTTGCTGCTCGATACCCCGACGGGGTTCAGCTTCGGCTAGGGCACGGATCTGAGGATCCGCCGACAGAGGAATTGATATGGGCAGGACTTTGAGAAGGGACCTGCAAAGGGATGATATGGACGACTTTTGTCTCAAGTGTCCCAGTGAAGAAGGGATCGGAGGGACCTCGGAAGTTCCAGACAGCTCCGCGCAGGGAGGATTCTGGAAGGAAGCCTCGCTTGCAGTTTTCAGCGTTGCGACAGTAGGAGTGCGAGATACTGGGGCCAAGTTAGTCGACCTGACTGCCTCTTTTCCGTAGCGCGAGTCTTACCTGTGGAAGCAAGAGTTGTCCCTGACAGGATCTCCGCTGCTTCGCATGCTTGGTCTGTATCAAGCCGCAGTTGAGACTTTGGCCGTATCGGTCGAGGATGTTGAATAGTCGGCAAAAGGGACTTTTCCATAAGGTCGTCGTTGCCGGACGGTATATATACTCCCTGGGTGCCGAACGTGACATCAGGCCCACGGCAAAGATAGTATATGTCATTCGACAGGCAGCTTTCTCTGTCGAAGCTTGTTTGGGAACAAACACTGTCGCCGCGGATTGGCTGCCGCTGCGAGTATACCCCCAACAGAGACACGTCGTAAGGCCGGCGGCAAAGCTCGCGGGAGCAGAAATAGAGACAGACGGTGATACTGAAGATCCTCATCAGCACTTTCCCCATTACAACTGGGGACTTGCCATCACTTACAAGGATAGAACTGAAATGATAACGGCAGCTCTATGAAGCGCACAGCTGACACCGGTTTTCCAGAAACCACCGTTCATACTGTCCGGAAGACATGAGATCTGCTGCGAAATGACCACCAAGCCTGCCACACTCGCTGCTACCCAGACGATTATTGTCAGCCGCAGCAGATACGTGCACACGCCATGCAAGAATTTCTTTTGCCGCCGGAACCCTTGGACTCTGTTGTATTGCCACGCAAGTAGACTATGCAAAACCACAAGTGGAACGGTGAAGAGAGACTGCGCACTCCACAATCAGAATCGGTTCATAGGTATGACAGGTAGGGCGAGAGAGATCTTACCGCGATGAGAATCAGAACCAAGCTCGGCAGCATCTTGGAATCGACTTGTCGATTGACGAACAAAAATATCACAAGCACCCATTCGATGAGCGACTCCAGCAACAAGACATATAGCGAGACAAATATGACGACCTTGGTCCATGACCCTCGCCTTTGAGGCGTTGTACGCTGATCGGCCATGATGAAATGTGGGACAGCCGCTGGAGACGCTGTATCACAGGCTCAGTATAAAAGAGCATCCACACAGTGGAACAGACTGTTAATCTATTATCTACGCGCACAAAGTGGAGGGAAGAAAGGCCACGGCGGCGGTCGAAGCCGTTGATTGCAGAAGTCTTAATGTCGGGTGATCAGGATAGCTTATAGACATATTGCATAGAGAAGTGTCAAATAGCAAGGTAAAAGGACGAACTGAAGAGTAATAAAAGAAGAGCTGTAATTGATCTCTTGCAGGCGCGTCAAACACGATGACAAAAAGGATCGGAATGTAGAGGGGAGACATAGAGTGCAATCTGCAGACAGCGTCGACCGCGTGTCCCCAAGCTCCTGAATAACAGCTAAGCTGGAAGGAATTGAAGGAATTAAGGGCTCCAGAATGGAAGATTGTACTTGTGGAATGTTAGGCTGAAGGACAGTTGACAGCTCACCAACAGTAATTGATGGTGTTAGGGGTGTGTTGAGGAGTCGAAGATCATTTCAATGACTAGGTCATCGCTCCTCTATCACTTGAAGGAGTTGACCCTTTCAATAGAATTCTGAAAAACCTGTGTATGTGCATTAGTATGCAGGAGTCTCAAGCGCCTGGACTCGTGCTTTGAGCCACTGTCGAGGGCAAGTCCTCGATTCTCATCCACTGAGACACAATCATTTTCAAGATCACAGAGTACAAAGGACGAGAACAGCGAGACAGTGCATTGATGGATGAGACAAGGCATTTCTGAATGTAGGAGTGACCACAGGGATACAGGATGGGCTTGTTGAAGAGGAAAAAGGGATGTCCAGTTGGTGCATGTGGTCAACGAAGGGATGCACGTGACCGTCGTGAAGAGGATACATTAGTATTCAGTTCCGAAAGAATTGAAGGGGTCTATCCCCTGTAAGAATCAATCATGAACTGTCTCTTGAGATGGAGTTGTCCTTTTTTTCGCCTGGGTCAAGGGTTGAAGCTATAACGTTATGATGCAATCAATGCCTGGCTCAGCTATGCCGCCACCTTATGCTCTCACACCAGAACCGAAGATGATCAAGTGACTCTGCTGATAAATTGGTCTAGTCTATCGGTATATATATCGGAATAGATTGCTAATACATAGCCGTTCATTCTTTTGAAGAGTCACTCGTTCATATAAGGGATGCTCCGTTTTTCGGTACTTTTGACTCTGTCTCCAAATCAGATGGTATCGCGCTGACCTCGACGTCTTGCCGTCCATTTCGAGGTTCGGCAGACTTTCGGCCTCGCAGTCGGTTCAGCAGAGGGTCGACCACAGGCAAATGTCCATGGCGTTCCTTGTGACGCATAGCCACAAACCAGACGATCACAGTAATCCAGTAGAGGTTATATGAAAGGACGGAGCCATAGGTTGCCGAGTTCGTCCAGCCAAGGATGGCATTGAAGATACCCCATCCTCCGCCACCGTTAACGAGAGGACTACAGCAGTTCACATGCCAGACGCTTTGTCGGATGTCATACGATCCCGGACCGGCACCTGTCTCGGCAGCATCACCACCAATTACGTGGTTCCAAGTATTATTCTCCAGATACCAGACGCCTCGGGAGAAGAGGCCGGCAGCAACCAGGTAGAGGAAGCAAGTCGAGATGATCAGGAAGATCTGGAGGGAGGCTTGGTTTCCTCCTCTGCAGACCATCAGTATTTGAAAACACAGCTGATTCAGGGTGTTCAACATACCGATAAAGTAGGTATCCAATGGCCACTCCCGCGAGAAGACCGGTAAAAACAGGTAGAGGGAAGGCAGTTGCAGGAAAACTGAGACTGACGCCTCCAATGAACACCACCGCTTCGAGACCTTCACGGAGGACGGTGATGAAGGGGAGGAGAAACATGGCGTATTTCTCCGCCCATAGTTTGAGGTTGTTTTTGAATGTGCCACGAGTCAACGGCTTTGCCTCCAGGGCCTGAGCTAGCTTGACGCGCCACTTCTCCTGCAACTTGGTGACACGAAGCAGTGCAGCACCCATAATGGTGATGATGACACTGGCTATCAGGGAGAAGATGCCCTCCCACAGGTCCTCCGTACCAGCGAAGTGATCCTTGCCATATCCGTAGAAAGCTCCAATCATGCCAGCTCCAACACAGACACTGATGAACAACCCAATGGCAACACCCCACCACACCTAGAAGAACGGAAACCACACGATCAGCCTGAAATTTGGAGAAGAGAGGGGAATATGAATAAATTGGCCTACCTGTCTGATCAGCCTCTTACGTGTGATAGCATCTTGCTCTCGTCCCAAGGTCTGCTTGATGAATGAGAGCAACACAGAGACAATGATGCTGGTCTCGACACATTCTCGAAAACAGATGAAAAAGACTGAGGGCAGGCGAAGAAATGTTAGTCAACCCTTCTAAGAAGCAATTCAAGTCTAGTCAGAAACCCATACTTGGAACAGCAAATACGTCTTTCGCCATCTTGTGAGTTGAGAGGGAGACGACAAAAGATTCGAAAACCGAGACTTGACCATGAGAAGGGGGTTGGGGGTCGGGAGTCGGGGGAGTTGTGGATAATATCACAATCTAGTGACTGATCGATAAAGATTGAAAGATTGATTGATATGATAAATTATCTAAGCAATACCCAAGAATATTGCTTGATTGATTGATAAAAAAAAATGCACACAGTCACGAGGGAGAAACCCCTCGATTATCTGATTGATAAAATGGCGCAAGAACGGGAACCGCGGTAACAAACAGGAACAGAAGGGTTCGACGCGAAAACAGAGAAACTCAGAATAACGAAGAGGTCTGCTGGTTGGATCGGTTCTACTTGCAGCGAGAACTGTCCTCGATGTGGCGCTCAACCGGCCGAACTTTACGAGCGAATTCGTGGACCTAAAACCCATGGACAGATGGATCATCGGCCCATCGCACACAATTGGGATCGTACGGTCCAATTTTGGCATTCTCTACGGAGTACTCCGTAGCCGTTGTTTCTATTTCGATAATGTAATCTCAGTACAGCAGATTTTCTGGCCGATTCTGATGCAGAAGAGAAAATATCTTCACTGCCCACACACAGAAGAAGCAACAAGTAATGCCCAAGCACTGAAGACAAGAAAGACACGGCATGATAAGCTCACACTAGAGAGGGTGGATCTTGTGGGCAGCAACAAAAGGACAAATTAGCAGTCGATCCATCATTGGACCCTCTGGGAAATGCCAAGTACCAAGAGCGAAGCAACAGGCTGGAATCGGAGGAGGATGAACCCTGGCATGATGGGGGATGGTTGACTACGACCACGAAGAGAATTCAGGCCAAGCAGGGACACAAACGTCGGTTGTAGCCAGGGAATATCATCATCATTGTCGTCGTCGTAACCCTAATCAATATCAATCAATCTTATCATTATGAAAATGTCTCATGTTGTAGCTGTAGCACTGCTAATGTAGGTAGCTCGTTCATCTCCCCCACATTAGCGAGCCATGCGTCGGACCACAGGATCAATTATCAGACGACGGAAGCCGTTTGAAATTGCATAAGACCAAAGTAGATAGAGTAGATAGACAGTATTATTATTATTATAATTTCTGATGAATACTTTTAGCGACTTGGTGATAATAAAATTGACTTTTGGCACGATCCCGCGGGAGAACTAAAAAAAAAAAAAAGTAAAAAGTAAAAAAAAAAGGCTCTTATCAATCAGTTGCCATTCCAGCCATCTCCCCATTTTCCTTCTATTGGAAGTTGGGATTCTCTTCCACCTCGGTCCAGTTCTCGACATCCTCACAATTCGTCCATCATCTTTGGACGTGCTATGGCAGTTGGCTTCCTTTTGTTGACGACGTTTGTCGTTAACATCTTGACAACCTCTGCTGCTACCCTCAACTACGATTGGAATATCACATGGGTCACCGCTAATCCCGATGGTCAATTCGAGCGTCCTGTGATTGGGATCAACGGTCAATGGCCTCCTCCAGTGCTCAATTTCACCATAGGTGACCGCATCATTGCCAAGGTGCATAATGCGCTGGGAAATGAGACCACCAGTGTCCACTGGCATGGGCTTTTCCAGAATGGGACTAACCATATGGACGGTCCTCCATCGGTCACTCAGTGCGATATCGCTCCTGGTTCTACCTTTGTCTACAATTTCACCGTCAGTAAACTATGCGGCAGAAGCTCCTGAGTTCATGTCAGTCTAACGATCTGCACAGGTTGAGCAACCTGGCACTTATTGGTACCATTCACACACAAAAGGCCAATACCCTGATGGGCTCCGACAAGCCTTGGTGGTGACCGACCCCAAGAATCCGTATATCGGGCAGTATGATGAGGAGCGAGTCATTAGCTTGTCCGACTGGTATCATGACCAAATGCCAACGCTCTTGAAGTCATTCATCAGCGTCACCAATCCCACCGGCGCGGAGCCTGTGCCCAAAGCGGCTCTGATGAACGACACTCAGAACCTCACAGTGGCAGTCGAGCCAGGCAAGACATACCTCTTTCACTTGGTCAATGTGGGTGCATTTGCCAGTCAGTATTTTTGGGTCGAGGGACACACGATGAAGATTGTCGAGGTGGATGGTGTCTGGACCAATGCGTCGGAGGCCAGCATGATCTACATCGCCAGCGCACAGCGCTACAGTGTGTTGGTAACCATGAAGAACGAGACGAGCCAGAATTACGCCATGGTGGGCAGTATGGATACGGTATTTTGCTTCGATTCTCCAAGATGATGTGATGCCCACAGCTGACGAAATCCTATAGGATCTCTTCGATACACTTCCCGAGTCATTGAATTATAACGTGACGGGATGGCTGATGTATAATGACAAGGCTGACAAGCCAACTCCAGCTCTAATCTCCGCATTTGAGCCTTATGATGACTTCAACCTGGTGCCAGTGGATGGCATGGCGCTGCACAAGGAGGCGGATTACACCGTAACTCTGGACGTGACGATGGATAATCTGGGAGACGGGGCCAATTAGTAAGAGCAACAACCCAGACGGTCTGATAGTCAGGATCTGAGGAACTAGGGCTGACTTTGGAATAGTGCTTTTTTCAATGGCATCACCTATGTCATGCCCAAAGTTCCGACTTTGTATTCGGTACTGACCACCGGCTCAGCGGCAACAGACCCTGCTGTCTACGGGTACAACACTCACCCGTTTGTCCTCAAAAAGGGAGATATCGTCGACATTATCCTCAACAACGACGATGCCGGAAAGCATCCTTTCCACTTGCACGGACATACTTTCCAGGTGATTGCACGCAGCGAAGAGAACGCAGGACACTATGATCCCAGCAACCATACTGCATTCCCATCCGTCCCAATGAGGAGAGACACTGTTATAGTCCGCCCGCAGGGCAACTTTGTCCTCCGATTCCAGGCCGATAATCCGGGTATGTATCTAACAGCCTGCTCGTCGCAACGAAGCTAATTATTGACCACACTAGGCGTATGGCTCTTTCACTGCCACATCGAATGGCACATGGATTCAGGGCTAGCCGCGACCTTTATCGAAGCGCCTCTGGACTTGCAGAAGACACTCAAAATCCCCGAAGACCACTACCAGGTCTGCGAGGCTAGCGGTACACTCACCGCGGGAAATGCGGCCGGAAACACCAAGGATTTGTTTGATCTGACGGGGCAGAATGTATCTCCCGCACCGCTCCCGGCGGGCTTCACGGCCAAGGGCATCGTTGCCCTGGTGTTTAGCTGCATTGCGGCTATCCTGGGATTATTGTCGATAGCTTGGTATGACCTTTTGACCGAATTTAGGCGTATGCACTTGTTGACTGACCGGAAACAGGTACGGCATGGCGCCGATTACTGCGCCTCAGACTTGCTCGACGCCGAGTAATGGTTCGGACGAGAATTGAGGGCCGTCTACATTGCAGGAATTGCATTATCCGGTTCTAGGTCTAGCCGGCGTGAGGTACAGAGACGTTTTAGACCCCGCATACAGTTGTGGCAGGTCTCTAATGCTTGACACTGTGCTATACAGTAGATTGCTACTGGAGCCGGCACACGCTTCTTGAATACCACTATGTATATATCCATAATGATACCTTGAATTTAAAAGGAATCCGGCTTGCCGTTCCAATACCGCACCGCAGCTCAATCACAGCACAGCAATACACTCAATCTCCACATCTGTATTCAGCGGCAACGTCTTGACAGCGACACACCTAAGGTACAGCGCATCAGTCTAGATCCCAGAACACATTAATATCATATCACGGATAGAACATACGTGCGGCACGGCTTCACATCCCCCCAGTACTGCATATACACCGAGTTCATATCGGCAAAGTTATCCATGTCCGACAGAAACACGTTAACCTTGACAACCTTGTCGATGGTGGTGCCAGCGGCCTCGAGAACATGCGTGAGGTTCTTGATGCATTGATGCTGCAAGCCTGCTGTCAGTCATCCTTTTCTTCTTCGTTCGTCACTCAACGAGAGATAAAGCTATATAAAGTACCGTGTGAGCCTTGACATCCCCGTCGACCAATTTCCCTGTTTGCGGATCCATCGCGACCGCTCCAGAGCAGTAGACGACTCCATTGGCGATGATGGCCTGCGAGTAGATGCCCGGGAGAGGCTTGGGGGCTTTTTCGGTGAGGACGGGGGTTTTGGTTGCCATATTGATGCTGACTGTCTTTCTCGTCTATGGAAAGGGGAACTTTGTTGTGCGGGGTACCATCCCCTCATATATATAAATACCTCTGTGAGGGTATCACTCATTATGGTAAATCGGGCATACATGCGCATCTACAATGCCTGGATGCATGAATGATGAATACTTCGTATCTATTGTCGATCTACTCCCCCCACGCGCGGAAACAAGGCCGTGTGCCAATCGCAGGCGGGAAAGTTGCATTGAACCCCTCACGACACGACAGCCCGTTGTAACTCGGCCTTAAATTTGACTCGGTAGACATGCACATACTGCTACCTTGCATTGTCAGGCAATGGGGTTGTCCTTTAATTATCATACCGTGTGTCATACAGTGGATATCTCACAGGCTTACAGCGTATGTGGTGATCGCCACGATCGATCATTTCCTTGATATCAACCGCAGAGGATCAGATCGTCCTGAAAGTAGATAGATACTTTGTACACCGTTGCAACCCCCACGACCCTTGATTCAAGACAAGATCTTACTCCGCAGGGACGGAATGTAACCGGCCTGAGGGGAAGCTTCCGAACACCAAAGTAAAATGTATCTTCTGGTCCAATGACTCACTATTCAATTCCTCGCTGCTCAAATCCATATCACCCATAAACTGCTCTATAATTCCTGTGAGTGCCAGACCAAAATGTCCGTCTCGACCGACATCTCGCAACCGCCATATCCCTTGCATGACTCCGTCAAGGACAAGCTCGACCCAGAATATGTCGACTTCTACAACAAATATGTGATCAACCTCCAACAAGTCCATCTTCAACCGGTGGCTGCCTCGAGAACAAGCGGTGTTCTGATCCCCGGCGGTGGTCCTCTGCTCGAAGTTGGAAAGACAGAGGATATCACCATCAATCGCAGAGCGTCCGAGGGGCCCGATATTCTGCTCCGCAGCTTCATACCGCCAGGGGAGAAGCCTGCAAATGGCTGGCCGGCGATGCTGTACTTTCACGGCGGAGGATGGGTGCTAGGAAATATCGACACCGAGAATCCGGTATGTACTAACCTCTGCGTTCGAGGGAACTGCGTGGTGGTCACAGTGGATTATAGGTCAGTCTTCGCCGTCGACACTCTGTCGACGTTCAGTCGCTGACGTTATAGATTGGCTCCTGAAAACCCGTGGCCGGCTGCTGTCCACGATTGCTGGGAAGCTCTCCTCTGGCTCATATCCGACGGTGCCTCGGTTCTACCCATCAACACATCCAAGTTGGCCACAGGAGGCTCGTCAGCTGGCGGCAATCTGGCTTCCATCATCACACATAAAGCCCTCACCCTCTCGCCACCGGTACGCTTTCGCGCTCAGCTGCTCTCCGTTCCTGTCATGGACAACACAGCGACCGTAGACAACAACGAGTCCTATCGTCTGTATGAGCACACCCCGGCTCTCCCTGCAGCCAAGATGATCTGGTATCGCAACCATTACCTCCCTAACATAGAAGATCGCGCCAATCCCGAAGCCAGCCCTCTCTTTTATGATGATGACTGGTCGCAACTGCCGCCGGCCTTAATCATGGTGGGAGAACTGGACGTCCTGCGCACAGAGGGGGAGCAGTATGCGGCGAAGCTGAGGGAGGCGGGCGTGGAGGTGGATCTGCAGGTGATGAAGGGAATGCCGCATCCGTTTCTCGCCATGGATGCGGTTCTCAAGGAGGGCAGGCGATCTATCACCTTGATGTGCGATATGTTAAAGAGGGTTTTTTGGGAGTCATGAATCTTTGTCAACCTCGACTATGATATCATATTCATGAGCAGAGTGCTAGAAACCAGTGCCCCAATTGGCAAGATGCTGCGTTAGTTGATCCCACTAGGGGAGAAAAGATCAGTAGACGAGCTTCATGCTACCTAGATGACATTGCCAAGAGGCTGCTGGTTAGACATAAGAGCGGACAAGTTATGTTTCGCAAGACTTAATGCGGTAATCATTCAACATGTGAGTGATATAACGGGGCGTACGGGTAAATCGGTGTCATGCCACAGAGGCAATGCAACGCTCTGCGCGATGACGAGATCAGGACAGACGCTGGACCATCCAAGATACTCATTAAGGAGACATGCCTCCCCATACCAGGGCCTGTATGGGAAGTTGCTCATGAGCGAGATGATTCTGAACTCATACAATGGACTTGGTATCGGTCAGTCCCTGGGCTCCATGACGGCTAAGCGAGCTCCGGAGCGTTGACCCCTAAATTAACAAACCCTGCAACGATCATGGATGCATCCTCGGCCTGGTTCCGTCGCTTGTTTTGTCTCATGCAATCGAGCGTCAGTTATACCGCAACTCCAAGCACTGTCTGAGAAGGGAAATGATCAGAGCAGAGGACGATGTCGGAGAAATGCCTCAACTCGCTCCAGAAAAAGGATCTATGGAAGAACCATTCTGGAAGTAGAATAGCTTCAAGATCGAATGGGACCACGAGCACCCTTTTGCCCCAGTACCTAAGAAGACAGGTCCTGCTGAGAGAGGATAATTCATGACCATTAGTGTCGATGAATATCAAAGAATATCAACGTGACATTAAACGTTATTCTGGCCAAGATATCTTGACAGAGCCTCTTGAACTGTCTCTTCACTATACGATCTGTTCAGGCGAGCGCTCCTGGGACTTCCTTGCTGCACTCATGCCCAGTTCCTGACTTGTACTTCGTACTTGCGGCGTAATCCGTTGAGTACCTGAGCTAGATCGTTAGCGCGAGCCTTAGCATGAATGGTTGATAAATAACTTGTAAGCACAGAGGACATACTCCATGTGCTTGTGATTCGATGCGATCTATCCACCCAAAGGCCTGAGCCCCGAACCGGTCCAGATTGGTGGAGATTTCTCAATTACCCTGGGTCAGTGGCGAGAGACTAAGAGCAGCCTTTGTGTGGATGTAACTCTGCGAATTAGCCTAAGAAGCAGCCTCATAGTAAATTTTATTAGTTAATAACTTCCACTGGCTTGTGATTGTCAATTTAGTGCCTTGAATTTTTCTCAAAGTCCAGCAATAATAATATTGAAGTTGAATATAACCGAAGCCTGGTATTGATTGACTGATTGCCTAGTCAATGATGATCTGATCAACAGGAACGACAAATCCTTCGGATGATCCGGCACGTTCTCCGGCACTAGGCAGTTAGGTATTTGTGTCTCATTTGCACTAAACACAAGTCATGATCAAAAATCTCGGATATTGCCTTTTTAACATTTTTTTTTTTTTTTTTTTGGCCATAAAAGTTGTTGTGACTTTGCTCGAAAGAGGAAAGTGTTGTCCATCGTGGTCCTCGAGGGGAAAACAATCCCAAGCCCTGAATCAGGCCAGCGCTAAATCCTCGCAATATGGTTGGTGTTCCTGAAAGGCCTGGAGCCTGCCAGCGAGGCAACAGCCCCTCGCTAGGATGGATAAGGAAGGCACGACCATGCAACTCGACTTTGAGGCTATCGGAGTTGGGGCTAGACTTAGGCTAGTTCCAGCAACACCCATGGAACCAAGCAACACAAGGCTCCAAGGCCCCAAGTCTCCAAGGCATCTCGGACCCTTTCATTCGCTCTTCTGCTTCATCGCTTACGGAGGAAATACAGACTAACTAGCAGCCACCCTGGCTGTCAGCAACTTGGGATACCACAACATCGCTTAGTCCCCTTTTACGCCCCTCGCCATGTGGTGTGTAAAAGAAAAGAAAGGGGAAGAAAAGACACAGGTCTTATTCGACTGATTCATGATCGAAGACCCATCCTTTGTGTCGATGGACGGCTCTCTTCATGTATCGCTTGGATTGGATTCATCATCATGGCTGGATTCTCCGGCCTCATCAGGGACTATCCAGACACTAAGGAGCCCTTTCTTGATTTCATCTCCTTGAACCTGGTGGTAAAATTCATTTCATCCCAAGGTCCCAACTACAAACTAATGCATGTCCCGTCACTAATGCGGAACTAGGGACTTTACCATTGATCACTCATGAGTCGTGATAGTGGAGGAATAATGGACCTTGCTCCATGCGGCTCTTTTGTCGACTGTTTCCACTTTCCAAGTCGAATCAGCACTCTCATCGCTGCCACCGACTCAACGGTAATATCGGCCGGGTTTATCTCGCAATTTCCGCTGCCACTCGGCTGTCCAATCTGGTGATGCTTTCGAGTCCGTAGCGCCTTGAGACCCCGGCAGATTGCCTGCTACTAGTCGACTCTGACCTCCACCTCTCTCCCATTTGCTCCGACCTGAGAGAAACGAGTCCGTTTGTCCAGTAGGCTGTGCCTGTTGGAACTCAATCTGGCAAGGTGCTGAATAGTGTTCATATTCCTCACTGCGACCTTCTTGCTATCATCCCTGTAATTCCCCATTCGAGACCGTAACGGTGCCTGGGGGAAGTCTGCGTACTATTTTAGGCCAACAATAATGGGATATGGCTGCAAAGACGGCCTTCTGTAATCTCCGAGCTAGCAAGATGGTTGGTCATAACATCCCCATACGTAGTCATATATAGGTCTCCGTCATGTCCACCCCTCTCATTGAAGATATCTCTCTCCTTCTCTTTGGTCTGGCCTTCCCACTTCGCAAGTCTTCCGTCCGTTGAGAGACCGTTCGACTTGCCTGCAGACATTTGTCTGCGTCCTTTCTTTGACCCTCACCGTCTACACTCCTTTCCTGTGCGGTAGTTCGCTGGGATTTTATTCCCGCTGTCATTCTTTTTTTCGCCAACATGGTGTCCAGCAAGTTTTCTCTCGCCGCCACGGCTGTTGCAGCCCTGGCTCCCCTGGCGTCTGCTTTCGATGCCTCCTCGAGATCCAACCTTGCCATCTACTATGTACGTTTTGACCGTAGCATTCGCCTTGGCTTCCAGTTTCTGCATGCTGATCATTGTCTTGTAGGGTCAAGGTCCTGACCAGCTCCGCCTGAGCCACTTCTGTAAAGAGACCTCCTTGGACATCATCAATATTGGATTCATCAACTATTTCCCCGATATGAGCCCTGGACACTGGCCGGGCTCCAATTTTGGCAACCAGTGCGATGGTTCCTACTACGCTACTGATGATGGCGTGGTAACCAAGTTGCTGTCCGGCTGTCATCAAATCATGGAGGATATTCCCATCTGCCAGGCGGCTGGTAAGAAGGTCCTGCTGTCTATCGGTGGTGCCTATCCCGCCGACCAGAGCATCCTCTCTGAGGACACTGCCGTCGCGTTCGCCACTTTCCTGTGGGGAGCCTTTGGTCCAGTCGCTGAGGGCTGGGAGGGTCCTCGTCCCTTCGGGAATGTCGTTGTTGATGGCTTTGACTTTGACATTGAGCACAACGGCGGTTTTGGTATGTTTTCTGGACTCTCTAAAGGCCACATGAACCTCTTTCAGTTGTGACCGTGTCGCTGACGGAATATTCACCAGGCTATGCTACCATGGTCAACACCTTCCGTCAGTACTTCAACCAGGTGCCGGAGCGCAAATTCTATCTCTCGGCTGCTCCTCAGTGTATCATCCCCGATGCCCAGCTCAGTGATGCAATCTTGAACGCCGCCTTCGACTTCATCTGGATTCAATACTACAACACCGCTGCATGCTCGGCTAAGAGCTTCATTGACACCACTCTCGGAAAGTTCAACTTCGATGCCTGGGTGACCACCCTCAAGGCGTCTGCCAGCAAGAACGCCAAGCTCTATGTTGGTCTGCCGGCCAGTGAGACTGCAGCCAACCAGGGTTACTACCTTACTCCCGATGAGGTGGAGTCCCTGGTTTCCACCTACATGGACCGATACCCCGACACCTTTGGAGGTATCATGCTTTGGGAGGCTACCGCATCCGAGAACAACAAGATCGATGGCGCCCCCTATGCCGACCACGTGAAGGATATCCTTTTGGACTGTGACCCGAGCCCTCCCGTAACCTCTTCCAGCGCTATCCCATCGAGCACTCCGGTGACCTCGGCCACCCCTTCGCCATCAAGCAGTGCCGTGGCTTCTAGCACCCCTGCCGTCTCTGAGACCCCGTCGCCGTCTAGCAGTGCCGTTCCTTCCAGCACCCCGACTCCTTCTACGAGCCCTTCCCCCTCCAGTTCCGTCGTGCCTTCGAGCAGCCCTGCCGTCTCTGAGACCCCGTCGCCGTCTAGCACTCCCGTTTCGTCCAGCACCCCGGTCATTCCTGGAACATCTGCTTCGAGCAGCCCTGTCTCCTCAAGCAGCGCCGTTGCCTCGAGCACTCCCGTTTCGTCCAGCATTCCGGTCATTCCTGGAACCTCTGCTTCGAGCAGCCCTGTCTCCTCAAGCAGCGCCGTTGCCTCGAGCACCCCTGTCTCGTCCAGCACCCCGGTCATTCCCGGTACTTCAGTCTCTAGCAGCGCCGTCTCCTCAAGCACCGCGGTTGCTTCCAGCAGCTCTGTGTCTTCGAGCACTCCCGTCATTCCTGGAACCTCTGCTTCGAGCAGCCCAGTCTCAAGCAGCGCAGTTGCCTCAAGTACTCCTGCTTCGTCCAGCACCCCGGTCATTCCCGGCGGTTCGTCCTCTTCTAGCGAGGCAGTCGCATCATCGACTCCTCTGATTACCTTGACACTGACAGTTTCGCCTACGCCCGCGCCCAGCTCATCCGGCACGAGCTCGGGTGCTGTTGGCCAGTCAGGCTCCAGCTCTACCGGTTTGTCCAGCTCTACCCAGACTGACGTCGGCACTTCCCCATCGCAAACCGCCGGTCCATCGACAACCGCCACTGCCACCACGTCCTCGTCTTCCTCTTCCACCGACAAGAGCTCTACTACTGTCGGCAGTGGCAACGGCAACGGCAACGGCAGCGGTAATGGCAGCGGATCGACAACCACTACCGCAGCGACCGACTCCATCACAGCTGCGCCTACCGCCACCTCTTCAGCCGCCGCTACCGGCGCCAGCTCGGAGCCTGTGACCATTACCACTGTTATCGTGACTTCCTACATCGATATCTGCCCTACTGGCTTCACTACTGTGACCACTACGTACACAACCACATACTGCCCGGGTACTAACACTGCGACCGCCACGGCCACCGTTACAAACCCTCCATCTGGACCTGGTGGAGCCGGATCGCAAACCACAGCGCCCACCGTTCCCGAAGGCTGGACCACTACTGTGACCGTCTGCACTCAGTGCGCTGCCAAGCCAACCACCGTGACGTTGACACTGCCTGTGACTGAAACTGGGTCGAAGTCGACCGGCGTTGTGCCCGCACCCCCTGCCGCTACTAGCGAGGGATCGAACCCTACCCAGCCATCGGGTGCTTCCCCCACCGGTGGTGCCGGGGGCTCTTCTGAAGGAGAGGTTCCTCCTCCAGCAGTGACTCAGGTCAGCACGAGCACCGACATCGTGACTGTGGTTCGTCCCACTTCTAGCCGCCGTGTGATCCTCGGTACTGGCACTGTCCGCCCTTCGTCGACGCTGGCCGTGAAGCCATCGGCCAAGCCTTCGGGTCAAAGCTCCGGCAGTGGCTCCCACGTGCCCATTCCTCCCAGCTACACTCAAGAAGCTGTGTCGCCCTTGTCCACTGGTGCCGCCTCGCGCATGACTGGACTGGGCCACGGCTTGGCCCTCATGGTTCTCGCCCTGTCGGCGTTCCTCGTGTTGTAGAGCGTCAAACCTTGTGAGCTGTCATGTGGGCAGATAATGTATAATGAAGGACTGCTATTCTAGCTGACATTGTTTTTTTTTATATTTTATTTCGATGTGTTTACATTACAATTCGACCCGGTCCAGTCTGCGCTGGACCTTAATTAAGCAGTCCTATACCACTTTGACCCTCGACGCATCGCGTCCAATTTCTTTGTCATTCTCGATCCATGCATGAAGCGTTGGCATATTGTATAGAGCATGAGACTTGCATTTTGACGTCACAACAAACTTCTCCAATAGCATAAGACATTCTCTATCTTTCCAATATTTGCACATTGTAACGGATCAACCATCCATAGACCTAATTGAGCTACTAGAGCGATAACTGGCAGCACCATGAAATGATGATGCCTAAACTTAGTCGTTTTGAGCCGAGCGGGGGGAGATAAATTACCAATTACGTACAGTAGAGAACAAGCTTTCAGGGCCAAGACGGGTCGATCCGACTGACCCAACCGTCATCCGCGTATTGATTTCAATCTTCATTCAGTCTAGCTTTCTAAGATTAATGGTGTCCTTTTCTATTGAACGTAGATGATTGATTGATTATATTACTAAGGAATAAGAGCGTCAGGACCGAGCTCTCATCGTAAGATACTGTAGATACTCCGTAAGGTACGAAGAGAGAAACATCCGTGCTGAGTTGCGCCACAAATACACCTGCGCTAAAACAGCTCAGGGGGCTGATGTGGCTGAACGTTGAAGTGGACCTATCACAGACTGCGCAGTAGGACTGGAGGCCCAGCAATGAGGGGCGTGTCGTGGCTGTTTGGCTGTGAGCGCAGATAGTGAGCGCGATTTTTCTCTCTAGGTCGATATCACTCACTTCCCTATGGATCCGCATCCTGGAGGAAACTAACATAGATAGTCCCTTATTTTAGTAACCCCCCAGGCGATCGGAGTAAACAAATGGAAGGTATAAATATCGAGGATGGACCCTCCTTAGCTGGCGTGATGGAGTCCAGTCTTCTTTTCCCATCTCTCAGGTCCCCTTCTCTTAAACTATTGACTACGTATTTCATACCTGTTTCTTCTGTTGATTTAAGTCAGCATGGACGGCTTCCTCGGTAAAATGATTGAAAAAGTCGCTGAGAAAGCTACTGGTGGCAGCACCAGCAGCAACAGCGGCGGCGGCGGCTACTCCTCCTACAATCAACAGCCTAGCTACGGCGGACAGGGGCAAGGTTACAATTCCGGTCCTGCCCCTCCCCAGGACCTGCCTTACCCGTGGGTCGCCCGCTGGGATGATCGCGACCAGCGCTGGTTCTACGTCAACGAGCAGACCGGCGAGAGGTCCTGGGAGCGGCCGTACGGCGGCAGTGGCGGCCCATCCTACGGAGAGCGATCGTACGGCCAGCCTCAGCCTTCGTATGGGTATGAAGGCGCGTATGGTCAGTGGCAGGAACAGCGACCCGAACACAAGGATCATAGTATGATGTATGGTGCAGCGGCGGGGGCGGCCGGTTTAGTGGGTGGTGCGATACTGATGCATGAGGGGGAGAAAATCCGTGAGTTGTCCTTGACTGAGCCGAAAATAGACGCGTTGTTGACTCTGTACGATACAGATGAGGACTGGGATGAGGATAAGGAGAGGATCGAGCAGAATGTGGAGGACTTCCCTGAGGATGCTGCACGGTGGACCGGCGAAAAGGTTTGTACAAGCTCTTCTGCCGTGCTTGCGTATGGCCTGCTGTACATATGCTGACATAAATGGTATTAGGTTGGTGAAGTGGAGGCGATTCCAGAGAATATTGAACAGCGCTGGGATCGCACCGAGGACCGCATCGAGAATAAGTGGGACAACGCAGTCGACGACGTCGAGGACTTTCCTGAGAATGCGGCAGAATGGACTGGACGAAGAGTCGGCGAGGTGGAACAGTTTGGCGACAATATAGACAATGCCTATGATGAGGGAAGAGCTGAAGGTCGGGATGATTGGTAGACGCCTTCATAAGGGGTCATACCGCATTTTGATAAGGTGATTTATGCATAATTTGCATAGCAGTATTGCACTCATGTACCTGTCAATCAATGCAATGTTTGTAGCTGCATATCCGTATATGCTGTGAAGCTTCACTTGCGGCACTGTTGGTTTCCCCGCACGTGCCCGGGCCTCGGCTGCGGAGAAACGGTTGTACGGTTGTTCAATCATCAGCCTTGGCTATCAGACCATCGTGCACATCACGCTGCCGGCCAGCGGTGTGGCCTCGACTGTTATTTAATATCGAGTTTTGTCGGAATTGGGACGTCTAGTGACAAATCATCCACACTCAGAGACTGACCCGGACTGCCATGTCCAACTCATCATCCCTTCCACTCGCAGGAGTTCGTGTCGTCGAGCTGGCCGGCCTGGCTCCAGGTTGGTACCATACCTGCATTCGAACAATTTGTCTATGTCTAACCTTATAGGCCCGTTCGCTGGACTTCTACTCGCAGACTATGGCGCGTCAGTGCTGCGCGTTGATCGGCCGAATTCCGTCTCCACAGACCAGTTGACTCGCCGGAAAACGTCCATCACGTTGGACCTGCGGGACAAAGCTTCGCACCGCCTCCTTTTCTCTGTACTGTCAAAGGCCGATGTCCTGATTGATCCCTACCGTCCGGGCGTGCTGGAACGTCTGGGCCTCTCGCCGTCCGACGTACTCCTGAAACACAACCCGCGCCTGATTGTGGCGCGCATGACGGGCTTCCGTCGGGACGGCAAATACAAAGATATGGCGGGCCATGACATCAATTACATCGCGGTGTCTGGTGTGCTGTCTATGCTTGGCCGGAAGGGAGAACCCCCCTATGCACCGGGCAACATCCTGGGCGATTTCGCCGGCGGAGGCGCCATGTGCTTCCTCGGGATCCTGCTGGCACTATTGGCGCGCGCACACACAGGACGAGGTCAGGTGGTGGAAGCCAACATGGTAGACGGGTCCGCGTACCTGGCGACGATGCCGCGACTGAATCGGCAGACGCCGCTGTGGAACCTACCCCGCGGCGAGAATATGCTAGACGGCGGCAGTCCCTTCTACGGCACCTACGAGTGCAAAGACCGGGGCAAGTATTTTGCGGTCGGAGCGTTGGAGCCGCAGTTCTACGCGGCGCTGATCAAGGGGCTGGGATTTGAAACAGGGGAGCTCCCCGCACGGGAGGACAGGGCGAATTGGCCCGCCCTGCGAGCCGCGTTTGAGCAGCGATTCAAGGAGAAGACGCGGGCCGAATGGGAGGCCATCTTTGACGGCACAGATGCTTGCGCAACGCCCGTGCTGGAGCAGGCGGAATTGGAACAGAGTGGCTACGAGCAGAGGCCTGCGGTGCACCTGGTTGACACGCCCGGTCCTCCGATCCCGGCTGACGACGGCGGATGGACAGGAGGCGGGCTGTTACCCGGTACCGGCGGGCAGGAGACACTCAAGGCATGGATGGGATGGGAGAAGGGACGGGACTTTGAAATCCGAGGAGATGGCGCATTGGTGTGGATCGAGGGAGGCAAGTCCAAACTGTAGATAGCGTAGCTGATGTCTCAGAATGGCCTTCTAGAGCGACGAGATTATTGGTGGACGCGATCACGATGATACCCATGACCCCTCAAGGGAGAGAAGCTTTGGCCATTCAGCATGTGCGGGAATCGCAAGATGTGAGACAAGTTTAGGGCTGAGAAACGAGATCTGGAGATTCAATTGGGTTTCCCTTGGTTGATTTGGTGGTATGAGGAGACGCACAGCCACAGCCACAGTCAGGCCGCACCCGACCCTCGGTCGGTCAATCGGTCCGTCGGTCAGCATCAGCAGGGTAGCAATGGACCATTTCAATTCATACAATTATTTCGACTTCATCCTAACAGATGGGCGATGGAAATTCAAAAAATAATGATCATGCTGCGAAGATGTCTGATTTCAGGCATGTATGCACAAGTTGATTATGCAGACTGCAGCGCGTATCTCCGGTACGTAAACTAGATACACTGGTTACGGCATGAAATACGTACCTAGTACCTTACCGGGCTTACCAGCATCGGAATCCATGGCGAGCTGAAAGGAATCGAAACGGCGGAGATTGCCCCATTTGAGCAGCTCTGAGAAGTGTTACAACGGCTGAATGTAACCTGCAGGAGTTCCGGTGGGATGATTCGATGGACTTAGCGTTATCAATGTAGACTATGTACCTAATCATCGCGTCATTCGATACTTTCACCACTCTTGGGTTGAGGTGACATTGCAGCGGAGAAACACTATACAAATGCTTGATAATCTGTTGCCATTACTGTAAGTGATAGTCAGGGCAAAGTAAGGTAGGTATATGTACCGCCCTTCCTGTGCCTGACTAAAGTCATAAGGTACTCTCTCACTTCTTTCAGTAGCATTATTGGAACCTCAGGATCCAGGTATACACCAAGGATCTTTCTTCCGTGCTTCCGGTCATATCTCCAGATGGTGGAGTATTCTACGTCATGATGCCCTTTAGTTCAGACTAAATTAACGGACATTCAATGAAGAAACTGATCCGGCTTGTTACTCAGGTACCACAGACGGTAAAACTGACCAGGCATTCGTACCTTTCGAACCTTGGGGACTTAAATTTGTGGTACGACTCGAAGTGGGTATAGTATTTACCAGTATTGTACCTACCATGTCAGGACCCCACGTGCCTGAAACTGTGGCGCAGCACCGCTATACTGGGAGACACAAATCCAGAAAGCCTAAAGCAGATAACGATACCTTAGTATGTTCAGCTGGTAAAACCATAAGCCCCAAATACTCCGTACACCGTATTGATTTCATGGAAGAGAAAGTTAGTGATCTAGGTAGTTATTTCATACCCGCTGACAAAGTTAGACTAGACTGACTATTCGCGGTGCGTGCCCTATCCATGCATCATGACTGGACAAGAGAGTAACCCCACAAGGATGACTGCATCTTGACTTTTGAGACCTGAGTCTTGATGCTTCAGTGCTAACTTAGCTGCTTAATGGAAAGCAGCTACGAGCACATTGACAAGAGGCACGGACCTTTGTTTGTTTATTGTTTTGTTGGGTGCTACCTTGTCATTATTACTCTAACATGAAAGCTTTACCTCATTGGTTGTGTGGTTCCAGTGGTGGAAGACAAAGGGAATGTCCTCAAGTCATGACTTCATGGTGATGTCCCTTCCTTGCCGTTTAGTTACCAGGCCAAATTTCAATGCTTTTGATTATTAGGCTTTATTATTAAAGTGGTCATGGAGGTATGTACCTACGTAATACTTACAGTTATTCTGTGGATGAAACATGTGGCTGTGCTGATGTTTACCAATTACCATATCTTCCCTCCCTTGAACTAGATAAATCTGTGCCTGTATTTGGTAACAGTACCAGTAAGGTACCGGTCCGTACCAACCAAATAACTGGGTCTTGAAAAGCGAACACTACTTACTTTTTTTCTGTGTTGTTCGCCTTCTTTCGCTCATCTCATGGGCCGACCGATCAATACTCCATACTAGGGAATGTTTAAACAGCCATAGCTCTCCTGCTTGTCTCGTCGAGGTTGGCTGATTTCTATTACTTCTTCTTTCTCTCTACTTTTCAGCTGTCATCCTATTGCCAGCGTGTCTCTCCAAAGTGGCTTGCTGAATCTGCAGTCAGATAACCGCCCAAGACCGCCAAGGCCTCCCCCTCGTGCCTGTTCCCAAAGCGGCCTGATCGATCATTCTCCTGTCGCTACTCCTCACGGCATCAAGTGCTGCTCCCTGTAACCTCGACTGAGAACAGAAAATTGGCCGCTTCGAGCATTGGAATCTTTGCGTTTGGTTCATTTTTGAAACTCATTAATCCGCACGATTCCTTTGTTGAACCAATTCTTTTTCTTTCCTTCTATCTTTCCTTCGCTGCAGCCGCCGGATACCGCTGCATGTACCACACGACGGAATCGCCGGCCAATTCGCTGATCCATCCATCATCGCGCGACAAGACAAACTCGGGTTCCCTTACTTCCAACACGCCTCTTCTTTCCATTCTCAATCAAGGCGACTCTTTGCAGTCGTTTTCTACTCGCCAAGGCAGCTAGTGCCTGCGCTCTGTCGCCTCTACTTAACAGTAACCTTTGGAAACTTCTTTCCTCCCGCAAACTCTCAACCGCTTTCGGTCCTGCATGGCTGGCGTGCAAGCTCCACCCACCATGACCGACTATCGACTCCCCATTCACCAGGCACCGTCTCGGAAGCCCGTCCCTGGCATGCATCGTGGATACCCTTTTCAATCCTACGAGCCTCACCAGCCACAACCGCCGCACCATTATCGTTCGCAGCAACAGCAGCAGCACCACCAACAACAAGAAGTTTCTCCCCATCCCTCCGTCTCCTCGGCCAGCCGCAATCGAGCTTCTTCATCCCATGTCTCGCCGTACGGGGCGCATCAGCAACAATATGCCGGTGCCCCTTCGCCGCATTACACAATGACCAGCCACGTTAGTCACCCGTCGAGGCGCCTGTCTAGTGCAACCACCTCCACCAGCTCGACCGGAAACAACTTTAGCTCTGATATCCGCCGCAGTACATCATCCCGTTCGACCAACGCTCAAGTCGGCTACGTGGCTCTCATGCGCAGGCAGAAGGCAACTGTCTGGTGTGATCGAGCTCAGCCTGAAGATCCCCGACTTCGGGCCCAAAAGCTGGCGGATAAGAAGAGGGCCTACCTGGAAGTCCACGGCGCTGGCGCCGGACGCACCGGTACCCTGGGAAGCGGCAAGAACAAGCATGGAAACAAGGGAGTGACAGAATTTTCGGCGTCAACTCTCGTTGGAGCTACCGTTCCGGTCCGACTCAGTGCAAACGAGGTGGGCGACGGAGACGAGGATGGACACAGTGACAATGGATTTCCTCATCGCCGCACGGGCAGCGGCCGCAGTTCTCTCGGGAGCACTTACCGCTATCCTAGTGGCTACCAGCGGCCTTCCCAGGGCACCCCTGGGAGTAACAATACTCCTCCCAACGAAAAGGCTGATCTTCCAGAGGTTACAGAAAATCCTCCGGCGGAGCGCCACGAGGAGGAAAAAGCCTCACCTGCTAAGGACGATTCTGCCACTAGTCATAGCAAGACCAGTGAGCAAGAGGATAGCTTCGGATCGGTAGGTGACATGGCTGCGCCCAGTGCCGCCACCACCGCTGCTGAGAAGGCCCGGAAGGCGGACGAATTGCGGCGCAGAGGCAGTGTGGACGAACGGACGACCACGATGACGAACGTGCGACTCTTTGTCGCAAATCCCGATCTCAGTGACTGAGTGTTTTGCCCTGCGGACATTCCGCCAGGACTTTTCCGCTTGAGCAGCAATCAGAGACAGCCGGGCTCGGGTTCTGGTAGCAGGACTCATAACTCAATTTTATGCTGGGCATAAAAGATAGGGTCCCGTGTCGCTGATTTCTATCGCTCTCAACAGCACTTACTATCCATTTCCCATGCCTTTCTTTTCCTTTTCCTTTCTGCGGCCGGCTTCCATCTTTACTGCTGCATACTGTTCATGATGGGTTGCTTGAAGGCTCAAGCTGACCCTTTCTCATTTTACGTGGGTTTATTCTACCTCCACTACATTGTTCGACATCTCTGCCTACGGCGCATACGTCTTCATCTGCTCACTGTGTGTATTTTGCATTTGTTGCACCTTTGGGACGCTCTTATACCAATCTCTTGCGCCGTATCGCTAATTCTAATAATATCACTTGTACATACCCAACATTGACTTTTAATTGACGTAGACACACAGCCGCTGACCGTCGTGTTTGTCACTCGTGTACGCAGTACGGGCACAGGGTCGTTATTTACTTTTATTTATTTTTTTTCCTTGAGACGCTATGAGCCTGGTCCCGAATGTATTCCCCATTCGAATGAACTTCTTTCTAGAAATACTCGTTTCACGTTGAACAGACGTGTCTTTCCATTACTCGACACATCACTGTCCACGACTCCGTATGAGATCTATGCCAAAGTGCATCCCTGCCTCAGGCAACCAAGAGATCACGCTTCTCTCGTTCAACGCAAGAAGGAAGAAGGAGTGCTTCTTTGACTCCATCCGACTTCCAATTCCGTCTATACGCTGCCCGGTATCTCAAAGCATCAATTCTCGACGCCTTACGTCCACGCCAGAGCTCAGACACGGGAGAGAGCACGTTTGAAACGCTCAAAGCACTCGAAACGCATCCCTTGCACTCCGCAGTACATCGCATGCAACAGTGAGATACCGCCGGGACGCAGACGCAACGCAGGCTGCTCGTGGATGCCGCGGATGAAATTGAGCGACTAATGAAGTAGAATAAGTGGGATTTGGCGGCGCAGGTACTCTTACTGGAGGAGCAAATGGGCAGTCGATATCTCCTGGGGTGCTCTGTTTAGGGCTCTGTTTCCGTCTGTGAGTGCTAAAGTTGGAGCGGGTGTTGCAGATGAACTTCTGGGTTTAATTGATTCACTTCTTGCTGAGAGTGCTGGCGCTGCTGAGGATGCCGTTCTGTGTTGTTCAGCGTCTCAACTGACAGATACGAAGACTGCTGTGCTAGGATAGGGGCTACCGAGCCTACCGGCGCATAAGAAAGCCTCTCTTTCCCCTTCTGTGCTTATTATTCGAGCTCGGCTTCCAATGAGTTGATGTGAAAGTGATGTAAGGACGATGCGGTGCCTTCAGCAATCTTCAGGCTAAACTCGCTATAGCCCCACGGAGACAACTGGGGTTGTTGGAGCTTGGAGGCATACTGAACGCATCACAGGGGAGGCTTATCTAGGCTGGACAGGTGTAGACTAAGATAAATAATGATGATATTACACGAGGAACTGTCCATATAAAACTGCATATGGCAAACTTCCAGGATGCTCTATACGATCTTCGGTGGTGCTGATTATGGTGAAGCCCATGGTGATGGGATGTCCCGTAAATCGCAGAGGTTCCATGTTAGTAAAGGGACCTCAACTGAGTAGACCCTTGCCATTGCTGCAACGAATACAAGCTGAAGGAGAGTCTCACTTCAAGTCAATCAAGGACTGTTTCCCTCAACAGTCACAGAAGACTTCAATCTCCTCACCTGCCCAAGCGTTGAAGTAGATCAATCATGGACACTCAGCTTGATGTCTCTTGATTCAATTCTGAAAGCCATTCGAGGCTGCTAAAGCTGGGCTGAAGTCACCAGTGAAGCTGTATATCTGCAAGTCCATCCTAAAGCTGCTAGGAGGTAGACTTCGGTAAGCCCATATTCACCAGCTCATGCTTGGAAGGGCATATGAAATCACTCTAAACCAGCAAGAAAAGGCATTGAAATGGAAAGGGCATTAAAGCAGCGGGAAAGCACGTGCTTTTTTCCTCCGCAGACGCGAAGAAGGCGCGAACTTCAATTAACGCGTGTCTCACAACACGGCTACGGAAGGGTCACCGACCTGACCTCTCATGGCTTGACCTTCCCCGAGCAGTCTCTGGGCAAAGAAATTGACATCTGGATTCAGCTGTTCTAACTAGGTAGCCTCGAGACCAGCACAGAATGGAAGTATCCGTTGACAGCTCGTCGGGTCTCTCTCCCCTTCCAACCCAGCCATATCCCACTTCGCCGTCAGCGTCGAGAAAGCGCTCAATCCAGGAGATTGACGCATCACCACATTCGCCAGAAGGCAGGAAGACATCGAAAATATGTGATCAAGAAAATCAAGACCCATCATTATCTCACGTTGCAGCGTCCTGCACCCCGACCGAGCAACATCTCAAAACACCATCAGGTCCCTCAGCCAGCATTGAAATTTCGAATCAACAGAATGTTGCGAATACAACAACGCCTGGTGGATCGGTGTTTGTAGCAGTTCCTTATCCAAGCTCTACAGCGGAAACCACATCAAAAAATACACAACCATCGACCCCTACGAAGAACGCCAACACCGCTACGCCAAGTGCCAAAAAGCGAAAGCTGTCACCTGCAAGCAAAGAAGCTAAACAACAGGAGAAGGAAGCAAAAGAACGGCAGAAGTTAGAGGAGAAAGCCAAGAAAGAAGAGGAGAAGCGCATAAAGGAAGAAGAGAGAAAAAAGCGCGAAGCCGAACGGGAGGAGGAACGTAAGCGAAAAGAAGAGAAGAAGAGACTGAAGGAAGAGGAGAAGGCCGCTAAAGAAGAAGAGAAACGCAAGAAAGAAGAGGAGAAGTTGAAGAAGGAAAGGGTAAGCATCTTGCCCTCTTGGGATGGCACTTTTCGATCCAATGGCCTCTTCTTGCTTGCTAACCTCGGATTTAGGCGCAAACCAAACTGAATGCATTTTTCGCCAAACCCAAACCTCCAGCACAGCCAGCTGACGATACTGCTTCCGACTCACCCAAGATACCGATTGCCGATGTTGCCCCAAACTCGACGTCCCAGAACACCACTCCGCCTCTTTCTGACTATCAACGAGAATTTCCGGACTTCTTTTTGCAGTCTCACACAAGAATCGCCCCGCCGCACCGGTTCGAACGCGATCCAGAGGCCCTTTCTCACATGCAAGAAAGGGTCGATGCTTGCCTACAATCCTATCGAAATGGGTCCGCAGAGCCTTTGTCATTCCGCCCATCTGAACTATTCCGAATCATGCCGTATAACCGGCGACGTGGAAGACAGGCTGCCTCCGTCAAAGAGATTCTGCTTAAAATGCAGAGTCTCAACGAGCAGCCCGACCCTGATTCCGTACGGCGGGCGCAAGAATTGCTCAGACGCATCAAAATGAAATTTCTGAAATTTGGCGAAGACGTTCGACCTCCTTACCAGGGTACATTTACCAAGACGCTTCCGGAATCTGCTGCCTCTAAACTCATGCGCAATCCCTTCCACCGTGGTCTACCCGATATCAACTACGACTATGATTCCGAGGCCGAGTGGGAGGAGCCGGAAGAGGGCGAAGATCTTGATTCCGAGGAGGAGGAGGAAGGAAGCGAAGAAGGTGATGACGACATGGATGGGTTCTTGGACGATGATGAGGATAATCTGGAGGGCAAAAGACGATTGATCGTGGGAGATTTGGAGCCTCTGAGTACCGGACTACGTTGGCAAGGCGAAGGCGGAGACCACGAGCTGGAAATGTACAGGATCCAGACGATCACGGACTCGGTTACCTTCCCTATTGACCCATTCTCCACGGCATATTGGCAGAAACCAAAGCCAGCAGAGCAACTCCCAACAGGTGGCGTGGGCCGTTCCACTCTCCATTCATTCATGGTCGTTCCTCCGAGCACTCAATCCCAAACCGCTGCGCCTACTACCGAAGGAGTAACCCCCACCCTCTTGACCGCAAGTGGCAAGGCGAAGCGCACATTGACACCAGAGCAACTGGCCGAATTTAAAGAGGTGGTGAATGGTAGCGACCTGACGAAAACAGGCCTGATTGAGGTTCTGAAGAAAAGGTATAAGCTCGTCTGTTGGCTCCCTAAATGAGTTTCGGTTCAGCTTCGTGCTAATGACGCTTCACTAGATTTCCCAAGGTATCGAAAGACGTCCTTAAGGAGACCCTTACTCATGTGGCGACGCGTGTTGGACAGCGGGAGATTGACAAAAAGTGGGTGTGCAATTAGAAGGATGAAGGGAGGACAATATCCATATCAGCGCGGATCCGCAAGATATACACTGCCTCGGTTTGCAAAGATGGGAGTTATGGCGTACATCGTTATTCTAGAATCACTGCCGGGCAATTCCCAAGACGTCTACGGGTTAAGCGTCTATGATTTTATGGTCATTTGTGGGAAAACAGCATGAATCGAGTCAACTGATTGCATTTACGATACCTGTGCTGGCTGTGGCACATAAACCTGTTGCGTCTCGTCTTTAGGTCGCAGAAGCGAAAAAAACGATAGCAAAGATTTGATTGAATTATATTATCCTCCGTTATGATATTCAATGTAAGAATTAAACATGTGCAGATTTGGATCTTGTTCTTCAGCTCATCTTGAACAAGTGCCAGGACAGCTGAACTGCTCTTAGGGATCCTGCTCTTCTCTATCATGGGCTGGACATAGATCACGGTAACCTAGAGAGGTTTAGACTGATCTCTGGGATTGTCCGATTGGGACACGTGCCATGTGGGGAAATAACAACCTGTCTTCTTGTTACCTAGTAATATCGACTCAGGTCCAAGTGTCATCCCAGTGTATCCGCATGTAGCCAAGGAATTATCCGTCTACCGACTGCTGGCCACCCGGAAAATAATCTTTCGAACCTCGGACTTCTTGGAGTCTCTATGGTCTACTATCTATATGCACCTGCAAGAGAATACCTTACCGTATGCAGTCGCGATAATCATGAGGATGAGTCTTTTCTTTTCATTTTCATGGAAGTGTTCAATAATCACCAGAGGAAGATGAGAGTCAAGAGACAGCTGGTTGGGAGGGATGAGGAGGGGGACTAACCAATCAAAACAGGGAAAAGGGACAACTCCCCATGCATGCATTGCCAACACATCAACTATCCAGGGCTGTCTACTGCGTACTCCGTTCCTTTCAAGCATTCAGCGTTCCCCATCAATCCGCGACCTGGATGACACGATACCCTTGGTCTAGGTACTTCGGAAAGGTACCTACATAGCAAACTACAATGGGCGAGGTGCCTACTACTCCAGAGTCAGCCAGTAACAAACTCCTCTCATTCGACGCCGATGCGCTTTCGTGGCCGTCTCCAGCCATCCATCGAGTCGAGAAGGACGATCTGCGACCGGACCAGAATCATCTTGCCTTTAGACGATCTGCAAGGCGACCGAGTGGGAAACATCTCTGACTTTCGCGGAGGTTATCGAAGAATTCTTTCCTGTGTAGTCTAGTCTACTCCTGTTGATAGTCTACTCATTCATTATTGATGGCGAAGGAGCAAACACAAGTACGAAGTAGCAAATAATACCGAGAACTTTGATTCAAACTACAGCACTCTGGCTTGCGAGGCAATAATACCCATTCCTATTGCAGAACATGACTCTGAGTCAAGAATTCTGCTGGTCCTACACTAAATAAAAGGGACACACGTTGTCTGGCCCCTCTTCCAGCTGGGATCATTTCCTCCTAGCAGAAGCAGTAGCTGTAGTAGTAGCATTATTGATTTGTTGGCAAGAGTCACCACTGCATCTCTCTTGTATCTGTCCATCCACTCATCCACCATTTCTTCTTTCGTTTCTGCCCCTCTGCAATCTGCATGTCATCCTTCTACCGTTCGACGTACTTAGTCCAGCATCTATCCTCAAAAAGATAATCCTATCTCATCCATTATCTATTTCGCCGGGTCCTCTCCCACTTCCTCTTCTGCAAACCAGCCTGCCAGGCCTTAGCTCGCATACTACGGTAGAAGAAGACTATTTGTTGACTTCTTCAAATTCTTTCTAATAATTTTCTGCCTATTTCCCCTACGACGTATCATCACTGTCATTGATTGACATCTTCACCCTCTTTCTGGATTCCTGCATACACACTAGACCATCACTCTTCGTATAACTGCGACAAAATCCCCGAGCTTCCTCGCGTCCACTGCTTCGTCTTACTCCCTGCCTTTTCACAGCTCTCCCATCTCACTCTGGAGCGGTCGGCAGTTGCGGACAATCCTCAACATCGTGATGAGGAGCGGTCTTCCATCTCATCGAGTTCAGTAGGAGAATCATGTGCTAAGGAGCAGGTTTCTGGCGCCCGAGCCATTTCGCGATCTCGACTGTCGTCTTGGCTGGGTGGCCGGGGCACTGTCCATGGCAACACCATGTTCGATGCCCAACGCGATGGTCTACCGTCAATCCTGGCCTCTTATGTGACCTGTGAGTACACCCTATCCTTTTGCCTCCGTTATTCCAAATTTAAATTGGACGGGAGAGCGGATTCCTTCCTCTTGCGACAAGCAAAAGTTTCCCCCCTTGTTCAGACCTTCCCGCCAATAATCACCTTTCGAGGTGCTGAATCCCAACTTTGATTTAACTAATATCCCTATCCTCAGCCCTATTACCCCTATCATCTCAGGCTACTTCAACATGTAATTGCGCGAGTCGCGCGCAAGATTCCTCCTCGGTGTCTCAGCCATCTACTGTTCCAACTCCCAGCATGTCGCCCATGCTATTGGTTCCCGACGAAGGGAGCGTTGATCGCTCCTCCGTTTCACTGGTTGATCTGACCATAGGTGAGTCTGAGGACTCGGGCCGTTCCAGTGCGCAATTCATAGCAGCTCCCATGCGCTCGGATGGCCGCCAGCCAATGAACCAACCACCAACAACAACCATACCTTCATCCATATCAACGGAGCCCCCCAAGGTCTCATTTGAGGATTTTGCGATCCGCTATCGCCAAAATCAGCACAAGCAAGCCCGTCGCAAAACGCTGGAAAACCGTCTTCATGCCACCAAGATATCCATTGGTATCTCCGCACGCTTGGTTCGCGTTGGAGGCATCGTGCAGCGCGGTTTAGTCGAAAGTCTGAAACATGAGGATAAGGCGAACTTCCTGGCCTTGTATCATACCCTCTTGGATCTCCAGGATTCCCATGATCTGGCCATGCGTCGCCACTTCCATCGGCAGGACCCATCGGAAGACTGGTCTTCTGCGCAGGAATCTGCTGTGGAACCTTCCCCGGATTTTTTCCTTCAGCTCAGTCCTCAGTCAAGGTCCGATCTTCTTGGGATTTTGCAGTTGGTCCGGACCAACCCTCAGTTCCTTTGTGAGAGATTATGCAGCTTGACGTCCGCACAACTGAATGCCTTATTATCCTCGTCGGCCACATCTCTGGACTCTGGTGATCAAACATTCCTTTCTGCGGCCCGTTCACGGAACCAGTATTCTCTGCCTAAACGCGCTTCTGCTGCATCCGTTTCTTTCCGAGATCATGCTGTCAATTTTGAGAGAACGGACGCCATTTCCAGCTTGGTTTTCAATGTTTTTGCTACTCCATTGGACTCTGATACCCCAGAGGCTCGCTTGCGTTTGGACATTTGGTCTTCTGTTTGCGCTGAACTTATCACCCAAGGAGGCAATAGATTCTATCCCCTCATTGGCCACATCCTCTCATCCTGGACCATGGGCAGCGCCTGGAAAGCCAGACCAAAGTTCGAGCTCTACCTCATGGACATCCTCCAGACTGGCGCGTTCCTCCTGGAGCATATTGAAACCCCAGCCGGACTGGGCTTTGATGCGGGGTCCCTTGACCCGTTGAAAACTGATGTTGCTGAGGAATATTTCGCCTCTGCTGTAGATGCCCTATTCAAACTCCTTGATGACCCAGACGCAGGCTTCCCTCATGCAGTGTTCAAGTTTGCTCGCGCCATTTTGCAGAAACTGGGTCACCCCGACAGTCGTGCCCGTTTTATAGAGTATTTGCTCCTTCAGTGGTTCTTCCCTAAATTTCTCTCAGGGGCTCTTGCTTATCCCGAGGTCTGTCCCAGTCCGTCATTGAATGTTATGATTTTTGGACTCGGAGAGAACTGATCTCCTCTTCCTTTTTTAGACCCTCGGCCTTCTTCTCGATTTTCATATCAGAAAAGATGCCAGAGAAAAGCTCCTTGGACAGGTTGCCCTTAGGGCGTATTCGCAGGTCTTTGCTATTCTACGCTCAATGTAAGTCCTACCATATTTGCACTTTCTGATTAGAGAGGGAGAATTGTCTTAACCCATTGATCTTCTGCCACAGGCATCACTTTTCAATGACTCGTCCTGCGGTCCGGCAACATGTCGAGAACATGCTTCATCAGTTCGAGACAACGGACAACGACAATATGCAATTTGCCCAGCGCTCGGAACCCAGAAGTCATCAGGAATCACCGTGCGCTTTTCTCATGCTATCTGCTACAGACGTGCTAACCCTACTGGGCGCCCTGTTTCCCACGGCGACGTCTCCCGCGTGTAGCTCTCCCACTCTTTCCTCCGCATCATCTGCGTTGTCTCCAAGCTCCTTGCAGTCGTTCTCTGATAGACGTACCACCGCCGTTCCAGAGCCAGGGTTCTACCGGCGTAATCTGAATGGTGGCTCTTCTCCGCAGTTTTCCTCAAAGGCATTCTCCTCCGCAGACATGGACTTCTTTACTTGCTCAGAAGACCACCTGAGTCGCAACGCTGACCGTATCCGCTTTGAATTGTCTGCTTTGGTCGAGCTTGATGGTCGTCCCGGTCTCGAGTACCCCTCCACGGAAGAATGGGCCATCTTCTCTGTCACCGACGGCGGGCATCGCCTAGTCTGGGGTTTATTCTCCGATGGCCAGCTCGGCGATGCTGGGAACTTGTCCGCTGATACCTGTCCGTCCACCACTCTAGGCATGGAGGACAACTTCGAGGCTCTCCACACAGCGATCATCAAGCTCGTTCGGGAGAACCCTACTGGGGATCGCTCAGACTACTGCGGGGAGCGCGACCAAATGGCCGCTTCACAATCCTCTTCGCTGAAGAAAAGATTCAACCAGGCCATGTCACACTGCCACCATACTTCTGATTTTATGGGTGCCCACTATTGGTGGAACGCTAGTCGTCAGCTTCGTCGCAGTGTCGCCGACGTAACCTCTCGCCTTGGCGATGACTCTTGGATTCTGGAACCTATGCACACGTCGTGCTCACGCTCGCTCCGGGTAGCTCACTCCGTGATCGAGCGCTGCGAAACCGACTTTGTGGCACTGGATCGCAGTTTGTGGCAACTGCAGGGAACTGTAAAGGAGACGATCAAAACCATTACAAAGTTGCGAAACAAAATGTGGTACATGACCGACGTCAAGAACTCGATGCGGTACGAGGACGCAAGGAATGTGGCATTGGCACTGAAGACGATGGTCTACTCCGCTCGTCTTTATCAGCCAATCTCTACCAACGAGCGTCGAACGCGCAGCAGCCCCCACGCATCGGGAGGATCCGTTCTGCAAAAGCCAGAGTTGCAAGTGATGAATGTCATGAAAGCACCCAGCAGCCAAGGCGGCCCGAATAAACTCTCTGATGAGCAGGTTGAGTTGACTCGGAAATGGCTGGCACAGAACAATATCGACAATTTTTGCAAGGGCGAAGAGCGTATTCACCGCTTCTGTTACGAGGTCAAAGTTAGTATCAACCGACTCGTCGGTGATACAATGGCCGAGGCCCCTGTTCTCTGGGCCAGCGAATTGTTCCAAAAGGAGCGGGTCAAGTTTGAAGGGACCAGCAACCGAAGCTTCCTTGGCCTTTCCTCGTCAAGTTTGCGCCCAATGAGCACTGCTGGTGAAGAGTTGTCATTTGCTTCCCAGTCCTCTGGCGGCAGTCTCCGCTCGTCCGATATCTTTTCCAGATACACTCAAGACCTGCCGCCACTGAATCGCAAATCCTCCTTTCAAAGCTCGATTTCCGATAAGTGGAGGGTCCCCCGAGACCCCTCTACTGCTGATGGACTTTCGATCGGAGACTCGCCTTCCAAGGCAACCTCCGTATCAACGGGTGACACATACAGTACGTTTTGGTCTGTACCACATCAGAATGCACCCTATGCAGCAAGTGCATCGAGTTTCTACTCCCGCCCGCCGTCGATGCTCAGTGAGGCCGTTGTTCAGCCGGCTCGCCAGAAGGATTGCAAAGGTCAAGGCAAAACCACTTTCCTGGACGACTTAAAGCAGGCTCTGACAAGTCTACTTTTGAGTGATCTGGGCTCACCCGTCTGGAGCTGTGGAAGCGAGACAGACGCCTGGTTTGGGAACGCTTTGGACCAAGAGCGAATCCGGGTACAAATGAAGAAGCGAGAGAAGATCCAGCGCTTCTATGCAGAGTGCAATGCGCGCACAGTCCGCCAAATAACAAGATGCAACCAATCCAGGGGCGGTAGAAGCAGGTCACTGGGGCCTCCCATATCGGGACGGGCTCAAGAGTCGGATGACACATCCTCAGTGCCCATGTCCGAGAGCGCTCGAGCGGCCGAAGATCAATCTCCATTTTCGTATGGGGTTGTCTTCCGCCAATTGATCGAGATATTTTCGCGCCACGGGAACCCGTTTGTCAAGCTAAATGCATTGCGGGATTTGAGAGCATTGGTCATTGCGTCCTTGAACGTGGATAATGATGACAAGCCCTATGCGCATGCTGATCAGGAACATGCGCACTCGAGGGAACTCGGGCTCCATGGCAAACGAGCTGCACGGTATAGCTTCTCAGAATCACGAACCCTCCGTGGAGCTGAGAAGGACTCCCTGCAAACTCCGACGTCTCCAGCGACCGAATCTCTCGCTTTTGACTCTCGGCCTTCGGAATATTCCGCACCTACAGAGAACCAAATTGTGGACGCACTGCGTAGTCTTCTCTTAGAAGTGAAGCCCAAGACTCTTTTCCGAGACCTACAATTTATTTCAGCATTCGTTCCCAGCGAGACCCTAAATAAGACCGACAGTGGAACCGCATTTTTGCAATTTGGCTTGGCAGCCTTAAGTCTCAAGGAAGAGGTCTGCAACAGCATGGTCGAGATTGCCGATCGGATTGTCTCTCAGGAACTGAGCCGACGCCATGTGCCTCAGCCCTTCGGCTTCAACGCAAGGCCGAGCCACGCCATTGAGGATGCTGCTGGGATGTGGATTATTACTGCAAAAGAAGGAAATCCTGTCGCCCAGCGGGAGCTGGCGATACTCTATTTGACTCATCCAGAGCTTCTCCCTCGTGTCACGCTGCCACTTACTTCTCCCAGAGATACATTCAAGGCTGAGATGATGTACCGCCGTGACAAGGACAGCAAATCCGATCCGCAGAGCATGTGCCTCGCGCTGCACTGGATGCAGCTGTCAGCCAACGGAGGCGACCAACTCGCGCGGAACAGGCTTCGCGAACGCGAGGAGTTTGATTCCATCGCTTGATTTACGCATCAATACCCGTGTCGTTTCTTGTTCGAACTCGGGTGCTATCAACTCTTTTATATCTTTTGGCACATCACATGTGCTTCATTTCAATTTTTTAACCTTTTTTTTGATACCACGCTATGGTTGTTCTTATCCCCTGGGCCTAATATCTTACCATTTCCACACCGGGTCTTTTACTTCTGGCTGATTTTTAGTGCAGATTCTGCTCTTTCATTTCTGGGAGCTTAGAGCATCTCGGCCGTCTGCATTTGTTCCTTGTAGTTGTATCCTTCTGGCATGTCAGGTTGGGACACTCCTTTAGCACGCTTGGGCAAGAGGACTTGGTTCTACTCTCGACTTTTCGTTCACGGCCTTTGTCTTGAGGGTGGCGATCTGCATACTCGTCTGGCACTATACCATCTAACTTTCTCATGGCTTGAATACTTGGAGTTGAACACCGTGTATTGGATTTGGAAGACATATACCTCTCTAGGTTTGGCGGCATTTTGTTCCTTGACCTTGGTACTAGAGACGAGCATGATAGGCGAATATACAGAAATCTCTGGACTCGTTAAGGGTTGTTCCAGATATGTCAATAGCCGGGATATTGCGACCTAGACGTAGACTAGGGGATGCATACGACCTCAATGTAGCATTGATGGATTGGAATCATTACCCTCTTGAGAGTGGTGCATTGATGCATTTGCCTGTCGACGTCATCTGGTTGGTTGCCCCCACGTGCTTCACCCACTTAGTGCCTAGTAGGTAGTAGAATGGTACCTCCTACCTGACTCTGTCTGGTATATACCTCTGGCATCCATCTCTTTCTACACCAGAAATAGACAATTTCAGCCCATTTCCCTATATGTCTCACTTATCCTTCTACTGTACTACACTCAAGTAAGCACAAATTCAGACTGTTATCTGAACGTCGCACGATCGTCTCCAAAGGCCTCGAAGTCTCGCACTGACCGTGCTCTGTGTACTGTTAGCTTGACTCTGGTCACTCGGGAGGCTAAGAAGACCCCGCTAGAAACCCAGAAACAATCATCCACCGTCATCAGCATCATTCCGTTCGGGTGTTACTCAGCTCTGACTGCTGGTTGATTTGGGCTGAAATTGCACCTGACACTGTCTATCGTTGTCTGACTTGGAAACCGTCAATACTTCTTGTTTTTGTCTCCATTTCTTTCTTCTTTTTTCCAACCTCTGTCTTAACTTCTACTCTCGGTTTCCCTTGTATTCTTTTTCTTTGGTCTTGCCCGCTACTCTTTTCTTCTGCAACTCTACATAATCCCTACACAAATGATGACCATGGCGCATAACCATGAGGATGTGCCCAAGCGGCCCAAGGGTAAGTTCTACTTACTTGGTTCGGATCGTTGAGCGTTGTTTTGACTAGAATCCGCTACAATCCAGGCATCCTCAAGAACTCCAGCGGAAATGTCCCTCAGACAGCTCGCGCGACAGAGAATTTCTTCATCAACCCACCACGCATGGACAACGTCGATACGAAGGAAATTACCCTGCAGAACACACTTCAGAATGCTGGTCGGCGCCGGTCGTCATCCAACATGCGCCCTGGGTCGTCCTCTCGACGACAATCTTTGGCGAGCGTGCGCGGCCACGACGAGGAGATCTCTCCGCGCTTGAAGTGGGACGAAGCGAACCTGTACCTAACCGAGCAGGAGAAAACAGCCAAGATGAAGATCGACGAGCCCAAGACCCCGTTTGCTCCGCACTACGATCCCGCCGAGGACGAAGAGGAACTGCGACTCGCAGAAGCAGAGGAGAGCTTGATCGACGCGCAGGACGTGGTGGTCGACGAACTGGACAAGACCAAGAAGGGACCTCGAAAGGGGATGTCAGTGGATGATATTCCCGACCTGGAACTCGGAGAGCCCGAAGAGCCATCATACGTAGTGGGCAGCGGAGAGGGGAATCGGATCATCCGCGAGCGCAGTCTGAGCAACGAGTCGCACCGCAGCGACAAACATGTTGTAGTCGGGACAGGAGAGGAGAACGGTGTCGGTGCGGATGGGGATCATCTCATGACGACGGAAGAGGCCAAAGAGAAGCATCGCCAGTTTGAGCAGATGCGCAAGAAGCATTACGAGATGAGGAATATCAAGGAACTTCTAGCGTAAGCGGCCGACTTCTTTTGATGGTGTCGGCGCGTACTGACTCTGGCTGTTTCCAGGCATCCCGAAAATCTGGACGAGATGGAAGAAGATGATGATGACGACAACGGCAATGTCTCAGTAAACCCACCACGATGACCATGATCCCAAAGAAGTTCGCAATTTGCGGTTCTCAATAAGACTATGTCAATCTGTGACCTTGGATCCCCGCCTTCGATGAGTGTTTGTGTCTTATTCCTGTCAGTGTATATTCCCCAGCGATTTGCATTTTTCTACGTTGTGAAGAGTATCAGGGGTGCTTGGGAGTGAGACTCCCACCAAGGTCATTTTCTCTTCATTTTTTGACGAAGAAACCCCACCGTCCCTGTCGGATTTTCAGTCAGGATAGATGATATGAATGTGAAATTGTATGTGTATTGAGGGTGAATAGGACTCGGTTCAATAAATGGATTGCTACCTTGTTTAGTCTCTCTGCTCTTTGGCGAATTGAGTTTCGAGTCATTAAGTCACGGATAATAAGGTGCTATCTAGACTACTCTGGGGCTATTGACTGCAAATCCTCCTTTTCTGAGGATGATTATTGTCTTTACCTGTTACAACCGTAATGTCTTGGCTTGGTTTATCTAGGTGGAGTCAATTGAATTGTCTCTGGGTCCGAATTTCTTGATTGTAGACAGATAATCTTCCTCAGAAACCAAGTTGAGAGACATCGTTGGACCGCAATTACCCAAGGGCTTAATGAAGGGTATCGATCCTACGGAGTTACTCTGCGCAATTACCTTGTTTGAGACCGAGGATCAAACTACGTATCCATCTATCTTTCTCGTCAGCAAAAAATGATAGAACAAAAGATGATGCCTGACATGCTGGTGTTGACTTGTCAATTGCTGGCTCGTCCGAGTGTTTGTTTGTTGTGTTGAAAAGGGGTGCGCTACGTCAATATACTCCATAACTATACTTTGTTGGTAAAAATAGAACCTACAAAGTGGATGTAGAGAGACTCTAGTAGAAGGACTGAATAATAATTCAGGGGACGGGGAAGCATCCTTTCAATTTTTTAGGTTTCGACTTTCGAGACAGACATTATTATGTGGAAGGGATTAGGGAGTAGATAGGGAATTGTCTCATCTATATTTACCATCTCGTGACGCTGCATGTGATTGTTTGTTTGTCTTCCTGCATCAATCTTCCGATTTCTCTGTCCTTCTCTCCCGTCCATCAGCTCAAAGGCTCTCTTCTGAGCAAGACTTTCAGTCAAAAGTCATTATCACTTCCTGATCTTCCTATTCTTTCATTACCCACTCACCATGGCCGAGCAACAGCCCGAAAAGACCACCGCTCCTGCTGCTGATGCCGCGGACTCGCAGCCTACCGCCGTTACCAACACGGACACCCCCAAGGAGACGACCGAGACAGCGGAGCCACAACCAGAGGACAAGACCGAAACCACAACTGCGCAGCCTGCCGTTGAAACTACTGCCGCTGAAACCACTGCCGCTGAAACCACTGCCGCTCAACCCACCACCGCAGAGACTCCCGCTGAAGCCAACAAGGCTCCCGCCGAAGTGCAGCAACCGCCCCAGGCCGAAGAGGAGAAGCCTGTCGCTGAGCAGCCAGAACAACCAGCCTATCTTGCCAAAAACCCTGCCCTGGCTCAGTTCTTCGAGCGTCTCCCTGCCATTATCTCCAGCAGCGGCCATGCGGAGATGTGGGGGGTCGCGCTCAAGGACCCGAACGATGCTCCCACCGTCAACGTTCTGATCAAGTTCCTGCGCGCGAACGAGGGCAATGTCAAGCTGGCCGAGGAGCAGCTGACCAAGGCCTTGAAGTGGCGGAAGGAGATGAACCCCTCAGCGCTCGCTGAGTCGACCAGCTACAACGCGACGAAGTTTGGTGGACTCGGTTATTTGACCGTCTACAAGGAGGCTAATGGTGCGGAGACTGTTGTCACCTGGAATATCTACGGTGGTGTCAAGGATATCAACACCACTTTTGGTGATATGGATGAGTGAGTACATCTGCTAAAGGCAACCTAATGCCCTCGGATCCTAACCGTTCTTTTACGCTTGTAGGTTCGTCAAGTGGCGTGTTGCGCTTATGGAGCTGGCGGTCAAGGAGCTGAAGATGGCAGAGGCCACCTCTGTGATTAACTACGATGGCGAGGACCCCTATCAGATGATCCAAGTCCATGACTATCTGAATGTGAGCTTCCTGCGCCTGAATCCTGCCATCAAAGCCGCGACCAAAAAGACCATTGAGGTCTTCACCACAGCCTACCCTGAGCTGCTCCGGGAGAAGTTCTTCGTCAACGTCCCTGCCATCATGGGCTGGATGTTTGCCGCCATGAAGGTCTTCCTGAGCAAGAATACCACTCGCAAATTCCACCCCATCTCCAACGGCGCCAACCTGGCTCGCGAGTTCCCTTCTCTGAAGGATCAATTCCCCAAGGTTTACGGTGGTAGCGCCCCCGCTCTTCAGGAGGGTGCCAGAACCGTCAACCTCGTTCAGGACGAGCCTGCCCCGGCTGCCCTTGAGCAGTCAAAGGAGCAGGCCAAGGAGGACAAGGACGAGGCCGCTCAGGAGGAATCCAAGGCTGAGTCTGCTCCAGAGCAGCCAAAGGCTGACCCTGTTGTCACGGCCAAGGAAGCACCTGCTGCCGATACTAAGTGAGCGTGATAAGGCGGTCACATGCTTGGATTTGACATATTAAAAGGAATGGAACAGGAGAAACAGGCTTGATACCCGGGAGGATAGGCAGACTGCTTTGTTCTCGTTTTTGTGTGGGCATATTTGATACCTCGGAATTGCTACGGTTTTGCGAAAGGAGTAGAAACATCTTAACTAGATCCTATACTTAATAATAGTAGTAATAATAGACACTCCACTTTAGATGATCTTTTGTGTGCCTATAGTTGTAAGTATTCTCATCTTTGGATCACTATCACATGGAGAGGAGCCATAGCTGGTGTATGGTTGACCGGAGATACCAAAGCCGCAGTTTCTTCCGCACTCCGCAACACTTTCGGTGTTCACAAGAGCTGTTCGTGTCGATCTAAGCCCTCATCTTCCTCTACCATCGATCACCTTGAGCCAGCTGCCTTGAACAGTCAGAATGCGGCTTGTCTCTCAGAAAGCATCCCGCATGTTTCAATAAATCAGATTTACTTCCTTCGAACTCGCGATACAATACTTTCGAGTCCCTCGTCACCCACTTTTACCCTACTCCTCACGAGCTTGACTTCGCTCCACCTCACCATAACCCTCAAAAGCGAGGAGTACAAGTTCCACCATGTCAGTTTGGAACCCAGATAACATCCGCGACGTGGCCGAGTCCGTCGGCATCGTCAATCTCAGCAACGACGTGACCGAGAACCTCGCGCGCGACGTCGAATACCGCGTCGCACAGGTCCTCGAAGAAGCTCTCAAGTTCATGCGACACAGTCGCCGGACGCTGCTTACCACGCAGGATGTTGCGCAGGCCCTGCGAGTTTTGGACGTGGAGCCCCTGTATGGATATGAGACCACACGGCCGTTGCGGTTCGGGGAGGCGTCGCTGGGGCCCGGGCAGCCGTTGTTCTACGTCGAGGATGAGGAGGTCGATTTTGAGAAGTTGATTAATGCGCCGTTGCCCAAGGTGCCGAGGGAGATCTCTTTTACTGGTGAGAATCCTCTGCAAGCGGTCGTTTTAGGTCTGTGTCTTATGCTAACTCGTTTACTGTACAGCTCATTGGTTGGCTGTTGAAGGTGTGCAGCCGTCCATTCCGCAGAATCCTACCGCTGCCGACTCGAGAAACCTCGAATTGACTGCCAAGGGGCCCAATGCCAACTCGACGTTGGCGGCGATGAGCGGCACAGGGAATGTGGCTGTTAAGCCGCTGGTTAAGCATGTGCTGTCCAAGGAACTTCAGCTCTACTTCGAGAAAGTCTGCAACGCTTTTCTGGATGAGTCAAGCGAAGAATACCGGACGTCGGGCTATGCCAGTCTGCGCGAGGATCCGGGACTGCATCAGCTTGTGCCGTACTTTGTGCAGTTCATCTCAGAAAAGGTGACGCACGGACTCAAGGATATTTTTGTGCTGACGCAGGTCATGCACATGGCAGAGGCCCTGGTGCAGAACAAATCGCTATATGTGGATCCTTATGTACGGTTACTCTTCTTGGAGTGCTTTTCATGGGAATGTCTGCTAATTCGAACCAGATTGCATCCCTTGTTCCTCCCATTCTGACCTGCCTGATCGGCAGACAGCTCGGCGGCAATGCAGACTTATCAGGACAGTTTGCTCTGCGCGACCTGGCTGCTTCTCTCCTCGGCCTCATCTCCAAGAAATACTCTCACTCATCGCATACACTTACACCTCGACTCGCCCGCTCCTGTCTCAAGACTTTCCTTGATCCGTCAAAGCCATTTGGAGCGCACTATGGTGCGATTATTGGCTTGAATGCCGTCGGTGGCGCCGAGGCTGTTCGAGTCTTGATACTTCCCAATCTGTCAACTTACGCGAGCCTTCTCGCGGACGGCATGGCAGAAGAGAACCCTCGACGACCGGAGGCCGAAAAGGTGCTGGGCGCACTGTTGGCCGTCCTCTCCACCTTGCGGGAGGGCCGTAAGAATCTGGCCAATGGGCACGGTGCCATTGTGGCCGAGGAGCTCCGCGAGCGACTAAACGCCAAAGTGGGGGACATCATCGCAGGCAGGATCGCGGATGCGGGAGAGGTGCAGATGGCCTATGCTATTCTCGAAGCTTGAGGCATTTTCCGGCCGCCGACTTTGGCTTCATTTATGTGTCTCTGCTTTTCCTCTCTCATCCATCTGTTTTCTTTTGAGTCATTAAAATTGCAGCTGTGCCTTGCATCTTGGCGGCGGGAAGGATTTCATTGGGACTTTGGCGTTTTCGTGGCGTACGAAGTGGGAAACATCTGCGGTTATTCCTCGCTTGATCTTATGAAATTGAGAATAGGAAAATTATTCAGAGCGCAATGTAATTGTTTAGAGCTCTGTCTATTATTTATGATCCTTCAAAAACCTAAGGAATCATCCATTCAAAGCTCTAGTAAGAGAGGTAGCTCTGGTATATGTTGATCAGACTGAGACTGGCGACGTCATCACGTCAATTGGCTCTCACCGCCTACCAGAATCAGCATAGAATCCTTGTGTCGCGCGACAGTCTGTGGGGTGCCTCAGGCATTCACTCTGGCTGCCCAATTCGGACGGAGGAAAAATCCGGCGTCGAGTTACAAAAGGACCAGCTACGAATTCTGGGGGTACCCTCTGCAGAGTTCCAATTTACCAATTGCAGTATCTTCAAGAGATCCGCGCTTTGAGTCGCAAAGGAACAATCTAACGTTTCAGGCTTCCTTGATTGACGGCTGGAGTCTGCTTCCTTCCAGCCCAATCTTCGCAGTACTTAGCCTTAGCGTCAGTTGCGCCCCACGAACCAACTTTTTTTTCTTCCTTCTCGTTCTCCCGCTCTTTTTCGCTCTGCCCACAGTCCTCTATAAATAATAACCTCCGTCAACCTCCAACGGCTGCCTACTCTGCCCGACGAGAACAATTTCATCAATTCTATATCCCTGACATTGTGAGAAACTTGTCTTATTGCTGTTACTTCTCTGTCTTTGCCGTTCTCTAATTTTCCGTCATAAAAAGGCGACCGCTCTCGGACCTTGCAGTCTATCTTTGCTCTTGCAGATGTCCAGAGCTGTGGCCTCGCGCTACGTCGTGCTGTTTTGAGCTCGATTTGACTTTGCCTTCCATGAACCCAAAGGACTTGCTGCGATTCTTGTCTAAGCCAGCAAAGTAAGCCTTTCTCCTTCTCCCCCATTTTCATGCGCTGGGCGCTACCGATCGCGTCGTGGCCATGACCCCTCGTCAGGCACACAGTCGACTGTACTGACTCAATTGTTCCTCCAGGCCTCGATAACACGACTCACGTCCAGAGTCATTTCCTTCCACGTTTCCAATTATCTTCTCGTTTCTTTCCAAAAAAGCAGATACTCTCGTCTGCTAGACCCGATACTTTGACCGGTATCGGTATCTTCCAGTACGAGGGTGCTCGGCATATAGTCACAATTCCTTTTTCAAGAGGCTTTTTCCTCCTCTCCCTGTCCTTTCGCCCTCCCTAGCATTCCCTTCGGGCTTGTGTTGAATTTCGTCCATCTGGCCTGTGTGCCATTCTCTTTATCGCGATAAAGGGCCTTCTCTCTCAGGCGGACATAGCCCCCCCTGTTCGTCTGGGCAGCAGATAGTGCTTCCTAGGCTTCTGTGTCTACGGTCAACTACATATACACCACTGCGCTGCTCCTCGTTTCAATAATCGGTCTCGCACCAGCATACGTCACACAATTCATTACGTCAATCAGCGGAAATGGTCTACATCGGCATCCCCAAGAACTACACGGCTTCGCCGTCTTCCTTTGCCGGAACTCCGTCCTTGACGATCAATTACCAGGCGACGCAGGATCTTGATTCTACCAATGCTTTTGAAGGTATGTCTACGCCGGTGACGTGTCTGAAAGCAGCATTGGGCAGAGGCTGACAGTCCATAGGTCCAGAGAAACTCTTGGAGGTGTGGTTCGCGCCTTCCGCTCAGGAATTAGGTCCGGCGCAACCTGCCGGTCTGAAGGCTGTGCCCGAGGAGATCTGGAAGGACATGCTGGATCTCGTCAATTGCCAGGTCCTTTCTATTGTCTCGTCCGAGGATGTGGACGCCTACCTGCTCTCCGAGTCCAGCATGTTCGTCTGGCCTCACAAACTCATCCTGAAGACCTGTGGTACCACCACTCTTCTGTCCGGTCTGCCACGCATTCTCGAGATTGCTGCTCTGTTCGGTGGCTTTCCCAAATCTACCGCTCCTTCTCGCGGAATCTCCGTCGCCGCCGCGCCCTACCGCGTGTTCTACAGCCGAAAGAACTTCCTGTTCCCCGACCGCCAGCGCGGCCCTCACCGCAGCTGGAGAGATGAAGTCCGGACTATGGATAGACTCTTCCTCAACGGCAGCGCCTATATGATTGGCAAGATGAACGGCGAGCATTGGTACTTGTACCTGACCGAACCTCATACCATGCTCACTCCGCCAACGAGCCCGGGAGCGAAGACTGAGTTTACGGAAACGGAGACCAAGGTCCTCAGCATACCTCAGGGCGCTGCTCTGCAGACTGATACTGAGGATGAGACTTTGGAAGTCTTGATGACCGATCTGGATGAGGAGAACGCCAAGCAGTTCTACCTCGAGCATGCCACCGCAGTTGCGGAGACCCGTTATCGCAACTTCGATGCGGAGAAGAGTGACCATGTCGATGTGTTCAGCAACACTTCCTCCGATATCAGTGACCTGGACTCCGAAGGAAGCCGAGTTCTGCCTCCGGAATTGACTACCGAGGGCCACGCGCTCGGAACCGTGGTTTCTGAAGCCTGTGGACTTTCCGACGTCTATCCTAAGGAGAAGTATCCCGATTCGCGCATCGATGCCTACCTGTTCACACCATGCGGCTTCTCCGCCAACGGCGTGATTCCGCCTCCTGAGGGAAGGACTGGAACCCACTACTTCACGGTGCACGTCACTCCAGAGCCGCATTGCTCGTATGCGTCCTTTGAGACCAACGTGCCGCACTCGCAGAACGGCCAGACTACCGCTGGAATCATCAAGCAAGTGGTCGACATCTTCAAGCCTGGCCGCTTCAGCGTGACTCTCTTCGAGGCCAAGCCAGCGCTGAGCCAGGTCGAAGACGAGTGGAAGGAAGCCAAGTACCTGGCCGCTCGTCGCACCGCCAAAATGGAGCAGGTGGAGGGATATCGCCGGGTGGACCGGATTGTCCACGACCTCGACGGCTATGAGCTTGTCTTCCGCTATTATGAACGCCTGGACTGGAAAGGGGGGGCCCCTCGGCTGGGAGAGGAGAAATTTTGAAGACCAAGCCATAGCACGTTGAGAAATCTTTCCTTGCGGAATTTGGTCGGACATTCTTTTGAGATCGGAAATAGTTGCATTCTACATATTTTTTTTTTTGCTTCTGTCCATTATTCGCTGAACAGCCTTTGCTCACCTCATTTGAGCTTGCAGATAATTCGTCGAGAACATGAGCGTTCGTTTCGTGTACAAAGCTCATTGACTCCCTGTACTGTCCCTTACTCTTATGATTTTGCATTGAGCTACCCGAGCTTTTGCAATGAACATCTGATTATAATTCGTATACATACTTTCTTTCATTTGTATGCGAAAGATATTCTATCTAGAATATGTATCCGAGTTCAAAAAAAGTAGGAATCTTCGTAACATGTGTTGATCCGGTTGATGGCCAGCGCCAACTGGCATCGATTACGGATCGGCAGACCTGCCAGATCGGTCCGGAGTTTCTTTCTGCTGGGGATCACATCGCAGCTGCCGCATACCTTCACGTTCAACTTTCATCGACTCGCTGCGCCAAAGCTTGACCGCGAATTTCTAATAATTAACTACAGCAATTATAGGCATTCGCTTACTCTCCTTGTATTCTACCGCGGTCAAGTCTGTGGAAGAAGCAGGAACAGCACGGTCAGCCAGACGGCCGACTGATATCAAACCAACGAGCAATCTCCGTCAAGGCGAGCATCAACCAAGCATCCAAAAGCGCCTACAGGGGCTCATATACTTGACTCTTTTGTCTGCTTTTTCTCTATATCACACCACACAATGTCATCACCGCCACCTCACCCAACGCCGACAAATCCCCTCAAACGGCCCTCCATCTCCTCCTCCGCCTCTCAACCTCTCGGCTCCAACCCGAAACGACCACGCATGCACCCCCTCCGCCAGACGTCCTTTCCCGCCAGTATAGACAATGACCAGCGCACATTCAGTGCCACTAGCGATGCGGGCAGCGTGACGGGCAGTTTCACAGGTAGTCTGGGCGGCACGAGCGCGGACGGGGTGTTCCTGGGGGCAGCCAAGAAGGGGAAACGCGGGCGCAAGAGTAAAGCCGAGAAGGAGCGGGAGCGAGAGCAGCGGGAGGATGCGGCGAGTTTGCGTGGGGAGGCGCGACTGGGGTCTGTGGATGCGGATGGAATGTCGGTTCGGGCTGGTGGGCCGGCGAGGGGAGATGCGGCCGGGGACGATGGCGACGAGGATGAGGATTTTGATGATGAGGGTGAACTGCTGAGGGGTGAGGAAGGGGTGACGGATACGGAGGCCGAGAAAAAGAATCTTGCGTATGTTTTTTGTCCTGTTACTGACACTCTGTGCTTCGGAAGGCTGACGTTGGATTTCTACAACAAAGTTTACTGGTGGATGCGTTCAATCCTATTCAGTCGGAGCGATACGATTTGTTCAAACGGGCCAAGCTGCGCAAGGAGACTCTGCGGCGAATTGTCAACCACGCGCTGTCCCAATCTGTTCCCGCCAGTGTTGTGACAACCATCAACGGCTTTACCAAGGTCTTTGCGGGCGAGATCATCGAGAAGGCAAGGACCGTTCAGGCTGAGTGGGCTATTGCGCATGATCAGGCTGCGCGCGCTGCCTTTGACGCCGAAGAGGCCGAGGCTGAGGCCAGGGCAGCTGAAGCAGCGGCGAAGGCAGCGGCATCCGCTACGCCGGCGACGGGGGGTCAGGGACAGAGCCCACCGCAGCCGTCGGTCAAGAGGGAGCACTCGGACAGCAATCGCTCAACCCCAATCCCTCCTTCATCGTCATCTCCGATGCCGCAACAGCAGGCTTCGCAACCGTCCACGCCATCTCTATCTGGTCTTCCGCAGCAGCAGCAAGAACAGCAACACCCCCCAGCACGACCGAAAAGAGAATTCAAACCGCCGCCTAATCCTCACCGGGGCCAGCTCCTCCCTTCTCATCTTCGCGAGGCATTACGACGGTACAAGCGTGATGGCGAGGGCGGCGGTGTCGGTTTCTCGGGGTTGAGTATGGGCAACTTGGGAGTGAGGGGATCAGTCACTTGGAATGCGGGAAGTGCTGGAGGAAGACGAATCTTCCGATAGTACGCCTTTCTCAATCTCTCTTACTTTTTGACAATGAT